>NW_027072033.1:1302343-1550617 GCF_038088225.1 Cyrtonyx montezumae
ACATCTTCCTCCAACAAGGTACTCTGTTTTCTCAGCTCAGATAGAACTGATGCCTTCTTAATAGATCAGCTATTTGTTGGAAAATTGATAAATTAGCATTTGTTACCCTGCCATAACTTCTGAGGGACCACCTGCAGCACCACCAGAACAGAGTTTTCAGCCAGGGAGTTGGATTTGAATTATTGTATAAATTTAGCTGTATTGCAAATGAAAAGTTTCATGATGAGTTTACAGTTATCTGAAAGTTATACTACCAAAATCTGTTGAAGAACATCATGATAATAATATTAGTAAATAATACAAATAATTAATACTCAAAAGTAGTGTAATTAAATTATCATCTGATCAAATCCTCATACTTGACTTCTTCATTCCAAAATTCTGCTTACTTTTTTAACACTTACTCTCATCAGAATATATGCAATGCATATCTCATACATTATAAACATGCATCTTACATTCCGTGAAAATAATGCAGTGTCTGTTCTCAATATCCACAGTGCAAACTATCTTTCAAATTGTGACAGAATATTCCAAAATAGTATCTGTTCTCCAAAGTTTACAATTTTTCTACAACTTTTTTTTTTCCCTTTTGATGTACACAGTGTTTTCAAACCTTCTTCTATACAATTCCAAACAATCAGGGTCAGGCTGAGTCACATAAAGACAGGACCCATTGAAGACCCAATTGTCATTGAAGAATCTATACAAACAGTTCTCAATAACCAGAGTGACAGCATGAACCCTGACTCAAACTCTCTCCAAGGTTTATATGCTCTCTGAAGTTTTAACACTACTGGACTTCCAGTCCCTTCCTTGCTCCCACCCTGTCCCCATTCCCACATCCCCTATCTCATTTTTTTCATATAACTTTGAATATGACCACAATATAACATCTTTCTTACCATTTTTTAGCAGTAAGTCACTGTTAAGTGAATTTCTATTTAGCACAAATTTCTTTCTAGGTGCTTCTGTAAATTATCATAACACCCATGCTGCAGCATTTGCCACTGGTAATTCAGCACTAATCAATCCCTTACTGCCAGCCATATTGCTCTAATGACACACCCAAGAAATGCCCCACAACGTAGCCACTTGCAGTATGCCAGTACTGCATACAGTACAGTATGTTCTGGAAAATTTCTATACTATAAAGTTCTGAGTGCAAAAAGAAATTCAGTTTAAAAATCTTATAAATAAATAGGTTTTAACACTGCTTATTTAAGAAAAGACTTCAAAAAGTATTAAGTTCAAGACTATCAAACTATTTTATTACTCACAAATGTTCTCTCAGAATTGGCACTATTTTCAGGATTCTGGATCCCAAATATTTCTGCAGTTCTTTGAAGTTAGGAACCTTGTTTTTGCTATCATGTCTTTTTTTTTGCTATCATGTCTTTTTTTCACCTTCAGTTTTACACAACCTGTGCTTGGAATTAAGGAAAATGGAGTCTGGCTGTAGAATTGTTGTAATATATGCACAGGTTCTGAGCTCACTTAAAGTGAAGTCTAATTATGGTTTTTATTATTTTCTGAAAATATTTATTCAGTGCTTACTCATTTCAGCTGCATTTGGAATCTGAAATTGAAAATGATCTGGTAATACAGTTTTCAACGAAGATTTTATCTAGCTTTGGCTAACAAGCTTTGTGCTTGACCCTAAGGTTTCATGATTGTCATAGTCAAATAAACAGTAACATGAACAGAAGCTGTAAATTCCTATATTTTTTATAGGAATTCTCTAGAAAAATATTTGAGATATTCGATTTCAAAATAGCATTTTTCACTTTATTTATTTGATTCAATTCTGATATCGATTTGAAATATCTCCTCACAAAAGCAGGTTTTCATCAGACTATAGATAGACTTGTTCAGATATATATCTCTATATATATATGATAGAATAGAGCAAGAAAAGCTAGTTCATTTCATCTTTCTTTTCCAGTCTGTCCAGGATAGAAAGCACAATAATCCCTACATGATGCACTTAATTTTTAGCTTGGGCCAGTAACTTAACACATCAAATACAGACAAGACAGATTTTCTGGTAAGAGCAAAGTTAGAAATGATAAAAAATGCAGCACCTGGGAAAAGATCCTATTTTCCCATGCAGTGTGGAGAGAGAGGTGTATTTGGAAAGATAATTTCTCCCTCAAGAATAATGAAATAAATTTCTCCTACATAGAACAGAATTATTCCTCTTACTCTTTTTCATTTTGGTTCACTGATACTACTGTAACACAAGGATCTTGCTGAAGTTGCAAACACGATCTTACTGTTTTCTTGTAGTTTTGTAGTGAATAGTAAACCACTAACATTATAATTCCACTTATAGCATCATTTCAGAGAGAAGATATTGTGTATTAATTCTGTACTCTAACCTGGTGCAAGCAATGTAAGCTTTTACATTGAATATCTAGCTAGGTGAGAACAAGACCATTAAATATATGTTATTTCTGTGGATGTCAGACTTGTTAGTAATTTTATCCTAAAAAATTACCTGCTTTGTTATTTTAATTTATGACATTAGCCTCCCTGGGATATTTTCTACTCCTTTACATGTATTTAACAGCTGCCGTAAAAGATAATAACTTGCAATAACTGTCATTTTCTTTTAGGGGAAAGACTGCCTTCCTGCAAGCCTCCCTGTGACTTAAATAAAACTTTTATTTTAATAAATTCAATAGATATTAATAGGTAAAATCTGAAGTATTCACATTTGTTCCAGGTTTCTATTTGTAATTGTATTCTATTGTATTGTATTGTTTTTTCCCATTTTAATATTTCTAAATTTTCATAGCTAACATTTCTGCAGCCCACACATGTGAAAAATATTCCCAGTTTTATTTTTCAATTTATCATGATTTTACTTGGGTATATGCTGAGGTTACTATATATTACAATATGTAGTAGTATTACTATGATATAGTAATACTATAATAATATAATACTAAATATTACTATATATTTTTCATATTGAGTTATTCTTGTTAGATATGATGTCTTTCCTGATCTCTAAAAGAAATCTTTACTCTGGTTAAACTTTTCATATTTGACTATCAATAAAAAAATAACAAGTACCAGGAAAATTGTAAATGTTCATGACTTACAATGAATCTGACTGTTCACTGTGTATTTCAAAATTAAATGATTAAGTATTTTTTTAATGAAATTTAGAAAAACCTGAAAGAACAGATTAATCCTTGGAAAACTGAATAACTTTAAATGAAATAATGGAATCATCTCTATAACCACAAGAAGACTAAAAATATGATGTAGAATATGATTCTCTAGGAATTTAATAATCTGACAGGATGTCTAATATCCTGCTCTAGGCAAGTATAAAAATACTGTTAATTCTGCTCTAGACAGACTTCATGTTTATCCAAAAGAAGCACACAATACATCAGCCACATTAGAGCCACAAAGGAGATCAAGATGGTCCTGCCAAGGTGGTGCATAATGCATAGTCATCATTCATTTTACTCCTTTCATTAAATGTTAGTCGGCACTAAAATGTCTCCTCTGAGATATAATCCATCTTTTCCTCGGATTCAGTGTTCCAAAATGCCTGTAGGCAAAAATCAAGGCAAGGAAAAGAGGAAGTGATCTTCAGTCTTGTCAACACACATGCTCATCATAGACAGTGCTGGTGGGATTTTCAGCCACTCATTCCCTAATATACTCTCATGAGCAGTGTTTAACCCATCAAGTGGCTGAGTATCACACAGTTATTAATTTACTCTCCCCCTTCCCAGAAGGATGGGGAAGAGAATAAATAAATAATTAAAAAAAAAAAAAAAAAGAACTCATGGCTTCAGACAAAACTATTTAATAAGATTGAGAAGAAGCAAAGGATAATAATTATGAAAAAAATATGTATATATATATGGATATAGCAGGTGATTTAATAGCAATTACCACCCTTCAAACAGTACCCAGCTAGCCTCAAAAGTAGCAGAAGTGAGCCAAATGAAGAACCAAATCCTTCAAGTCTCATATGGTATGGAATATCCCTTTCACCAGTTAAAGACAGCTATCCTAATTCTGTTCCCTCACAGTTCCTCAGGTCCTTTACTGAGAATGGTCTTGGCTCTGTACAACACTGCTTAGCAGCAACTAAAAACATCAATGTGTTACCGACGTTTTTCTCCTAGAAGCAAAACATAGCATCATACTCTAAAGAAAACTCTAGAGAAAATAATTTCATCCCACATGAAATTAAGACAAAGATTATGTCAATTTATATTTTTATTCTGGAAAAAATACTGGTGGCTGTGTACTGTAGATACAAAAATCCAGTCTGATCTCTCTTGTTAGTTGTGATGCTCAACTTCATAACATTTGTTTGAGACAACTTTACATATGCACATTTGTGTATAATCCTTCAGTCAGTGAGCCATGTTTACTGCAGCATTTAAACTGAAGGTCCACAGCTTACTGCTCTGTTCTCTCTTCTGTGAGAAATAAACTGTTTTTCATCAAAAAGGTAGGGCAATGCATTCTTGTGAAAGCCATCTCAATAAAGAGGCATTAGCTCAGAGAAGTGAGATGAAATGATTCAGCACATCATCTGAGAAAGCTGTGGAGTACTTGATACAGTTTAAAGTTGCCATCCACTTTGCCTTTCCTTTCTGAAGTCCTATGGGACATTTGTTCTTCCACTGACATCTGAAGGTAAATCTGCACTTTGCAAAAGCATTAATGAATCTAGATTTCTGTGGGTTAGTCCACAATGTGTAGTACACATCACTTTAAACTGCAAGATTCAACATAAATAAAGAAATAAAAAGATAGAAGCAGAGAGCGGGAAAAGCAGATATGTGTCTGTAGGGAAAACTGAACACTAAACTTGAAGTTCTTGAAAAATCCCACTACCTCACTTTACCAGGATGAATAGCATAAATAGAGTATATTTTTATGAGCTGATAATAACTTTTAGTGTATTTCCTTCATTACTTAATTTTGCATGTCTGAACAGCAGTTTTGTAAAGTAGACAACAATTTTTTTCTGTCCTAAAATAATCACAACTGTCCCTGGTAACTTGAAAAAGGTAAACATCACTCCCATTTTTAAGGGAGAAAGGAAGACCTGGGAAAATACAGGTTGGTGAACGTCACTCTGTTGCTGTGAAGATTATGGAGCAGAGGAAGCAAATGCAGCTACTGGAGTGGGTCCAGAGGAGGGATCACGATCAGAGAACTGAAGAATCTCTCCAGTGAAGAAAGGTTGAGGGAGCTGGGCTTATTCATCCTGGAGAAGAGAAGACACCAGGGAGACTTCGCTGTAGCCTTCAAGTACTTGAAGAGAGTTTATAAGCAGGAGGGGGACCAACTTCTTACAGTTTCATAGTGATAGGACAAGAGGGAACTCGTTTCCTGGGAAGCTTCATTCAGTGAGTGGCTACCCTGTCCATGGCAGAGGGCTGAAACTAGATGATTTTTAAGTTCCCTTCAAATCTAAGCCATTCTATGATTCTATGAATATAAAATATATATATATTATATAAAACTGCAGCAAGATTATATTATTTGGACTAAAATATTTGGCTGATTTTTAGGCACCGTAAAGCCTCTGAGGTTTGATTTGCAAACACATGTATTGATATGTTGAGGATATGTGAGGATTTCTTTATCCAACTATAACCAGGCCATGAGTGCATTAAATAAGTTGAATATATATACCTTGAACTTCCTGCCACAACTGGCTGATAGAATAATTTCAGTGAAGAAGAAAATAAGATTTCCATCAAAAATATTGTGTTCTTTGCTTATGTTTTGGCCTGAAGCTTTTACATATTTTGACTGTCAAAAGTGACACTAATAGATCTTGTAAATAAACAGAAATTCTTTGCAATGGAAATATTTAAAGTTTCGAGAATAGAAGCTTCTAAATACTTTTATCCAAGACAATATTCCCAAATGTTTCTAGATGGTTATTTAAAGTCTATAGATTTCACAGAATTATACAGTCAATCATAGAATGGCTTGGATTGGATCCTCAAGGATCACCAAGTTCCAAACCCCCTGCCACAGGCAAGGTTGCCAGCAGCTAGCTCAAATACAACATCAGATCACCAAGAGCCCCATTCAGCCTTAAGCACCACGAGGGACAGGGCATCCACAACCTCTCTGGTCAACCTATTCCAGCACCTCATCACTCACTCAATAAAAAAAAAAAAGCACCCCTGACACCTAATCTAGATCTCCCTTCTTTAGATTAAAACCATTCCCCCTTGTCTCATGACTATCGATCCACGTAAAAAGTTGATCTCCATTATGTTTATAAACTCTCTTTAAATACTGGAGGGTGCAGTGATGTCACCCTGAAGCCTTCTCAAGGCTGAACAAGCCCAATTCCTTTAGCCTATTTTCATAGGAGAAGTTCTCCAGTTCTTGCATTTTCTTTGTGTCACTCCTCTGAACCCACCCCAAATGATCTACATCTTTCCTGTGTTGGAGGCCCCAAACTTGGATGCAGTACTTGTATGGGAACTGCTGAATCACGTCCCGAACCACTGATGGATCACCTGAGGCAAGCACTGAGTCAGCCACAAGGGCACAGGTGAAGGCAATGTACCAGTGTGACTGGAAGGAGTGGAGTCTGGCTCCTTCTCTCCTAGACCCCATTTAAGGGCTGACTACCACTGGGGAAGGGTCTCTTGTTGGAAATCCTTCCTTGTGAAGTTTTATCATCAAACCTCAATCTTTGAAGACAGGTGAGTGCTTCCTGTATTATTGGGTGCCTCTACCATCTAGATAATCTGTCCAAAAATATAACAACTATCCTTATTATACCATTTGGTACTATTCATTCAGGTCATCACCTTACAGTACCCCAACTGGGACCCCAAAAGGGAAGAGCAGAGGGGAACAATCACATCCCTCGCCCTGCTGGCCACCCCTCTTCTGATGGAACCCAACCGACCATTGGCATTCTGAGCTGCAAGAACTCATCAGGTTTTTTGTCAACCAGAATCCCTAAGTCCTTCTCAACAGGATGATTCCCTGCTTCTCATTCCATGACAAAGCAAGGAATCACCTCAGTGGGCTGAGGGGTAGCCCCTTTCAGGGAGCAGCTGCTGGATGCTATTGCCCTCTTCATGACAGCAGCCCTCTGAGGTGGTGAGGGTGGAGCTAGGAGTAGAGGCAGGGCATTTCATACTTTTAGAAAATTTGGAAACTTTCTGCATAATCTTTGGAGTGCCGCTAATTTTTATAAATTTCTTGATTAGTTCAGAGGATCTTGCATGTATTTAGAAATGGCTCCTTCCATCTCTAACAGTAAATGTCATCTTTCTGAAAGGTCCAGGGTATATACAGGACCTGTACACAAACATGTCATGTTTCACATACTGCCAAGTAAAACAGAGTCAAACTGTGCTTGTTCCCTATCACCAAGCATGAGCAGAAAATCACCTATAAGATTTGAGGTGCTGACTCAGAGACATAGGTAAGAAGAATTTGTTTCTCCCTCTAAATTTGTGCCCATCATCTACCATATCACTTTCTGTATGCCATCAGCCCAGGTTCCAGATTTTAGAATTTTCTATATAAATTAATCCTACTGAGAAACAAACAGAGGTTTGTTTCTGTTTGAATCACTGAAATCACAGCTTTGCCCATTGCTGACTGTGAGAAGCCAGATTTAGCTGCTGGCTGTGCTGGCATCAGAAACCGACAGGTTTTGCTTGCAGTGATGTGAGACCTCACGAAGCAAACAGCACCTTTCTTGCTTCACTAACAGTATTTAATTTATTTACTAAGGTTTCCTTTCTCTGAGTTGCCTTTTGCAGCTTAGCCTTCATTGCCTCTGGAAGGAGGCATACATGGCATAACCTACAACATCTAAAGAGCATAGATAAATTGAAGAAATACTAACATGAACATAGGATGGATGCCAGGCCAGAGAGAGCTCAAAAAAAAAAAAAAAAAAGTATTTGGAGTGCACATCAAATAAATATCCTGGCCAGAAATACCTCAGAGATATGTAGCTGCTCATTACCCATGGACAGGCATGTGTCAGTCTGTCTTTAGCACTAAGAAGGTCCTTGAGCTGCAAGATAATGTGCCATAGCAATCACACTGCAATGAACAGAGCAGCTCACCCAGGACACTACAAGCCAGGGCCAAGCTTACTACATAACACAAAGTGGCCCAAAGTTCTGAGTAAGTCCAGCAGCCAGCTTGTACTTGCTGGAGAGCTGGACTATGCGCCTATGTGTCATGTTACTTTCACCTTTTGTTCTAGGTTTCTGCAGACTGCAGTCCTTCAATGAACCCTTCCCAGTGAGATGACTCACAGGCTGTCCTATACAACTCTGAAGTCTATCTCCTGTCTGTGAACAAACATCCACTGAAGAGACAGACACTAAATACAGACAGTGTAAATGCAGACTTGTTGTTTACAAGCAACATAATACTGCTGTTTTCAAGCATACATTTCATCACTGAATATATTAAAATTTACACAAGCAGAGGAGTCACCAGTGAAAGTCGTTAGTACCCCCTGCTGGTTTAACGCTCCGTAGTAGACAATATACAAGTTTCCTCCTTGGTTTAATGACTTCTGTGTGACCCATCTATTGAATAGGATCTATTGCTAATTGAGAGAGCTGATTATTTCTCTACAAATTACCAAAAATGAAAAACCAAACCAGCAGAATTCTGAAAATATGTTAAAAGCTGGGCTCAGATTTGTAATCTGATGTGTAAATAACTTATATTAAACCAGTGCAGCTGGTGGGAGCAGGATGCCAACTGATGAGATCCTCTCTGCCAGTATGCAGAACTAATCAAGTTTCTTTCATTCTGTCTGCTTCCAAGCCTTTAGAAAAGTAAGTGCGTGCTATGATCTTTGTGCTTAGCATATTAAACTATCTTTTTTTCTATGGAAACTAACCTTGAACTCACAGAACTCATAGGGATAGGACTAACTGATGCAATAGAGATGTGCAGACAAACAGCAAGGCCTCCAAAGTTGCTTCTTGCACTGTAAAACCTATGTGCTTCCCACAGCCAAGCGCCGTCAAGCAATCTGAGCACATACTACGTCCTGCTCACCCACTTATTTCAGACACTAATCAAAACTGTGATGCCCTCTAGTCTGTGGGACAGTATATCCCATTGTTCTACATCAAGGCACAGAGATATATCTCTAAATCAGAGCTTCACAGAGCAACATAAAGGACTGAGCACAGAGATCCTAAAATCTTGGCAAGATATTAAGTGCAAGTATTTTATGTTACTTCATCAGAAGCTGGGACACAAACCCTCTGCTCTTTGTACTTGGGCTACTTTGGAAAAGACAAGTTTACTGGCTATCCAAATGACTTCTAGGTTGCATGTCTGTGACAGTAATCAAAAGAAAAGTCTTAGTAGCAACCATCTCTGTAATAAGAAATTAAAGCTTGTTATGATCCACCTCTTGCCTGTGAAAACTTCTTCTTGAGTATTGAGTACCTCAGAAGCTTTCAATCTTATTCAATATTTATAGCAGCAAATCAGATCAAGAAAAGATGCAGTGACTGTGAGAAGGAAATCAGGAATGCTTTTTATCTTCTAACATCCTTCATATTTACAATAGTTAAAGTGTTTCTCTAAACGTTTGTCAGGAGTTGTGAGAAAGGTACTTGAATAAAACATATTATTTTATATCTTAGCAAGAAGCTAAACTTCTGACATAGTAAATACTGATGTGAAACAATGACATTCAATAATGTCTCTCAATTTTCAATCTTCAATAAGGTCTCTCAATTTCTGGAGCAATGTAGCAAGACTTCCAGAGAGAAGGAATTTAGGACAGTAATGGCAGGGCAATAGGGAAAGAAAAACAAGTTATTACAACCAATAGCGGAAAAAAAAAAAAAAGATAGGAGAAGCCAATGATTATGTTGTCTTTTCAGTATGTACTTTTTATTTTAGAAACAAGTCTTAAGCCTGACCACACGATAAATATTTACCTTCTTTATTGATATGATCACATATTATTTGTATAAATTATGGAAGTACCTAAAGATTCCAAATGAGGTCAGGACACAAAACCCTAGAGACTCATGTAACATAAGGTAATCTGACAATCCAGAGGGTTCATACATTAATGTATTAAGTTATATGTATAGCCACAGTTTCAGAATTATCCCAGGATGCTTGTAGCATATACTACACACTATTCATGTAAGTGCTAAATAGATGCCTTAGCTAAGATCTGCTATCCTTCCATGATGCTTGAAATTGACTTGGATGATTCAGGTACTAACAAGCAAAGCAGTATGCGTATTTATTCCTCAATCTGTTGATACTCAAAGCTGAGGCAATAAACATTAATTGAAACAGCATATTAGGAACAAAAATAAGTATTGTAGATTACTTGAAGTAAAGCAAAAGTTATTTTTCAGATACATCATATTTTGCATTAATCTTAGTGTTATGACTTAGCAGTTTTCATGTAAATAATATACAGTAATGTAATGTCTGTGCGAGAGGAAGAATGAAAGAAATTTGAATCAAATGAGAGAAAAAAGACACATAGCACACATTTCACTACTACATCCAGGGGTTCAAGATCATGTACTCTAAAGACATTTGAGTACCTGAAGATGTAGGTAGGGACCTAAAGGAGTTAGAAAGCAAAACAAGTGAATCATGAGATTTCTGAAATATAGGAGAATCACCTGCTAGCCCTTTTAATAATTTTACTTATTAAAATAATCTTGAATAAAAGGCAGAGATTGGCAAGTATTTTGGAAGAAAGTATTCTCTGGTGTATCCAGTAGATCAGAGCATGAATCTGAAGCTGCACTCAGCCTGATTTGGATGAGGATCTTGTAGAAATTTTCACATCCCTGGACAGTGCCTGAATTACACAATAGCACTGAATTAGCATTTCTCTATTTCTTCAGCTAAGACTATTTCATTTCTCAAAGATAATGAGTTATTCCCAGGATAAATATTAGGGAGAAACAGAAGAGATAATCCATTTTTACTACGCACATCTAGCTAGTTATAAAAATTCAGCTCCATAAAATATTAATATGAAATAGAGTAACTTCTCAGGAGAGAAAAAAATAACACGAAGTACCTAGTAACAGTGTATGGGATTAGATCTCTACTCCAGAATAGGCAATGAAGAAATTTTAGAATGTATATCTCTGAATATCCAGGTCATTAGTTTTAATGGAGAGAATCTTTTATTTTTCAAATCTTGTCTGATCAACCCCATCTGTAGGAGAGGATTTACAATCAAGTAGAATTAAATGTTTCTTTCTTATTTAGTCTTAATCATCTAATTATCTGTGGAGAATGGGAGTTATGTTTTATTGTCATTCTCTGCTTTTGCACCATACTCTCTAGGTTTTGCTAGAGAAACCAGTTACTATTCCAGCTAAGCCTGACTGTCACAAAGACATACACAAGCTGATGGTGTAGTCTGAAGAGTTGCCCTGTGACTGTGAACTGTACCTAAATGAGAAATAGATTCAAAGATCTTCACACTGGTATCATAACACTTCAAATAATACATTTAGTTCCTGAACAGTATCAGCTACTTTTCTGCACAGTATTTAAGAACTTGATCTAAAAGCCAAACATGGAAGAGTAAATGCCACAGTAGAAGTATTTTTGTGTGGAACTGCCCAAATAAGGCAATTGCATTCAGCATGTTTATAATAACTGTAATTTACCTTTGAACCAAATTTAATAAAGGGAATAACTTAATTTATTGAAAATTAAATTAAATAACAATATAATTGTTATTATATTGTAGTTATATTTTTATTAAATAGCAAAATAATTATTATTAACAAAATATTGTGCAAGACTGACAATTACAGATTCTCTATTATGAGGTACATATTTTGCTTTTTAGTAACATCCTGCAGAAAAGTACAATTCAGTTTACATCTTGATGATTTAAAAGTAGAAATGAATGAATTCTGTATGTAGCTACAGTCCAAATTGCTTAGTTAAAACTGCAAATTATGGATTCAGGCATATACCTGCTTGCACATCAGAGAAATAACATCATCAAAATAAACAATCAGTGGCTTCCCCATTTTTGTTCAGCTTGCCTAGAAAAACATAGTGAAGAAGTACCTGTAAATTCTTCACTGACAAAGTGTATTCCAAATGACAAATATTCAGCATATGATAGATTATATAGCAGTGATCCCGTTCCACACAACATCTTAACTAAATAAAAAAATAAATAATTTCCAAGAAAAGAATCTGCATCCCATTATGAAACTTTCAGATCTGAGAATTTTCTGACCTGAGCCATTTTTCTCGGGTGCAAATACAGATTGTCTGTGTGAAAAGAATCAGGAACTACAAGAGAATTTGACAGCCAGCTGTTAGGATAGTAAACCATGTCTGTTAAAGCAGGACTCCAGGGTTTGGACGCTATTTCGGAGATGGGAATTTGGCAAGAAAAAATATCTGAGGCAGGAAATTAGAACATGAAGAAACATCCAAACAGTTTAAGTGCCTTTGTTCAATTTCACCCTGTAATGAATGCAAGGCACTCAAACATGAGAAAGAGCAACAGAAGTTCAGCTGTTAAACACCATTTCTTTGCATAATGTAAGTGTTCAGACAGTAAAGTGTTCAGACAGCAGTGCACCAACACACTGCCAGCTCCAGCTGGGCGTAAAAGGCAAGAAGTAAATTTTGTGATCACATTCACCCAGCCTCTATAGCTACCTGGCAGCAAAGATGCACTAAAACAGGAAAACTGATAATTTAAGATGCGAGACTTCAGGAGCTTACTGGGAAAGCTATTCTAAATGGGAGATGTGAGGGGCTGAAGGAGAGAGGGGAAGAGTGAGGGAAAAAAGTTGAATCTTCCAGAACAGATCAAAATTACATTTCAAGCATTAGGGAACAGGTTAGGAAAAAACAACACTGCACATTTGTCATGGTTTTATGATTTTTTGTATCAGTGTTACACATCATTCCACTTGCACAGTAGAGTACCATGGCCTGATTGAGGTCACACCTCCACTGAGTGTTGCTCTGCCAGAAGTGCTAGAACTCCAGTATGAAATGGAGTCAAAAGCAGCCAAGTGGTATGCCACCACTGACATTGCCAATGCATTCTGTTCAATACCTTTGGCCACAGAATGGAGGCCAGAATTTGCTTTCACCTGGAGAGGTGTTCAGTATACCAGGAAACATTTGCACCGGGGGTGGAAGCACAGCTCAACCATTTGCCATGGGTTGATCCAAACTGCACAGGAACAGGAGAGTGCTCCCACGCAATTACGATACAGCATGGGTTGTTTTCAAGAAGGGAGAAGAAATACTCCAGATCCTTCCACAAGCCAGTTTTTCTATTAAGCAAAACAAAATGAGAAGACCTTCACAAGAAATTCAGTTCCTAAGTATAAAGTGGCAAGATGAGCATCGTCACAACCCAGGAGATGTGATTAACAAAATGACTGCCATGTCTCCACCCACTAGTAAGACAGAGACAAAATCTTTTCTGGGTATAGTGGGCTTTTGGAGAATGTATATTCCAAACTATAGCCTCATTGTAAGCCTCCTTTATCAGGTGAGGCAGAAGAAATATGATTTTGCATGGGGCCCTGAGCAGCAGCAGGATTTTGAGCAAATTAAGCAGGAGATAGCTTTGGCCCTGTGGCCAGTGCAGATGGGACAGGATGTAAAGTACATCCTCTACACTGCTGCAGGAAAGGAAGGTCCCACTTGGAGTTTGTGGGAAAGAGCCTTGGGGGGGAAACCAGAGGCCAACCCCTTGGATTCTGTGGTCAGGTATACTGGGGGTATGAAAAATGCTACACTTCAACTGAAAAGGAGTTCTTAGCCATGTATGAAGGGGTTCAGGCTGCTTTTGAAGTAATCAGAACTGAAATACCGCTCCTTTTAGCACTTCCATTGTTGTTACTAAACTGGACATATAAGGGAAAGGGTCCCTCCACCCATTGTGCTGCTGATGCCACCTGGAATAAGAGGACTGTGCTCCGTACACCTTACACAATGAGCCTGAATGGGGAACCTCATTCATCCAGGAATCCTAGAAGTGATCATGGACTGGCCTGAAGGTAGAAAATTTGAAATGTCACCAGGAGAAGATGTCACCAGGAGGCCCAACAGTAATTGGATTGCACTGATTAAGCACTGAGATCATGCTGTGGTTTTGTGATTTTTGCTGTCAGTATTCCACTTCAGAGCATCAAGTAAAAACATCATCCGTAAACAATGGGAGTTAATGTTCTGGTGGAAGAGGAAGAGGGGTGGAGCTCCTGGCCAGAAAACAGCAGGAGATCTCTGGTGTGCTTGCTCTCTACTTTTTTTACCACAGAGAAAAGCGTGTGTGCTTCCCCTGCAGTCTACCAGAGTAAGATCTCGAGCTGTTGGATAATATTGTCTCTCTCATTTTGTTTTGATTTTGTTGGATTTAGTAAATTACCATTCCTCCTCAGATCGTTATCATTGTTTTGTCAGGTTTTTTTTTAGACTCATCTGCTGTCTCCCTACCTTCTTCTCCCCCTCTCCTGGTGCACACGGTCCCATTAAGGGACGGCTGTGCTGCGAAAGGCAGGGCAGCTTTTCCTCTTTCCCTCTCTCTCTTTTTTTTTTTTTTGGTTTTGTTTTATTTTGATTTTATTTGTTGTTGTTGTTGTTTTGTTTTTTATTTGGTTTGGTTTGGTTTTTTTTTGTCCCTGTACTCAGGTCTAGAGATAACTCCGTGACAGCTCAGATGAGGAACCTCAGTCATTTGGGAATCCAAGAGTGACCGTGGACTTGCCTGAGGGTAGAAAGTTTGAACTATCACCAGGAGAAGAGGTATCAAGTGCTATGGATGCCCCACCATAAAATGAATTACTGGAAAATGTGAAGAAATATGCACTGTTCACTGATGAATCATGTTGTTATATGCTTATCGTGGTGGAGGCAACCACTGGCTGGTTTGAAATGTATTTAGTACCCCATGCTACCACCAAAAATACCACCTTAGGTACTCCAGAAGTAACTGAGTCCGATAATGGGACTCATTTCAAAGACTGTCTTGTAAATACTTGGCCAAAGATCATGGCATCAAGTAGATTTACCATATTACCTATCATGCACCTGGTAAAATCACATGATACAGTGGATTGTTAAAAACTATGTTAAAAGCAGTGAGTGGCGGAACATTTAAGCATTGGGAGAAACATTTGACAGAAGCCACCTGGTTGGTCAACACTCAAGAATCTGTCAATAAAGCCGGTCCTACCCAGTCCAGCTCCCTACATAATGAAAAGGGAGATGAAGTCCCTGTAGTACATGTAATGAGCATGTTGAGAAATGTGGTTTGGGACCTTCTAGCTTCTGGAAAGGGAATACCTCTCTGTACAGCTGTTTCTACTGATAGACCTGGGTCCCCTTGGTGGATGCTGCAGAAGAATGGAGATGTTCAGTGTGTACCACAAGTGACTTTGATGTTTGAGGAGCGCAGCTGGTAATTCCAAGTATATATATATATGTGTGTGTGTGTTTGTTTAATGCTTGTTAATCATTGTACATACATATATATAGATATATATATATATTTATGTATATATGTGTGTATATATATATTTATATATATAAAGCATGATGTAGTGATGTGGAACAAGGGCTGGAATATCATGGTTTTATGATTTTTTGTTATCAATACTCTAGATCATGACATCACGTGAGGCACTGGGAGTTAGAGTTTATGCTACAGTTCTGTGTTTTGATAGTTCCAGGTATACCTCACTCAGAATAGAATAACTACATTTCCCAGAGGACTCTGCATCTCTGTCGGGCTACCATTTTCTGCTCAGAGGGAAAAAGTGTTTGTGTGTCATGAGACACCTCAGTTATCCTTCTTCTGCTCAACCCAGCAGCGCGTGTGCTCCCTAGCCATCTTGCCATCACCATCAGAGTGAGGCCTTTGGTTTTTGGACAGTCTCTCACTTTGTTTGATTTATCAGCTACAGTTCTAGTCATATAGAACTATACTGTGCTATTTTGCATTCCAATATCTTATTTAGTAAATTAGCTTTCCTCCTCAGATCATTGCTGCTCTTTTGTTTTTAGGCCCATCTCAGTGTCTTTTTATCCTTTTCTCCCTTTTCCTTTCCTAGGACATGGGTCCACGTGTCCCCTCAAGCCATTCATAACAAAATCGGGTTGAACAGGCTGTAAGTTGCTGACAACATTATTGTAGCTGATTGCATGTACTGACTTTGGCAACAAACACTTCGTTACATTAGGCTGCGAAGAGCCAGCATAGCTATGTGCATTGACACATTGAGTGACATTTATGTACTCAGTAAAGGGATGAACACGTGTTCACTGAAAACATAATGAAAATTCCAGCTACAGTGAAACTATTGAATATATATCTAATATCATTGCTCTTACCTATCCCATTGGCAGGATATAAGTGGCAGTGATGGGTAGGGTATAAAGAAATGAACCTAATATCCAAGATATACATGTACTGCTGTCCTGGAGGAAAATAAATCCACATCCGTTAGTTGTAAATTGGAAGTGTTACATATGAAAAACAAGGAAAAACAAGAAATATGGGGTAGAGTCTCCAGAGTAGAATTGCTCATTGCTTTTTTTTTTTTAATTTCAATATTTTCTTTTATCCCTAGATAGTCTTTATTAAATGTACATTTTTCCATATCTGTTTTGTTCAAATCACCCTTAGAATAGTGACATTTCGGCAAGCAAAAATGAGTAAAACTTTCTACATTTTGTTTAACATTCAGAGCATTAAGATTTGAAGTATTTCTCAGGACTACCTTTCTGCTTTCTCTTCTGGAGGAGACAGATATTCTGCCAAAATGTTTTCACAGCTATTTTAATTCAGTATATATTCTCCTCCTCACAACAAATTTTCCAACCCCTGTCCAAGTCTTTTTATTAAATCAACAGGTTTGACAGAGTTGAAAGGCCATTGTCATCCATCACATAAACAGCCACTGCAACAGAATGATTGTCAGTGTTGACACCAGCACTTCATTTAGATAGGCCAAGCTTGTCTCCAAGACATGTTTTGACAAACCACGACAAGAAAGGGCAGAATTGCCAGCTTGTTAAAATAGCTTGTTGCAGCAGCTAATAAACCTTGGTTCCCACAATAAGGGAAAGAGTTAGGCAGCTAGTGCTCTTCCACAGAAATATTCTACATCAACACTTGCTGATGTGAGAAACCTGGTTCAGCACATTTTTGTTCTTTATGATTATTTAAACATATCTGAACATTTTATTAGGACATTCAGAAGGGGGACAAACCAAAAAATTAGTTAATTTGATCTACTATCCTGTTTTAAACAGGTATTCAATAATTATTATTATTATTATTATTTTTTTGGAAGATTATTGCTGCTGGAAGCAGCAGGATTGTCAGGAGCAACAAGTCCTGGACAGCAATCAAGCACCTGCCCAATCCTCAGATGGTGATTGTAGACTTCTAATTGGGCAGCTCTGTACTTCTCTGCCAATCCTCTGGCAACCAGTTCTTCCACAACAGTACTAAACCCAGTTGCCTTCATAATGACAAACTGGTCAATACATCCTTAACATTCCAGCTACCAAATTACAAAATTAAACTTGAGTAGCTATAAAGTAATTATATTTTAATGCAATAAATACATAATGTGTTTTCAAGAAAAAAACTTGATGTTCAGTAGTAGTTTTGACTGTAGCATGTATTCTGATAATAAGATAACTGATTGCCTCATTTGAGCAGCCCCTTGCAGAGCTTAAACCTTCTTTCATCTCTATGGGTTTCACTGGCAGGGTTCCTACCAGAACTCCAGCAACCCAGGTGCTCTCAGCTTCTCATCTGTAGCACAGAAACATATGTATACGTATAATAACCTACACTATTTGTGAAATATATATAATGCATTCTGCATGTAAAAGACAGAAACTGTTTTCCTTTCTTTTGTCTCAAAGTTTGCTTCGTAAGGCCTTTTCTGGTGACAAGTCTCTGACTGATAACTGCCGGTTATCTGGATGGGTGTTATGGTGCCATTGTCTCTGCTTATAGTTGTAAAGATAAGCAGGAATAGGTGCAAATAGTCTTTTCCGTGGGAGTACAGCTTGGAGAAGCTTACCACCACAAAGACAATGCTCCTGCATGGCAATGAAGGCAACATCCGCTGCTGGCTTATCTGTTGGGCCAGACATGTCACACACAAATAAACTCCTGAGAAATGGGGATAAAAGGCCTTCACTGAACTAAGGATTTTGGGAGAAGAACTTTCAGAAAAGAACTTGGGAGAAGAACTCCCAAAGAAAAGATCTTTGAGGAGAACTCCCGAAGAGACTTAGGACGGACCCTGAGGCCTGCTTGCTGCCATCTCCCATCCCCCGCGGTGACCGGACAGGTTCCTGAGATCAACGGACCTACTACGAACCTCGCTGGATCCACGGTGGTGATTATATCTCTTGCTTTCTGCCAAGTCTCCTTGCTTTTCATCTCTTTTCTATCGCACACCTTCCCTTCCCCATATCCCTAAGCAACTAGTATTTGTAATAAACTGGTTGGGCTAACATTTGACCCGTTGTGTCTTAATCTCGCCCTCGGGTATACATATACATATAAAGAACCTCGTCTCCCTCCTTTATATTGGAGCGTGACATTTTTAATGGCGTAGTCGGCAGGATACCCGACAGTGAGAGTGTTGTCCTTCCAGACATAGTCTGAATGTTTGGTTTTTTTGTGTGTGTACCTCCTGGGGCTGCGGCGTCTCTCCAGGAAGATAGCTCCTAGAAACTTTTATGTGTATACCTCCTGGGTACGCACGTATGTGCCTCCTCAGGAAGATATCTCTGCATTTGTTGTTTTTAGAAATCTGAACATTTTTGTGCGCACCTCTTAGAGAAGCAATTAGAACAGTATTAATAGGTGTTAATCGAGCTTTTGGTACCTCCTCTCCCTCAGTGTACAAGTTTTCTGGGTACTGAGAAATGAGCGACAGTGTAATCACAATGAAAGGTGAAGATGTATTATTTGACCTCTTAGAAAGGCACGGTGCCAGACCCTCGTTTACAGGGGTAGACTGGGCACGGCAGAACTGGCATAACTTGCAGAGTGTTTCAGACCGTATTAATGTTCTGCAAAAGAACGCTCGTACCCGAGCTGGAAAAGGAAAGGCATTTATTTGTGCAGTATTGGGTTCAGCTCTGGTTGCAGCCATAGAATTCCGCGACCAGCAGCTTAAAGCAGAGAGCGAAGCTTTACAAGCACTGCAGGAATCGGTTAAAGTAAGTCAGGAGCTGATAAAATCTCTGCAAAATCAAATCGCAAACCTAGAGAAGCAGTTAGAAAGGGAAAAACATAATTCTGATCTGTTGCATATAGCTTTAAGGGAAGTGTTAACGGGTAAGGATGCTAGTGATACTATTGCACCTCAAGAGAAAATTTATCCAAGGGAGGAATTGCAAAGTTTAAAGGCAAATATTGACAAATTAGAAGCTCCCCCAGCTCAGTTGCGTCCTTTAATAAAAACTGAGTATTCATACGATAATGGCGAGGATTTAGATCCTCAAATGAACATTAAAGAAACCCCTTTTTCTGCTACTGAGCTAGCAAAATTGAAAAGAGATTTTGGCCGCTCTCCTAAAGAATCAGAAACAGAGTACGTATGGAGGGTCAGCCTCACGGGTGGAGACCAGATACTTCTAACCGAAAAAGAGGCTGAAGGTTATTGGGGACCAGGAGTATTTTTAACTACTGGTAACAATCGTGCTCCCTGGTCCCTCACACAGAGAGCTGCCTATTGGGCAGGTGGTCTTAGCCCTCTAGAAAGGGGAGACCCCCTTGCCATTACTGGGACAGTTGATCAGTTAGTAGAAAGTGTTCAAAAGGCTGCTTGTCTGCAAATGATGTATGATAGAAAGCTGCAGCCACACCATGAATCCCCTATGATGATGCCTGTTGATCCTGAGAGAATGACTCCTTTAATTAGGGGGCTTCCTGAATCATTAAAACCTATAGGTATACAACTACAGGGAAAAATACAGGCTATGCCTCAGGGAGAAAGAATTCAGGCAGCGTTAGAAGGTGCTGCAGCCTCTACCCATCAGCAGTCAGGATATAAAGTATGGACGTGGGGGGAGGTTGCCCAAGAATTAATTAACTATGGGAGAAAATATGGACCAGTGACTTCTTCCTCCAGTAAAGCTGAGATAAGGGGAATGAGGCGCACAGTGGCCAGTTTGACACCTCCTCTATCCTATCTGGAGCACAACGGACCTAATAGGGTCTCATCTTCCGTGAAACCTAGTGGGCGAAATATAGATCACAAACGTAATAGTCTTTGGGCACTGGGCTGTCAGGAGGGTATCCCACGAGAATTAATGGACGGATTATCTACAGACAGGTTAGAAAAGCTAGTTAATGGATGGCCAAAACAAAAACCTGGGAGAAGTGACATTTCACTTCCAAGTGCCCCTCCTTTGGAATCTGCACAGGCATCAGGAGAACAGGGAAACTAATGCCTTCGCCCCTCTCAAGTGAGCGGGGGGGTGAAGGGTGGATGCACATTAGAAAGCTCACAACTAAAGGAAAAGATCTGTTAATTACATGCATTGTTGAACCTAAACTGGTTCCACTGACATTTCTGGTAGATACAGGAGCACAGATCTCTGCTATTAAAACAGAGGATGCTGACCGTGCTGGTGTGACACTTTCTCGTAAAAAGGTATTTGTAGCAGATGCCTTGGGGGGTGTACACTCTCAGGCCATGGCAACAGTGAGATTGCGTTTGCCTGGAGAGGAAGTAGCGCAAGAAATCTCCATGGTTGTGGGGAAATATCCCCTTAATTTGTTAGGATTAGATATTTTGAAGGGTAGAAGCTGGACAGATGACCAGGGAGGGAGTTGGGTGTTTGGCACCCCCACTCTAAACATTCGCCTGTTTCAAGTGGCGCCTCGGCTCCCCCCCTCCCATTTAACCTCTGTGAAACCTTATCCTTTACCCCTAGGGGCACGGAATGGTATTAGCCCAGTGCTGGCAGAATTAAAGGAGCAGGGAGTTGTGATATCTACTCACTCCCCATTTAACTCTCCAGTGTGGCCCGTTAGAAAACCAAATGGTAAATGGAGGCTGACTGTTGATTACCGCAAGCTAAATGCTAACACAGGACCGCTAACTGCAGCTGTACCTAACATTTCTGAGTTGATAGCAGCCATCCAAGAGCAAGCTCATCCTATCATGGCCACTATTGATGTTAAGGACATGTTTTTTATGGTCCCCCTGCATCCCGATGACCAGCTCCGTTTTGCTTTTACATGGGAGGGGCAGCAGTATACTTTTACCCGCCTCCCTCAGGGGTATAAACATTCTCCGACTTTGGCTCACCATGCACTGGCACAAGAGCTTGAACAGATTCCCCTGGAAGAAGGAGTTAAGATTTATCAATATATCGATGATATCCTCATAGGAGGAGACCAGCTGATAGCAGTAAAAACAATGCATGACAAAATAATTAAGCACTTAGAAGGACTGGGTTTGACTATTCCCCCAGATAAAATTCAGTCTCCAGCTGCTGAAGTAAAATTCTTGGGTATCTGGTGGAAGGGTGGTATGGCCTGCATTCCACAGGATACCCTCTCAGCCTTAGATCAACTTAAAATGCCAGAGAATAAAAAGGAATTACAACATGTTCTTGGGCTTTTAGTATTTTGGAGAAAACATATCCCCGACTTTTCTATTATTGCTCGTCCGTTGTATGACTTATTGCGGAAGGGAGCGTCATGGGAATGGACTTCAGTTCAGGAAGAAGCCTTGCAGCTTCTAATTTTTGAAGCTATCACCTACCAGTCCTTAGGTCCTATCCACCCCTCTGACCCTGTGCAAATAGAATGGGGATTTGCTCACTCAGGATTGTCTATACATCTCTGGCAAAAGGGTCCAGAAGGTCCTGTTAGACCTATTGGATTCTATTCTCGCAGCTTTAAGGATGCAGAGAAGCGATACTCTCAGCTGGAAAAGGGGCTGTTTGTTGTCAGCCTAGCTCTGCGAGAAGCTGAGAGGACTATTCGACAACAGCCTATAATACTGAGAGGCCCATTCAGGATTATCAAGTCCGTAATATCTGGCACCCCTCCTCCTGATGGGGTAGCACAGCGTGCTTCTGTCCGAAAGTGGTATGCTCAAATTGAATACTACTGTAATATTTTTACAGTAACAGAAGGAGCTCCAAAAACACTTGCTATCCAGGATGATATTCTCTCGAGCACTGATACTGATCTTCCCTCTGTTATCCAGACCGCCCCCCCATACTCAGATGAGGTGCAGAATGTTTGGTTTACAGATGCCTCTGCCAAACGTGAGGGAAAAGTATGGAAATATCGTGCTGTAGCCTTACAGATAGGAACTAATTTCACTATTATCACTGAAGGGGAAGGTAGTGCTCAGGTTGGGGAATTGGTAGCAGTATGGAGTGTATTCCAGCATGAATCACAGTCCACTGTTCGTGTGCATATTTACACTGATTCATATGCTGTCTTCAAAGGTTGTACAGAATGGCTTCCTTTCTGGGAGCAAAATGGTTGGGAAGTTAATCATGTCCCAGTCTGGCAGAAAGACAAGTGGCAGGAGATTCTTGCTATTGCCAAAACAGGACAATTTTCAGTTGCATGGGTGGCATCCCACCAAAAAGATGAGGACCCTGCAAGTCAGTGGAACAATAAAGCAGATGAACTAGCCAGGATTGCTCCATTACGACAGGAAGAACCAGGAAATGATAATTGGGAGAGACTTATTGAATGGTTACATGTAAAAAGAGGGCATAGTGGGGCTCTTGATCTGTACCGTGAAGCTCAAGCTCGTGGCTGGCCTGTTACCAGGGAACACTGCCGCACTTGCATTTCTGCCTGTGAACTATGCCGTACTCGTTTGGACAGACACCCCTTGCAAGATACCCCTCTTCATTTAAGGGAAGGAAAACATATGTGGGAGGCATGGCAAATTGATTACATTGGCCCCTTCCGAAAATCTGAAAACAAACAGTATATATTAGTAGGGGTGGAGATAGTCTCTGGACTATTACAAGCTGAATCCTTCCCTCGAGCAACAGGGGAGAATACTGTAAAGGCTTTAAAGAAATGGTTTAGCATTCTGCCAAAACCCAGTTCCATTCAGTCAGACAACGGCTCCCATTTCACTGCAGGGGTCGTGCAGGAATGGGCCAGAGAGGAAGGCATTTGTTGGATCTTTCACACTCCCTATTACCCCCAAGCTAATGGCACTGTGGAACGATCCAATGGACTTCTTAAGAAATTTCTGAAACCGGAAAAATCAAATTGGACTGCCCGCACTTCTGATGCAGTCAGGAGGGTTAATGATCGTTGGGGGGTTAACGGCTGCCCTCGGTTTAACGCCTTCTGTCCCAAGGCCCCACCACTCCTGCCTATTACTCTTGATCCGGATGCAGATAAGCTAGGGGAAACCTCTTATCTTCCTGGCCAGCCTGTGTTAGTTGATTTGCCTAATGTGGGGACAGTTCCCCTAACCCTGACAGAACCTCTTAACAAATATGCTTGGAAAGCTAAAGATGCCTGGGAGAAGGAATATAAAATTAACACTCGCTGGATTATTCCCTCATTTTAACCATATTAACAAGCCCCAAAAGGGCAAGCCGATGTCCTCTTTTGTTTTACAGAAGACCCCCGTTGGACCTCGACTGAACACAGAAAGGCAGACAGCTGACTTTAATCTTTTGTGTTTTGGGACAAATGCTGAAGACTTGATCATACTAGAACGCTGACTATACCTCTTGATTACACTGTAGTACATTGTATTTCGGTTGCATAGTATTGTGTTTCAGGTTGTTGTGGGTGTGGGTGTTGTCTTTACGTCTGTTAAACTTCACACTTGGGTTTGAGTTTTCACAGGTTTTGTGACTTACTGGCTACTCCCTGCACAGTACTGCCGTTTCTTTTGATCCCTTCTTCTACCTCTTTTTATCAAACTGACTATGATTTGCATGTAACTCTGCTATGGTGTTTCCAACTTCCTAATAAATTTGGAAATGAACCAAAGGAACCATCTAATATCTGTCAGATGTGGCCACAAAAAGAAACCCATTATGTTGTTTATTGAAACCCATTCCAGGAGTTCCATCCAAAACATGGTTGTTGGAAAGTGTTTATGTTTTGTTAAGTAAGGTGTATGTTTCTGTGATGTTTCTGTGTATGTTTCTCTAATGTTTTATATTATGGGATATCCTAAACACACTATCCCGTGAAAGTTCTATGATTATAACAATACTTGAACTTGCCAAACTAGTATATATCTCTCTCAGCATTTCAATCGCTTTTGAGATGCTTAAATGACAATTCTGTTCATATTTAACCTTGAAGCAACATGCAGTATTGCAGTGTGGTGAAGTTATACCTTCACTCAGCCTATTAGAAAACATGTTTGTTCCATCTATGATCTTTGAAAACATTACATGGCAAATCCACGTATTGTTGAATTAGACTAGATATGCATTCTGAGAATTAAAATCACCAATGCAAGAAGTACTGATAATGCATTGCAAAACCAGTTAGTGCTTGGTATGTTGTTAAGGAATAGGTTGTTCGTGGCAAAGTGAATAACTCTAGTTGTTGTCTAAAATTGATGATAATGGTAAAGTTGTTAAACAGATTGTCCATGTTCCCTCCCAAACCTGGAAAGGCCTAGATACTGATCTTATTTTTCCTGGCCTCCGGGTGGCCATTGGTGAAACGTATTCTGTTTTATCTATTGTGTGTGATTGCAACGCTTCTGTTTATTCCTTGCATGATTCCCTGTTTTATTCAACTTATTCAAAATGTTGTATCTTCAATGCACATTGTAACTGCCTCAACAGACGATGGTCAAGTTCAACAGATCAGAGCAACTTTTGTAACTAAGCCCAAGAAATCTATTATAGCAATTTTGTAACATTTAAGTCCCCATTACCTCCACCCCTCTTTTCCCTTATGCTTGTTTTTTTTGTTTTCTTTTTCCTCTCCTTCACCACTGTGGACAGATGTTTGTGCATCAGTTTCAAGCAATCTTTGAGCCACCGGGTGGTGTAAAAGACAGAAACTGTTTTTCCTTTCTTTTGTCTCAAAGTTTGCTTCGTAAGGCCTTTTCTGGTGACAAGACTCTGACTGATAACTGCCGGTTATCTGGATGGGTGTTATGGTGCCATTGTCTCTGCTTACGGTTGTAAAGATAAGCAGAAATAGGTGCAAATAGTCTTTCCCGTGGGAGTACAGCTTGGAGAAGCTTACCACCACAAAGACAATGCTCCTGCATGGCAATGAAGGCAACATCCGCTCCTGGCTTATCTGTTGGGCCAGACATGTTACACAAAAAAAACCTCCTGAGAAATGGAGGATAAAAGGCCTTCACTGAACTACGGATTTTTTGGGGAGAAGAACTTTCAGAAAAGAACTTGGGAGAAGAACTCCCAAAGAAAAGATCTTTGAGGAGAACTCCCGAAGAGACTTAGGACGGACCCTGAGGCCTGCTTGCTGCCATCTCCCATCCCCTGCGGTGACCTGACAGGTTCCTGAGATCAACGGACCTACTACGAACCTCGCTGGATCCACGGTGGTGATTATATCTCTCTTGCTTTCTGCTAAGTCTCCTTGCTTTTCATCTCTTTTCTATCGCACACCTTCCCTTCCCCATATCGCTAAGCAACTAGTATTTGTAATAAACTGGTTGGGCTAACATTTGACCCGTTGTGTCTTAATCTCGCCCTCGGGTATACATATACATATAAAGAACCTCGTCTCCCTCCTTTATATTGGAGCGTGACAGATATAAAAATTATTGTGTGTGTTACTGTGAATCTCAAAGCACTGACATTCTGTAAAAATGTCAATATAGTTGGAAAATGTTCTTGAAGTAATATTGTATCCTCAGGAAAATGAGTTTGTAGAAACTTTACTAATATTTTATATTTTAGTAAATAACTTTTGCCAATTTTTAATACTTGAGAAAATCTAGTAGAAAATTTTAGAGAGAATGTTTCTCAAGTATTATATTTTCTCCTAATGTCATGTTGTGGCTTTGTTGTTATATTGCAGATATATTGGAGACTTGTGACATGTACGAATTATAAATGCAATAGTAAAGAGAAAATATATTACTTTGCCTTCAAGTGGAATATAAGTGTACTAATAAAACACAGCAGAAAAAAGAAAGGTGTCTTTTACAGTACAGTTATGACATAAATAGATATCACCATAGGACAAAATAAATAAATAAATAAATAAACAAGCTCAGCAGATTTTTGTAGTTAAAAAAAAAATATTTCCTGTAGAATTCTGTCTCTGAAATGAAGTCTAATTGGATACTGAAGAAGTCAAATATTCTCTCATACATTCATAAGACTTAAAGCCTTGGTTGTAAAGAAACCAAGTCGTTCTCAGGTTAGAGGAGAGAATCATAGAATTTTAGAATTGCTCAGATTGGAAAACAGCACCAAGTACAGAGGGAGGATTACTTCCCTTTTCCTTCTTACCATTCCTGACACAAGCCAGGATGTTGTCATTGGCCTTCGTGACCACCTGGACACATTGCTGACTCATATTCAGCTGACTTGCCATCAGCACACCAAGGTCCCCTTCCATCAGGCAGCTTCCCAGCCACCCCTCCCCAGCCTGTAAAGTTACCTGGGGTTTTTGTCACTAAATGCAGGACCCAACATTTTGCCCTATTGAAACTCATACAGTTTACCTTGGCCTATTGATCCAGCCTCTCCAGATCCCTATGTAGCACCTTTCTACCCTCCAGCAGATCCACACTCCCTCCCAACTTAATGTTGTCTGCAAATTTACTGAGGGTGCGCTCAATCCCTTCATCAAGATCACTGATAAAGATATTCAATAGGAGTGGTCACAGTACCAAGCCCTGGGGGACACCACTCGTGACTGACAGCTGACAGGATTTAGCTTTATTGAGCATAACTCTTTGGGCCCAGCCGTCCAGACAGTGTTTCACCTTTTTCCAGTGTATGCCTATCCAAACCATGGTCAACCACCTTCTTCATGGGGATGCTGAGGAGGACAGTGTCAAAGGCTTTACTGGAGTCCAGGTAGACCACATTGACAGCCTTACCTTCACCCAGTAAGAGGATGCATAATTCCTTAAAGTATTCCCAGCCTTCCTGGGCTCCCATGCCCTCCAGAACTATGTCACAAGGGACTCTCTCAACTATGGTTCAAAAGAGATGAAAGTTTGCCCTCCAGAAGTCCAAGGCAAAAGTTTTGCTGACTCTCCTCTGTGCCTCAACAAGCATTGAAAAATCTATCATTTCATGATCCCTTTGCCCCATATGGTCTCCAGCCTTTACATCCCCCACAAGACCTTCTCTGTTAACAAACAACAGGTCCAGGATTTGTCTTCCTCTTGTTGGATACTCCACCAACTGTACAGGAATGTTGTCTTTTATGCACTCTAGGAACCTCCAGGACTGTTCCCTTTCTGCTGTGTTATAATTCCAGTACATGTTTGGAAAGTTGAAGTCCCCCATGAGAACAAGAGGTAGAGACTGTGAAACCTCACCCAACTGTCTATATATTATCTTATCCACCTCTTTATACTGGTTGAGTGGCCTGTAGCAGACCCTGATGATAATGTCAGTCATTTTGGCCTTTGCTTTGATTCTCACCCGTAAGCCATAAGTCAGGTCTGATAAGAATGGAAGTTCTAGAAGTTACTCCATAACCTTCTAGCTTCTTTTATATATTTTGCAGCTTTTGAATTAAACTGCATGAGGTTCTAATTGTCCACTTTTCTTATCCGTGTTATTGAATGAAAACAAAAAAAAAATAAGTAGTATTAGTTCAATTTTCAATTCCTTGCTACTCTACTAGAACTGCACTTTTATGTAAAGGCATATTCAATATATTAACCCTTGCACCAATATAGAAAGAAAACAAACAAACACCAAACTAGATATGGTAATACCCTCTGACTGTGTGTGGTAAATGAGTATTATCTTTCTCCTAAAATTACTGATGGGAATCTAAACCATGTTTGTCCGCTACAAATAAAATAGATAAGCAACTTGTGGCCCAGTTATGTTTTTCTACAATGTTCATATATAAATATTCCATAATGTCTTCCGCATTTTTTCTTTGAAGTAAACAAGGGTTAAAAATGATAAGAATGATTTTGAAGTATTTCAATACAATAAGGAAAACGCTCAGAATAAGCCATCTCTGGAAAAGGAACTCTTAAAATTAGGAAAAAAAGTCATAAGAAAACTACTACAGATTCTAAGTACTTATATGTTAATTATTCTTTTAATAAGAAAAAGAAAAAAGCTATCACAGAATGACTTGTTTTTAGGATTTTTTTTTTTCAGATCACCTGTTACAATGTGAAAGTTTACCCCAGAGATTTTAATCAGCAACATATTTGTGCAATTTTTAAAATTTGTTTTATATTCAGGACATTTTTTAACATGCAATTTTGCAATATTTGTTTATAGCACATTTTTTGCATATTTAACACAATCAGATCAGCAGCATCAGTGTTCAGTGATTGTAAACAGCACTCTCAGTTATTTTAGAATTAAGTCAAACAATGAAAAATTACTATAAAAAAATATCTTGTTTAGAGAAATACATGTGTTTTACTATTATATCACTAACAGCAACCTTTGCTCATTTTAGCATGAGAATTTGCCCTTCCCATAACTCCTTCATCACCTTAAAATATATCACAGTCAAATCTACACTTTATGAGGACAATATTGCATTTGACATCTCCCCAGCTGACACACAATTAGACCAACAGTGAACAGTTATCACTAGTTTTACTTCTAATTCTCTCACCCTTCACCTGTAAAAGTAAGAAACCAGTCTGAGTGGTTTCTTTACACCTGCTTGAAAATGTAGCCCTAATTTGTTAGAAGCTCCCACTAAAAAGAGTACATTCTTCTTTTCCAATGATAATAGTAGTCTATACAGGAAGGCAAAGGTCTCTAGAAAAAAATAATTTCATCAATCATCAATAAATTGATTTCTTTGGAAAAAAACAAACAAACACAGATATGGTGATTTACTGTCATGGTTTTATGATTTCTTGGTATTGGTATTCCACATCGTAACATGATGTAGTGCATTAAGAGTTAAAGAGTTAATGCTCCAGCTCCATGGATCATCGATAGTTCTGGGTGTACCTGTCTCAGAAGAGAAGAACTACACTCCTCAGAGGACTGCGCAACACTTTGCATTTTTATGTGTTTCTACTCAGAGGGAAAGATAAAAACTGTCTGCGGTCATGGGACGCTCTCTTTCCTTTGGGATGGACTCAGCAGTGGGTGCTCGCTGCCGTCCGCCTTCAGCGTTAGCGTAAGGCCTTCGGTTTATCAGACACTCTCTCTTGCTCATTTTATTTGATTTATTAGCTTTAATTCCAATTATATTGTATTATATTGTGTTATTTTGCTTTCTGATATCTTATTTAGTAAATTAGCTTTCCTCCTCAGATCGTTGCCGCTGTTTTATTTCTAGGCCCATCTCCCGTTTTCCTTTTCCCTTTCCCCCTTCCCCTTTCCTGGGGCATGAGTCCATGGGTGCCCCACACTCATGGACGTTACAGAACCGGGCCGAACCTGCCTGTAAACTGTTGACACTCGTATAATCTTTCTGTATCCCCATTCTTGTACATACATCTTCCCTAAAGGCCAGTGAAGACTCACAATTGGCTGTCATGACAGCACGGTTTAAAACTCAACAATGATACTGACCATGAATATATATGAAAGCCACTGTTATCAGGACAAAAACCAATGCAACTGTTAGGATTTAAGCAGTTTAACTAGTTTTATTGTCCCTCCATGAAACTGTTTTTTTTTCAATATTTTAGGATTTCCAAATTTAAAACTTTTTGACAAACATAAATTGCCCTACAAGCCAAATATAAACTGTTGAAGTGGCAACTGCAAAAGCATAAGAGATCTGTTTATGCTTTTAGAATTTTGATTTTTGAAAACCTCTAATATTTTGAATTGTAGTCCCACCTTACTAGCAAAATAATATAAAATCAGTTTTCCTTGAATAATTAATTTCTGCTGTTTCCTACTACAACATAAATGGATTTAAGGTTTGTTATTTTTAAAAATCATATCAAAAGAACCAAGATTAATTAACGATTGAAAGTATTCTTACTATATTTTTTACATGCTATATTTTCAGTATATAAATTTAATCTCCAATAATTATGTTTGATACCTCGCTAGTAAATAATTTTCAAATTTCTTGGTGATCAGTTAGAAATTTGAATAGCTAAAAGAAGAACTAGTCTTAATACTTGATTTTCACTAAGCTCACAATACAAATGCAGAACCAAATGGTGTAAATCTAAAATCATAATAGCGTCTGATACAGTATTTTATGTAATGAGTGAATAAAAATACTCTCCAAAACAACTACAAGCTTTGGACATGTTGTTCCTTTGCTTTCCATTCTACAATGGTGGTTGAACTGTAATAAATGTGAAGCTTCTTTACACATTAATATTTCTTATCTTTTAAAATTGCTATAAAACTTCTTGTAGCAACAACTTGTGGTTATGTCTATGAAATTAAATAATGAAATGAATTATTTTGTAAAAGTAGATATGAATTTATATCAAAATGATTTAATGCCAAACTAGGCCATAGAAAAGAATAAATAAATTGTACATCACAAGTCAAATTTTCCATGTTGTAAAATACAAAAGGAGTACTACAGGCATATGTCTGTGATAGATTTTGTGATTTGGAGAGGACTAAAAAAGATCATGAAATCCAATTGCCTGACCACTTCAGGGCTAATCAAAAGTATATTGTTGAATCCATTATCCAAATGCTTCTTTAGCACTGGCAGGCACTGGACATTAACCATCCCCATAAGTGATTAATGGAAATAGGTTGTGTTTACCTATCTCATGGTAAATATTTTTTTAATCTTTTATAAGAGTTGCTTCCTAATATTTGGCCAGTCTTTTGTTTTACTGTAGATTATTTTATTCCTTCACAAAATTAAACCACAAGCTTAAACAGATTTGCAAATTCAAATTCATTATAGCTTGTTTCAGACATTAAACAACCCCTTGAGGGCCAGTAGTAGGTTGTTCTAATCCAAAGAACTGTCCTCATAAATAGTAACATTCCTTTCTACTCTGCAAAAACTGTTTTAGCTTTTCTATTCTAGAAGACATTTTCATTTAGACAAGTCTGTCTTATAGTTAGAAGACTAAATGCTCCCAGTTTCTCAGTGCATAGACCAAAAGAATGAAGTTTTTTAGAGACCAGTTTAGAATCACTGTAAGGTTTTGAGTATTACACCATCTTTCTAAATGGCACCAGCTGTTATTTTTTCTCAATTGGATTTTTTCTCAATGGATCAATTAGCCTCATATTTCAGGTTCAACACATGATATGTGATCATGGACGGATAGATAATCAATGTAAAAATATATTATAGTATCTGGCAATAATAGTTCCTATGCTAAAATTGCATTTATTTGTTGCCATTTGCACAGCTAATTCTTTATTAGTTTAACATGGGAATTGATTTTACTGGGATCTGACTCAGCTGAGGAAACATTAGAACATAGTGTTGTTATTACAAAACAGGAACTTTCTTCATCCAAATGTTAGAAATACTTTTAAGTTAAACGAACAAACAAACAAACAAATAAATGTCTGTAGAACAGAATGTTGAGAATGTGAGGCAGCCCCAAGGGTTATTCAAAATGGAATCACAGAGGAGACTCAATACAATTTGTGCTTTACTAAGTAGAGATACTACTCTCCAGGTCTGGAACAGGCAAGCAAATGAAAATATCTGATCCATAGTTGCATTTCCCATATTTAGCTTTCCTGAATGTTTCTTTTATGTGCAGCTGGTTGTGCCAGACAACTATGGAAAAAAAAAAAAAAAAGAAAGAAAGAAAGAAAGAGGAAAAGAGACCAACTGTTATTTTGATACTCTGTTATGAGTTTCTGATAGTCACTGAAACAGAGTCCACACTACCCTTTCATGTACATATAGCTTTGGTTTTCCACACTTGTATTTTTACCTCTATCAAATATGAGCCTCCTGTCTGACTGACATACCTATCTTAAAGAGATTTTCTTAATAAACATAACTAAAATAGCCAAACTATAAGATATCTTACGGATATCAAATTTACACAAGGTACTTGTTGAGGAGCATTGATTCAAATCTACTGAATAACCTCAGTTTGCCATCTGCCAGGTTGAAATGTTTGTGCTTGCAACAGGAAACCTGTTTATGACATGCTGTGATTTTCATTTGTTGAAAAAAAGGAACTGAAGAATAATGCAATAATCAGTCCAAGCTAATGCAGCTTCGTGAGGGAAAGGTCCTGTTTAACTAACTTGATATCTTTTTTATATCAAAGATAACTGTATAGTTGACCAAAGGAGATAGGTGACATTATCTTTTTGGATTTCTGTAAAGCTTTAAATACTGTTTCTCACAGTATCTTTCTGGACAAAATGTTCAGACTGTGACTAGACAAAAAAAAAAAAAAAAAAAAAACCAACATGATATTTGAGTAGTTGTTTAATGGCTGGGGCCCAAGAGATTATAATAATCAGGGTTGCATCATGTTTCTGGCTGATTATTAGTGGGGTTACCCACGGCCCCATTTTAGGTCCAGTTCCTTTTAATGTTTAAATAAATTACTTGAAGGTAGGACTAGAAGATATATCCTGAGTCCTTTTACCCATCAGAAAATGCATTTTAAATAAATTAATAATGAAAAGGTATACATGCAACATGACTGAGAAACGGCATTGAAATTGAAGGTCCATGTGATTCACAGGAACATCATTACTATTTTAAAAAGGAGTATTCTTGTACAAATTAAATAGCGTAGTTAAGACATTATGCAGAGAATTGATAATAATTTATTTTTTGTAGTGACCGAATATGCAATTAGATTTTTTTAAATCTTTTTAGTAAACAGTAAAATTCAACTGTAAATAGCCCTAGGGAGAAATGGAGTTTTTCAAGAAATATAAGTTTTTATTAGTTTGTCCATTAACCTTTCAAAATTTAGGATAGATACTTCTCCATATTTCTCTTAAAATAATTATTCAATTATTTTTATCAGCCACAAAAAACTTGTTAAAGAGTAATTAAGTTATTGTAAGTTTGCAAAGTATTGAACTTTCAGTTTGTTGCTCCTCAGCAGCTGCAGAATGACTACTGTGAGCTTAATTTACTATAAGTTTTCGTCTTAAAACACCCCAAAATGCTGTCCTTAAGTTTTGAAGTTTAAGGGAATTGCTACATTGCAGACTAGGGCAAAGTTACACAATAAATGCAATTGAAAGAAACAGATACAACACTAAATCCAGCAAAGAAAAATATGTAAAATAATAAGTATAGCAACAAAATGACAAAAAAATATACAAATTAATCATAAGTAGTTGTGATATGTTATTTTTTTTCTAACAGAAAAGACAAGTCACTAAGGATGAGCTCAGCATCTTATAAACTGCATTCAATATACACTGATTAAAATTTTGGAAGATTTTATACAATTGAAGAGCAAGAATTCCATTTCAAAAGCTGAATTAGGTACAGCAGACATTCAAAATGTACTCAGATGTCTATTAATACAATATTTATAGTGACTGTTAAACTGTCTTACTACCTACATCTCCTTGGTTTTCTGGTGATAGAGACATAAATCATTGTGCTGTCTTTTTGTGCCATGATGTAGAGAAAATTGAAACACTGTGCGCACCTGACAAATGCACGCATATTAATGAACAGAAACAAATTTTAAAATAAATATTTCTTTGTCACTTTCATTGTTGTTCCATCTAGAATCAGTTTTTAATTTCATTTGCTAGTGTACATAATGTAATTTGTCATTTAATGTAGTAAACTACAACTAATTAATAGACTAGAGCGCAGCTTAACAGAGAATATTGAAGCAAAACTGCTGATGAATTTAGACACAAAACTCATTTATTTTTTAAAATCAAAATAAAATCTGAACATGAGTGCAATAATTAAGTCAACTGAATCAGTTAAAACTTCTGACCTATGTGCAAATACAGTCAGAAAAAGACTGATCACAGGGTGATTTCTCTACAAATGGTTTTATTTTACTGAGCAGACTGCACACAACACATAGCTTGTCAAAATTAAAAATAATAGAGCTCCTCTCAGGAGGAAAAAGCAAATAGAATGTGTAAACTTTGTTTTTTAATACCTAAATTAGTTTGTTCAGTAAATTCAGTATATTACGTATAGTTATTTTCCCTCAGACTAGTTTATTAATTTCATTTTCCCTCAATAGCAATTCTGTGAAATAGTACCAAGCAACATTTTTATGTCAATTCCATCAGCAAAACATATGAATTCTGCTCTGAAAGTAATGCAACTCATTTTGTCATATTAGTCCATTATATCAAAGTCAGATGTTGGTGGTATGGAAGCAGAGGCTGAATCTTTGCACCAATATTCCTTTACATTTTATTGCTGTGTGACAGATGGCAGCAGAAAGGATTTCTGGCAAAATGCTGCCTGACATGGAAGTGTGTAAGAAGCACAGATGTATAATCGAATTCCCCCATAAGGAAAAAATAGCACCCACTGAATTTCATCAAAATTCACAGTATGTTTATGGAGACCAAACAACTTGACATGGTTAAACCATCACATTAGTGAAGTGGAATGCCTTGTATCACAGTACACTAGCTAGCCCTCAATTGTCCCTCCATATGCATGTTTTTGTCAATACCATGGAGTAGTTATTCATGAGCAAGAAACTAGAGGAGTAGATATTAATACAGTTGCATAGGCTGTGGTCTCTAAGAAAGCATCATAACATACAGAGTCAAAGTGTACTTGGGACAAAAATATCATTAATCCTTGATATTACTTGCTTCGTAAGTTCAGAAAAGGCTTGGATAAGCAGTTGTGCCAAGAAAGAAGCCTGATATATTCATTTGCACATAGTCACTGATGTTGGTATTGGTTTATTTCAGCAAAAATAACTCCATATTTTTGCCTTTAAATGTATGATTTATTTTTAACTTATCTCTTTTGGGTAGGGAGTTGGATATGGGGACTGTGGCAGAGGGGCATTCATAGATCCACTGACCTAAGAGATCAGAACTTAAATCAGGACACAGAACATAGATAAGTATAGAATAATTAAAATACTTAATTGTAAACATGCAAGCTAGAATATTGAACAAATAACTCTGCTATGTGATAATTGGTATTCAAAGAAACCTTTCTGTAGTTATTTCAAGAAGGGCTGGATAAAACGGATATGCTGAACACAAGACATACTGAATCTTTTTGGAGAATTTAGAGACAATGAAACTAATATAAATACGCACAGGAAAACTACATCACTTTAAAACCTGCTGAAAGACATGATTCATACACAAGTCAGTTTTTAAAGTCAGTTATCTTCCATTCCAGATGAACTAGAAACTGCTTTGACGTGGATGACAGTGGAAATTGTACATACTGATTTTTTGAGGGTGTTGAAATACGTAAAAAACTGGCTATTAGTAAAACAAATTACCACAGAAATTACTGCAAACTGACTGTGTCAAGATACACAATTTTTTAAGCATCATATCTTTTCAGAAATTATTGTATAGCTTGTCTGATGATACCTCAACAAATGAACTAGACATTACTACTTCAGTATTAATCATTCAATATAAGTGATAATTACATCAAGACTAGTTAATACTAAAATGACAACATGGATTATTTGTATCTGTAAATAAACACAGAAGAAAATTAATATCTATCCTTAACATATGGAGAAACTGGCCTGTATCTATTTGCAGATAAGCCTCTATCACAAGAGTCAAAAACAGTTCCAGGTCAATTATCATGTGAAGTATGAAGTCATCGCAATACTGAACTTCCAATGAAAAGAATATTCTGACATTATTTTCCACAGTCTAGTCAGTGTGAGCAATAGATTTCCTTTATAGTCTTTCTCCAGAAATAAACAGCAGATCCAAACAAAGTGTTCAACTTCTGTTCTGCAGACTTTAACAGTTTTTGATTGCTGATGCACACACTTTGTTCATCATAAATTAAACAAAGGAGACAGATTTCTATCTGAAGAAGCATGTCTGTCAAATGTGTGGTTAGCATGGTGTTTTTCATAAAATTGTGTTATGGATGGCTAACACACTGACTAATGGATTTTAAGGACAAATATACAGTTTTTAAGGATAAGTACTCTTTCTAATTTAGAAACAAAAAAAAAATTTTTTTTTGAAAAGATTTTTTCCTCCTTCAAATATATGCACATTTATTTAGGGCTGATATATCAATACATGACAACTGCTGCAGAAAGTAGTCTAGCATTAAATTAAATACATTTCATGACATGCTCACTTTAAATATGTTATCTTATAATGTATTATGTATGCAACATCATTCAGTGACACTACCTAAATGACAATCATAAGTCCTGCATGCAAAAATAAAAAGAGTTGAGTTAAATAACTTTAGATTATATATATATATATATATTTGAAAATATCACAGTTTTGTATAATTGTTTAAGCATTTGAAATTCTTAAGAAAAAGAAAAAATACTTCTTGATTATCTTTCAGAAAAACAACAAAGAAAGTTACAGTATTTTTGGTACATATTGTCATATTACATATGACAAAAGAAAAAAAAACTATTTCTTATAGGTCTTAAAATTCTACAACATAGACAATCAATACTCACTATTGAAAAACATTATTGCCTAATCTAACTTTCATACTCAATGCCATTACTACTTCTCCTAGTCACCATGTGCAACTTATTATTTTTAAAATTGGGTGCCAAAGGCAGAATGTTGGTGATATGGAAGCAAAGGTTGAAGATTCACATAATGTTTTGTTATATTCTGTTGCTGTGACAGATAGCAGCAGTGGGGCAGTCTGACAGAATGGTGTATGGCATCAAAGTGCATAAGAAGCAAAAGCACTTAATTGAATTCCTCCATAAGTAAAAATAAATGCATCTATTGACATTTCTCAACACTTATTGAAAGTTTGTGGAGAACAAACTCTGGATGTGGGCATAGTGAGAAAGTGTGTGATGCTTTTCAGCAGTGGCAACAACAGTGGGTCACTTTTGCTGCTGCAGATTTTTAGGAATGTGGAATGCAGCCTCTTCACTGCTAGTGAAAACATATAGCTAATAATGGTGCTTATGCTGAAAAACATTGTTTTATAGCTGAGAACTTGCTCTATCAAATAATGTTATGATGCTCTTAGTATCTGTTTTGGTTTCCTTTGAAATAAATAGGATGCATTACATTCAGAGCAACTGACATTGTCGATATATATTTTACAGAACTTCCCAGTTTTATTTCATTTAGGATTTTTCTGTTTAATTCCAGATACAACAGTTTAAAAATCAGTAAACATTTGTAATGTTGCTGTTCTAACATAGTAAATTTTTGATCCCCTGAGAAGCTATGGCACACAAATAAAACATCTAGCTACAAGCTATGATAGGTACATATTTGTTAGTAATAAAGATAACAAATAATGCTCAATGATGACTATAGTAATGTTTATGTTAATGTTTAAGAGTTATTTCCTTTTTTTTTTTTTTGGTAAGGAAAAGGTTCCTAGCTTGATGATTAATTGTAATTAGCTGAAAACTTTACCTGTTTAAAAAGACAGAAGGATAATCTGCCAATGAATAATAATGAATTTAAGGTGAGTTTCCTACCAAATTTTGTATGTTGCTAAAACTATGTTACTACTATCCATGATTTCAGACACAATTATTTAAAATATAATCTGTAGGATTTACCTAGTAATTTGTGGGATATATATTCCATTCTCATAATGGAATTGGTTATATGGAGTTAGTAACGTGTTCTAGACCATACATATAAAAATATAATATACTTTGTTTTCAATCCTTGAAAAAATATACATAACATTCATATGCATTTTTGTATTTTTCACATTTCAAATTGTATTTTAATTAATAAGGAGCTATCAACAGCTGTTACTTTTATGGAAGATTTCTATTCTGTTAAATTAAATTCTGAATATTTACAACAGGTAAAATATGCTGGGAATGTCTGCTCCTTTACAATTTGATAGATTTCCAGGATTATATATACAGAAATAATTATAGATGCAATCAAAGAAACAACATTTGACTAACATCATAGATACAACAAAAAATGTATGGCCTTAAGTAATACAAAAATTATGATGGCTATGTTAATAGCACTGTTATAAAAAGAAAAAGAAAAAAAGAAAATATGTAAGTTATTTTAAAAGGGCCATTTCATACCCATACTCTTTAAAACTCACATGGAAATTCTGGCATATAGTTTGTGTGTGTGGTACTTCAATACATTAATGTAACAAATAATATCCAAATGGGAAAATGTCAAAAATCACATTAAAATGACAAATCTTGGTCACATCTTTCAATCAAATCACATTGAAAAAGCAGATCAGAACTTAGTTAACTTTGAGGTAACACAGTGGAAGTTCCATTGATTAAGCAGAATGTCAAAGAAAGAATGGAACTGTCATGGCTGGTATATTCTTTAAAAACTGTTTTGATTAAAGAATGTTAGCTAATATGGGATTTAATTGTGTTAGAGGCAGCACCCCACTGATAATAAAGATGAGATAATATAGTTAACATGTCTTTTATAAGTTGTATCTACATTGACTGAATTGATGCAGTTCCGGACACAAACTGGCACTACAGAGACTTGAGAAAAATAAATAAATCAATTTATGCAGAGAGGAAATACTACATTTAAAGAAGAAATTTAAGGAAGAATAGGGGAAAAATAGAAGACAAAAGAAGGGAAGGGAAAAGTGAAACATCAACATCACACTTTCTTTTTTGCATTACTTTGTTTTATGAAATACCCCTTTTATGAAATCTCCCTAAAATTTGTGCAGGAAAGTGAGAGTGGAAATTTCTACCTTTGAAAGTATTGTATCTCTAGTAATTCTTATATGAACTCTACTGCAATTGACACAAAAAATTGTTTACATATATTTTTTCCTCAAGTGCTTTATTTCCCAGAACCTACATAAATTCATGTTTAGTTCTTGTCTTTTCTATTTCGGTGTTGACCACTAAAATGTAACTGATCTTCTGTCTCAAAATTCCTGCTGTTTCATGAGCTTTGTTACAATTCAAAATAATCTATTTCCTACTGATGTTGGAAAACATAATAAGGTCACAGCAGGGAAGCTCTAGCTTCATTAAAGCACATTATTATATAAAATAAAATGATCTAGGGTAAATTGGTTTTGTCCTTGTGGTACAGTTTGCATATATTCCCATTAATCTGAGCATATAAAACAGCAATAAACTTGCTAGCCTTATTGTATTACAAATGAGCCTCCTTATCTTTCATTTCACTATAGGAACCTCTAGTGGCAGATGGAGATGTCAATCCTTCATATTCCAGGTGATATTTACCTTTTCTGCATCAAAAGATATTAAAGGTCATTGGAAGAGCTGGGAAAACAACAACAGCAACAAGAACAAGCATAATAAATAACAATAACAACAACAACAATAAAAATAAACCGCTTCTTTCTCCAAATTGTCTTGAAGTCTTTGTTTTTGACCACCAAATACAGATGTCAGAATTATTTAAAAGAAAAAAAAAGCGAGAAAATAAATTTAAATTTTATTTTATAACAGATTTATAATAGTCTGCGCATAAAGATTTAAGATAGAAAATCAGTAACTATTCTATTAATCTAGTTTAACTGATAATAAAATTTGACAGAGCAAATTAAAAGTTGCAAGCAGTAAGACTTATCAACTTACTACTGCTTTCAGAGTTCTCCCTTCTCTCTTTGTCTTTGCCTTCAGCTGCTGGCAAAGGTTAGGCTTTTGTAGTTCAATTTTTCATTTATTTTTGACTGCTTTTAATTAAATTTGATGGCCTGCTTCTGCACCAGTGAAGTTATTGGAGTTACAATGCACTTTGCTGTTCTAATGATGACTCCCTTGATGTCTGTTCGTTATTAACTGCTTTTCAAAAGTGCTTCTCTCAACTCTCATTTTATAAATATTTAAATAACTGTGTATTTCTATAACATAAATATCTGTGTACTAGTGATAGGAATTATATTGCTTATATAATAGGTTTTATATAGTAATATGATTTTTAAATAAAGTTTTGCATTATAATGTTAATTGGGAAATTGTTGTTCCTAAATCATGTTACTTGTAAGTCTCAGCACAAATTGTAGTAATATTTCAAAGCAGCAGTAATCAATGAATTAGCCACTAGCTCTGAACTACTGCTTAAGGGGATATATTTTTACACGTTAATTATTCAGGCCAACAGACAAATAAGTAAATAATACAAATGAAAAAGATCACTTCTAATCTTTGCATTACAATGGTGAGGTGATTTTATATATCTTCGGTGCCTTCTGAAATAAATTTATATTTTGAAAACATTTACCTGGAAAAAGAATGACAGGGAAGGGAGGAGAGAGGAAGGGAAGGCAAGGGAAGTTTAATTACCAGTAATTTCACTGATGTGAGAAGAGAGACTACTGGTGAAGGATGCAAAAAGCCTCCAAGAGATAGGACTTGAAGTTTTTAAAAAGTAGAACAGTAGCTGACCATGTGATTCTGGAAGCCTAGCCTTGAACATTTTGCTTTAGAAAACTTTTATTTGAAATTACAAGATGGCTACTTCCTTGGTAAAACACATATATTCCATAGTTTGTTTGTCTGTTTATTTGTTTGTTTCCACTGTGTAGAACTACAATTTTTAAAGTACAACAACAATGTAAGGAAGGATTTGTTTACACCTTATAGCCCAAGCTACAGTCTATACCACTTGCAATTAATTTATCTATAGTTAAATGACTCATTTGTCACTCTGACTTAACTTACCCTCCCTGAAAGATCCAAGCAAAAGGACAAAAGACTCTTATCAAAGCCCATCATAATATTAATGTAATGCATCAGTTGTTGGAGAGAGTCAATAAGGATGGAGAACACCAATGGTGGGAATCTCTGTTTGGATGATCACCAAAAGCAAACAGTATACTGAATCTTATGTTGTACCCTATCATAGTTCTACTGGCTATAGTTGTAACTGTTCTATTACACAGAATCACAGAATCTTGGGGATTGGAAGGGATCTCTGGAAGTCACCTAGTCTAACTCGCCTGTTAAAGCAGACTTTAGAGAGGTTTGCACTGGAAAGTGACCATGCAGGTTTTTAATACCTCCAGAGAAGGAGACAGCAAAACCTCTCCAGGCAACTTGTTACAGTACTTTGTCATAGAACATAGAATTACCAAGATTGAAAAAAACCTCCAAGATCATCCACTCCAATCATCCACCTATCACTAATATCTGTCATTAAACCATGTTCCTCTGTACATAATAATATTTATTGAACATCTCCAGGGAGAGTGATTCCATCATAGTCCATTCCATTCCAGTGTCCAACTGCTCTTTCAGAGAAAAAGTATCTCCTAATGTCCAACATTAATCTCCCCTGGTGCAACATGAAGCCATTCCCTCTAGCTCTACAGCCAATTACATGGGAGAAGAAGCTGACTCCCACATTCACATGATCTCCTTTGAGGTAGTTGTAGAGAGTGATAAGATCTTTCATGAACCTCCTCTTCTCCAGACTGAACAACCCCAGTTCCCTCAATCACTTAAGACTTGTTCTCCAAATGTCTCACTGGCTTTCTTGCCCTTCTCTGAACATGTTCTAGGGCATCAATGTCTTTCTTGTACTGAAGGGCACAAAACTGTTCCCAGTTTATCCTTAAGTTGAATGCTAAAACCCAAGGGCTTGACTCTAACCAAGGCACAGTATCTGAAGTGTGGTCCCAACAAAATTGAGTACTAGGGGATGATCATTTCCTGGATCCTGCTGGAAACACTGTTATTAACTACTATGGGCTACTATTAAAGCCAGGAAGCCATTGGCTTCTTGGCTACCTGGGTACACTGCTGGCTTATGTTCAACCAAGGGTCAACCAACATCCCCAGGCTAATTTCTTCTGTCCAAGTCTCATTGAATAGCAGCACAAACTTTGGTGTGTCAGCCACTCCTTCCATCTTTGTAACATCAACAGATTTTCTCCAGGTCACTGATGAATATTGTTGACTGTTGTATTATATATCAGTAACATTTATATCAATAACATATAATCATGTATGACATATATATCAATAACATTTAATCTATTATTAGAGTCAGCTACTAAAGGTTAACCAAACATAAAATTCTTTTGAAACTGTAACTAGAATATGTCATTATTTGTTTATTGGCACAGAGCAGGGGCAACTACATCTCTATGCTGTGAATGGCACAAATTGACTTCAGTCACAAAGTGGATTCTGATCACAGATTCCCTCCACCCCTTCTATTAGGCTTTCTGGTGCTTGGTGTAATTCATCTCGCTAAGTGAAAAGTGGAATACTAGAATATGAAGACATTCTTTCTTGTGTCTAGCCCCTGCTTGCTTGTAAATTATGAAAAGCAGCAGAACACAACATTAAGGCACTTCTGTGTCATATCTGACTTTTGTTTTGTCTTCCATTGCCTGGGAAGAATGTGACAGCCAGTATGTCTGTACCTCAGTCATGGCTCAAGGAGAACATAAAGGAATTTACAAAGCTAGCAAGTTTTCTTGTTTCCACAATTGATGGAAAATACAGTAATATTTCACCAAGAGAGATTATATGCAAAAATAGTTGACAAAAGACAGTTACCTCAGATCCTACAAAAAGTGATTCCTTTGAGCTCTCTTGGATAACAACGAGATGTGGCCTGCATCTTCCCTGGATTGAGATGCCTCATAAGTAGTGCCAAATCCTTGAGGGTGAAGTAATCAAACTTGAGTAAGCTTCAACTATCACCCATTTAGGAATGTCAGTGTATTGCATTTTCTCTAAACTCAAGCATGGGAAAATTCAAAGTACAGGTTTGCTTAATGTTCTTCTACTCACCTCCCTATTTATATACATATTTTAATGATACACATTTGCTTCACTAGTGTGAGTGTTGAGATATTTCACTGAATCTACATATTTCTCTCTAGCTGTCCATGCACGTGGTTACGTGACTATCTGTACAATGATTTAGGATGTAAACAAGTTTAATTATCACATATTTCACTAAATCACGTTATAAATCAACAAATTGATTAAATGCTGCTAATATTCAGTCATTTGATATATCTCATATTCTTAGTAATGTTAAACTGTTATTAAGCATTACCAAGTAAAATACGTTTGTCATTTCATGTAATGATACAATCTCAACACAAAGGCTAAGATGCTGATTGATACCTCTGCCTTCCCCTCACTTCAAACCAACACTCATAGTCTTATGACTTACAAGGTGTCATGATTTTATGATTTTTTGTTATCGGTATTCTGCATCATAACATCATGTAAGGCACTGGGAGCTAAAGACTTAAGCTCCAGTTCCACGGCACCTGGTGCTCAATAGAGAAGAACTACATCCCCTAGAGGACTTTGCATTCTTGTTTTCCATTCAGAGGGAAAGGTAAAACTGCATGCAAGTCCCAAGACTTCCTTCTTTTGCTGGTCATCTCAGCAGCGGAGGTTCCCTAGCCATCTTGCCTTCAGCTTTAGAATAAGGCCTTTGGTTTTGGACACTCTCTCTCATTCTATTTGTTCTATTAGCTTCAGTTCCAATTATATTGTGCTATTTCGCATTCCCATATCTTATTTAGCAAATTAGTTTTTCGTCCTCAGATCATTGCTGTTGTTTTGTTTTTAGGCCCACCTCCCTACACTCTCCCTTCTCCCCCATTCCCTTTCCTGGGGCATGGGTCTGTGGGTCCCCCACCTCATTAGTCATGGAAGCAGGCTGAACAGGCTCCTAAACTGTTGACACAAGGCAATGAAAGATTTAAGAGGTAAACACCATGAGTTTGTGTGGAACAATTTTAATTGTGTTATTATTAGGGAGCCCTCTCTTCTAAGCTGTCTTCTAATTTCCTCTTTCTTTATTTCTCTTTCCTTCTGATTTGTTCTGGACTAATAATAATATTTTTCTAGATTGTAAAGAAATATTATTTTTAAATATTAATTAAATTAATCCAGAATATTATTTATACTAACAATAAATTTTTGGCTTTTCAAGCAAATTGTGCTACCTTTTCAACTCTGACAAGATTTTGAATATACAGTCAACTTAGCACACTGTAAGACTGCATAGCCATAAGTTGGAGAAGTTGAGTGCTGAGATACATTTGTACCTCCATGCATATGACATCTCTAAGAAACAGAGATGTTCATAAGCAAACAGAGATGTTCATAAGCAAACCACGTATCTGTCAGTCTTTGATAGAAATGGAAACAACATCTATCTACAGCTTTACCAAATATCACTACATAATCTAGTTGCAGAAATAACAGCTTATCTCAAGGAAAAGCTGCACATTTCTTAAAAATCATGGGCAAAACAATATATTTTGGCAAAGCATCACCTCAGAAATGACTGAACAATGTTAACTGAAATTTTAATTTTTGTCTCAGGGCAAATATTTTGCACGAACAGTTATCAGTTTGAATGCTTAAGTTTAGTAAGTGAAAGGTGTCTGAAATCAACAAAAAAGCAAATTTAAAAATCAAAACTGAAGTAACTCATATGTTTATTAAATGTGGAATATAAATTATAGGCTGAAATCCCCAAAATAAAGTAAGATAATACTAATATGCGCTTCAGCTCACATGTTGTACATATTCTCTATCAGAGATTATCATACTTACCAGCATATTTAAATAACAAATTACATACCTGTTGTCTATGTACTGCTTATATATTTCAAATTAGAATTGATATTAATACTACTCATCATGTTAAACAGAGCAGACAGTTTCAGAGTAGGATGTTTCATTATAGGTTGATATTTTCATGCAAGAAGACTATCTGCACAAAGTTCTTTTCAGATTAACATAGCTATGAACAGATAAGCAGATCTGTCCAATTTCATTTAAAAGTCAAAAACCATCCAGAGATGTTATTATCAGTCCTAAAATATGGCAAATTCCTCAAATAATCCTTTTGTGATACATGTCAAAAAGGCGGCCAGTTTAGTCTTCTTTATCAGGACCATAACCTGGAATTTTGGAAATGATCTATCTACCCTTCTCTATACTTTCTACATTAATTTCCTCTACATCGAAGAAATTGATGGCTCTCCCTGCACCTCAGTTTCACATTTGCATAACTGGAAAGTAATTCCACATTCTTATAAAAATGGAGGTTGACAGGCTTCTGCTGACATGTAGTTAAACTGTTATGTTAGAACTTTATATTATATTCAAATAATATTTGTATTTGGTCAGCTCTTAGATTGTCTAACTTTTTTAAGTAGTTGGTAAGTCTGGCACGGTTATATATAGTTACTATTAAACATGACCAAATTATTTTCTTAAAAATATGCAAAGCTGTTTAAAATCCTACCTTAGTAGATATTCATGCTTTGAACACCTTTGATAATGTTGTTTGTATAAACATGTTATTGTTCAGAGGATTCCTAAAAAGTTATGAAAAATGGAGTAAAACCTCAACTTTAATATATTAAAACATGTTAGTTTAAGAGCTGCAGTCAGGAATTTCAATATGTTTAAGGTACGGGCTAATAAGTCTCACCTCTCTGCTAGGCAAGATTGTGGAACAGATCCACCTGAAGGCCCTACTAAGGCACATGGAAAATAAAGGTGAGGTGATTGATGATAACAAACATAGCTTCACCGAGGGCAAGTCATGTCTGACAGACTTGGAGGCCTTTTATGATGGAGTTACAGTCAGTGGATGCAGAAAGAGCAACTGATGCCATCAGCCTGGACTTGTGAAAAGCATTTGACACTGTCCCACATGACATCCTGGTTGCCAAACTGGAGAAAAATGGGTTTGATGAATGGTCCACTCACTGGATAAGGGATTGGCTGGATGGTGGTACTCAGAGAGTTGCAGTCAGCGACTCAGTGTCCACATGGAGATTAGTGATAAGTGTTGTTTCACAGGTATTCATGTTGGGACCAGTGCTATTCAACATAATTGTAGGTGACATGGACAGTGGGATGAAGTACACTCCCAGTAAGTTTGCAGATGACACTGAGCTTAGTCTTGCAGCTGACACAATAGAGGTAAGGGATTCCATGCAGAGGGTCCTAGACTAGCATGAGAGGTGGGTGCATGCCAACCTCATAAAGATGAATGACAACTGCAAAGTCGTGCACCTAGATTATGTCAAGATTCCAAAAACAGACACGGGTTGGGCAAAGAATGGCCTGTGAGAAGCCCTGAGGAGAAGGATTTGAGAGTGTAAGTAGATGAAATATTCTACATGAGCAGGTAATGAGCGTTTGCATACCAGAAGGCCTACTGTGTCCTGGGTTTCATCAAGAGAAGCATGACCAGCAGGTCAAAGAATGTGATTCTGCCCCTCTACTCCTCTCTCATGAGACTTCACCTGAAGTAATGCTTCCAGTTCTGGAGCCCATAACACAAGTAGGTAATGAAGTCATTAGAGGAGGTCCAGAGGAGGACCACAGAGATGACCAGAGGGCTGGAGCGTCTCTCCTACAGTGACATGCTAAGAGAGCAGGGGCTCTTCAGCCTGAAGATGAGAGGCTCTGGGGGGACTGCATAGCAGCTTTCCAGTACCTGAAGGGGGCCTACAGGAAAGCTAGGGACTTCTTATGAGGGAATGTACCAACACAATGAGGGGAAATGATTTTCAGCTGGAAGAGGGCAGAGGGAGGGTGTTGAGACACTGGAACATGTTGCCCAGTAAGGTTGCAGATGCCTCCTCCTTGGAATCATTCAGGGCCGGGATGGATGGGGCTTTGAGCAGCCTGAGGAAGACATCTCTGCCTACAGCTGGGATGTTGGAAATAGATGTAAGGAGCCTAGAAAGAGACTAGCACAAAAAGATTCTCTTGTCAGGGTAGTTTGAAATTCTGTAAAACAAATAGTAAGAGTTCTTGTTTCCATACACTTCATTTTACCAGGATTTATTTGTAGTCAAAATTGCAAGTGTTAACCTGTATCAGTTAACATTGAGAAAAAAAAAATTGTAATCTAGAATAATACTTTCACATTTACGTTTTGTGCATTCAAAATCCTTATGAAATATGCAATTTAGTTTCAATATTCTGCCAGACAGCCTTCTCTATATTTTATTTATTTTTTCTTGTAAAAGTCCTTCACAATATTTGACTGAAGTTTTTGGGAACAATCTGAAAATATGTGCTATGTGATAAATATATACCAGTGCAAAGATGACTCCTCTGGTATGCTTAGAAGCAGCCTGGAACAGCGTATAACATGATCACATTCTAGTCTGAATTTGAGGTCATTTCACTTAATTTCAAATATATCTGTTAGGAGAATCATATTTTTCTTCATCAAACTTATACTGACATCTAAAATAAAAATAGCTCAATAACTTACAGTAAGAATATTTTTCCGTATAAATTTAATCTATGCTTCTATAAGCAAAAAAATCCATAACTGTAATGTGCACCAAATCTCTGGATATTCCAGGGAACAGAGACCAGCTGATAAACTCACAAAAATATACACCTCTTGAATAAAAATTAAGCCTTATTGCATGGACCTTAGTTGTGTTACATAGTGTTTTCAGTAGTTTTTGTTTTGTTTCATTTTTAATATATAGAGAAGACCTCTGGAAGTCATCTAGTCCAAATCCCTGTGCAAAACACAGTTAAAGCGGTTTTCTCAGGACCCTGTCTAGTAAGATTTGGAGTATTTTCATGAAATACATGTCCAAGACTCTCCAAACAATCTTTCTTAATGTTCAACCGTCCTTACAATAATCTATTTTCTTATTTCTATTGAAAATCTCCCATGTTACAGTTTGGATTTATTACCTCTATCCTTCCCCTTGTTATCTCTGAGAGTTCATCTCAGTATATGGTCTGGTGTCTGTACATGCCAGTAGGTCTTCCTCTTCCAAACAAAGTTATCACTTCCAGAAGTTGGAGAAGCTTTGGCCCTGCAGTTTCTCCTTCAGTTTCTTGTCCTTCAGCATCACAGATCAGGACTATCTCCATTACATCAGTGTCTGTCTTATAGTCATGTGGTTGTATACCAGTATGATAACATGTAAGTATTGAATAACAGCGCAACATCTTTTCTCCCACCCTTCTGGCTGCTTGCTAATTCAGACTGGGATGTGGAAGGGCTGCTGCCTCAGGGCCAGCCTGATATTTCTCAGTGATTCAAAACCACTTACTACAGAGCTACTCCATAGCTGGTGAACCCCAGCCTTCACCATTACCTCTCAAACGCAGGGCTTTGTGTTCACTTCTGTATGATTACTTAAATTTTCCCCCCATTTCTACATTCCTTCATTTCTCCTGATTGCTTAAATTTCCCTGAGAAGCATCTCTGTACTTCTTCAGAATGTTGCTCCCTCCAACAAGTTTTTGTGTGATCTATAAGTTTTACAAGCGTGAACTCTATACCATTCAAGTTGTTAATGAAAGATGTTAAACATAAATGGCCATGCTATTGGTCCTTGAAGGCAGCTACTATTCTCTGGTCACCATCTGATCACAAATTACAGTGTAGTAAGTTCAGCAGTTCAGACTATTTTCCACCCACACTATTGACTGCTTATCTAGTCCATATATCACCAATCTGGCAACTTCACTTCAGAAAGTGGAAGACTTTGTCAAAGCACTTTCTGAAGTGAAGTTGATTGAATATATACATTTTTACAGTTTCCTCTGCATGGTAATTACATTGGATTCTTGTCATATTCTTAATGATTGTATATATGATCTAAACCAAACTGCTACATCTCAGTATTGCAGTGAGATGCTACTTGCATTCCTTACATTTTTGTAACATTACTGTAGAGTTACTAATTTTATCATCTCATTTTGAAATAAGAAGTAGAATGAAACTGCTCAGACAACTTCCTCAGAGGTATGTTTTGACTGTTCAAATTCTCCATCAGAAAGTTGAACTGCTTTATGCATTTATTAATTTTCACATCGCTATAATTGTCAACTCCGATAATTTGGGATCGTCTTTTCACAAACCAGAAATATTTGTTATTTGTCATTTGTAATTCCATATATATACACCATATCGATGAAAGCAGTTTTTCAACAAGAAAATTTTCAAGAATCTAGGTCAAGTGTATGTTTTTAATGTGACTTCTAATTATGTTTATCTCCTTTTAATGCTAAATTTATTAACAAAATATTCTTTTTTCTTCAAACATTACTGGAATGTTTCTTTATCTCATCGAATAAAACACAGCAGAGCACACAGCACTGTGGAGCATAAGCTTGAAATTGCTTGTTTAGTGCTAGCTTAACGAGCTTCTTTGATCCTCAGATGAGCTTCTAAGTCAGAATTTGAATGAAATGCTGTGTACAAAATGGCAGAAACATCTGTTGAAATTTAGTATGTTGATACAGGGATACTGGATTTCATTTTACCTTGCACATGGTCACATGGATTACTTCTGCTGATTTTCTTGATTTTTTTTTTGTCTGACTTCATAATTGTGAAATATATAATAAGCATTTTATTTCTAAAATGTCTTATTTTTTAATAGTCAATTCAAATATAATTTTAAACAATTTCTCCATGAAATTTTGCTAGGTGCAAACTTTTCCAGATTTATTAACTTGAAGTTGCTTTCTGAAAATCTAAAGGTTGATAATTTGTGCCAGTAAACAGAAAACAAATTGTTTCTTCCATTTAACTTTCAGTTATAAACTACTTTCAATGATAAACTATTCACAAGCAACTGTAAAAACAAAACAAATGAAGATGCAATTGGAAAATCTATATTGAGTTTGTTTATCAGTTCTTAGGATTCCTAAGCAATAGTCTCACACATCCTCTTAAGACTGAGCTGGGCTCACATGGGCATTACTTTCAAGCCTGGGATCTTCCTTCTCTCTACATATGCACCTCTTTAATAGTTGCTGTTGAGGGTGTCATTCCTCAGGTACTTTGGAAAGCATTGTCAACATTTAGGAATGTTCTTGATTTCATGCAGAAATCAAGGCAAGTCTACTGTATACTGTGTATACATGTGATCTATTGGCATGAGATGACTCTCATTGTCATCTGTCTTTTATAATGTAGGCCTTCATTACATCTAAGAACTGCTGGCAAATGAGAGTATTAACAGAGGTTTTGCCACTGCAGCCAATCTGCTGATAGAAGACATATCCAAGTCTATTTCTCTTTCTAATTTCTCTCAGAATACAACTGTCAGTCACATTAGAATAACAATTTGGAAATTCTCAAGATACATTACCTTCATTAGATCCAAAGTTTCCAGTAACTCATGTTTTATTAAAAAAAAAAAAGACAAAACAAAAACAAATTCTGTCTAAAGTAAGTCTTGTTTATTAGCTATTTCACATCACCAGTATTTGGATAACAACAGAGAACTTAACTACAGACTCAAAGTGGTTTTGTTTTTTTTTTTTTAATTTGAGTTTAAAGCAACTTTGGATTTCGTCACTATCAGTTAACACTAATAAACACTCCCTAGGCTACAGGTTACTTTGCGTTTTCAAAGAGTAATAGGGATATGAAGCAAATAAGCTGCCTATAACTCATGGAGAAGTATCCTAAGTGCAGCTATCAATCACTAAATTACTGAAAGAGTGCTCTAGGTCCTCTAGAAAAAATTGTAAATCACATGCCTAACACTCACTGGAAGCAAAGTTGTTATTTTAAGGTTTCAAATAAAAAATAACTGTTTACATAAATTTTATTCACAGTTTGAACCAAAAATATACCACATTAAGTTTATTTTCCCTCTATGCCTGATTTAAAAATAAATAAATAAATAAAGCTCCTGAAGTGATCAACTCATTTTATTCTACATATAGTTCTTTTATATAACATAGTCTCTATTTTATATGAGTCACAGTCTTGCTTAGTTTGGCTAGCTAGAGGTGTTCCTTTATCAGCATTTCTCAAAGTCAATAAACAGATTAACACAGCCACTGAGAGGAATTTGGATCTTCTTTTGGGCTGTTTTATTCAAATGGAAATTATTTTACTTTTATAATACAAAGAGATTACTTTCAGTGCATCACTCTGATGGCCCAGAACAGATAATATACCAGATTGTGAAGTCACTGTTTGCAAAACTGTATTCTGTATAGAAGCAATTACATTTGATTTTAAGACACGTTTAATTTAGAAATTGAATTTCATAGCATGGGAAACTAAAGTGCTCCACAGTGCTTTATAAACAGTATTTTTAATTTATGTTTGTTGTTAAAATCAGCAAGCTTTGTAAATGTAATCTGAAATGATTCTCCAAATTCATAATTCTTTACTTACTTTGAGTTGAGGCTGAATAGCTCTTCCACAGCTGGTGCCAAAATTCTGTCCATCAAATGCTACACTGGACTGTAAGGAGTCAGGAAAACAGATGGGTTTTTTTTGTTTCCACCTGGAACAAAATAATGTGTCAAACACTTTTTCTCATAGTCTTCCAAGTATGGTAAAACATTTATTATTATGTTTTGCCTGTCACATTAGGGGTTCATCAGAACACTGATCATGAGAACAAAGGATCACTAATAATTACATTTTGATTTTCTCCTTGAATGTGTGACAAAATCGATATAAATAAATACTATAAGTAATATTTTATTTTATTTTGTTATAATGGTTTCATATTAGAGCGGTAGTATTCATTTGTAACTGTTGAATTTAAGTAAAATATCTATTCATATCTTATACATCTAACAATGCTAATACTGGAGACAGGAAATTCAGAACATCTAAGAGTAAAAAATATAACTGTTTCAAAATACATTTCTTTAATATAAGCTCATCCAAACAATTAAGATTCACATTTATTTATATAATGAAATCTTTTTCTTTCATTTTTTCACTATATATTGTAATATAGTTTTTGAAATCTTATTTTAAAATAGAAATATGATGGAAAAGTGGATAATTTTTCAGCTAACATCTCTGAAAAATAATGAAGGCAAGAAAAAAATAAAATAACCAAAAATATAAAAATCTAAACTTGTCTATAAAAAACAGTGGAAATAATTGTTCTAAAAACAATAGACATATTAGTTTTGCTTTAGTCCATGGGAAAATTATAGAACAAGTTCTCATGAAAGTTACTTGCAAGAATAAGATCAAGAAGGTAAACAGAAAAAGGCAGCACATTTATCAAATGTAAAGTGTGTTTGACTAGCTGGTATTTAACATTCAATAGAAAAATATTTAGTAATTTTGTTCATGACCACATGTTATATGAATAGTTCAAATTAAAACCAAATGTAATGGTTTTATAATTTTTCTTACTGATATTCCACATCATAACATCATGTGGTGCACTGAGAGACACAGAAGGGATGTACTACAGCTCCCAGAAAACTTTGCTGTTATTCTTTCCATTTTCTGGCCAATGGGAAAGATAAAACTGACTGGGAGTCATGAGACTCTCTCGTGCTCCCTGGTGGATCAGAGTAAGAACCTCAGTTTTCAGAAACTCATTTATTTCATTTATTAGCTTAAATCCAAATTAACTCATATTTATGATACTGATTTCTTCTTTTGTTTTGTTTTGTTTATTCCTTTTTTTTTTTTTTGCCTTTTCCATTTCCCTCCCCTGCCTTTTTCAGGCTGGTGGGCCTGCTGTCACCCTGACACAGACACAGATGGATCTAGAGATAACCATAACAGGAAATAAATCTGAAATCATCATCATACTATGAACATCTCTCAGCTCTTTTGTAACTTAATTCATGTTTTTTTACATTAAAAATAAAATAGAATTGTGAACTCAACATCTTAAAACAACTTTTTTGGAGGATTGCATGCTAGGCTACCTCTAAGGATAATATAGCAATTTTCAGGAAATCATAGTTTCAGAACTCTAACAAGTCAACTTTTTTTGCTGTACAGGGTATACCATTAGTGAATCAATAATAGGTTACAATGCAGCCAGACGAAAAGAATAACTCTAGCTGGTTCCATGATACATGTGAAAACAGTGGTTAGACAGACACTGAAAGTTTGGCATGCTTTTGTCCTTCTACATACACTATAGTCACATGGATGAACTTAACTATGTTATGTATAATTGCTATTTTATGTAATAATTCTACCTTCTTGAAAGAAGGTAGCACATCTTGGTTTCTTCAAGGAGAAAAAATATATATTTAAGTTAATATGAATATTGCATGTCAATAATATATTCAAATATGTTGTGGCTGAACTTGGCAAGGATCTAAACACCACACAGACTTTCACGCATTCCTCCTCTCTAAATGGGCTGGGGGAGAAAATCAGAAAAAATGAAAATAGTTTAGAACTACTTACTAAGACAGAAAAGGAGGAGAGAAAAAGCAGTAACAGCTGTACTAATTCTGTCCCCTCACAGCTCCTTCTGCCCTCTCAGCACCGTCACTTGCAGAACAGTATGAAAAGCTGAGAAACCAAAACATCCTTGGCTTTGTGCAAGTGCTTGGCAACAACATGAACAATGATGTGTTATCATCACTGTTTTTCTCCTGAAGTCAAAATACAGTATCATAAAAGACACTATAACGAAAATCAGCTCTGTCTCACCTGTACTCAGGACAATATATTTATGAAATTATGCTCACTAAGGACATAAGGACACACAAAAAACAATCAAAGAGAAGAAGACAACAAAACACAACCTTTAAAATCTCAAAATATTCAATGTTCAGGGTATTTAACATAATAAAGTATGAAAATAAGTTGTAGGAATCCAAAGAAATGTGGAATTTTTTTGTAATGACATCATGAAACAATTTTTGTGTTAGTGTTTATAAGTTGGATAAAATTTTTTTTTAATCTCTATTTATTATTTTTAACTAGAATTGAAAATTCCAGAACTGTATCCATTACTGAAAATAAAGATGGAACACTTAAGTTCAAAATTCCGATTGATTTCACTATAGAATCAGAGAACCACAGAACTATGGGGCTTGGAATGGGCCCCTGTAGATCACTAAGTCCAACCTCCCCGCCCAAGCAGGCTCCCTAGTCCAGGTCTCTTACCCTTTCCTTATAGGAGAGGTGTTCCAGGCTCTTTATCATATGCTGGACTTTTTCCAGCCCATCACTGTCAATTTTTTGGCACCGAGGAGCCCAGAACTGGACACAATACTCCAGGTGAGGCCTCACCATGGCAGAGTAGAGGGGGAGGATCACCTCACTTGACCTGTTGACTTATGCTCTTTTTCATGCACTCCAGTATCCCATTGGCCCTCTGGGCCACCAGGGTACACTGCTGGCTCATGACCAACCTGTCATCCACCAGGATCCCCAGAGCCCTCTGCAGAACTCTTCTCCATCAAGTTGTCCCCCAGCCCGAACTGGTGCATGTAGTTTGTCCTTCCTAGGTGCAAGACTCTATACTTGCTGTTGTTAAACCTAATCTGGTTCCTCTCTGCTCAACTCTCCGGCCTATTCAGGTCAGCCATTTGTGAAAGACAGAAAGTATTTTCTTGGTTTTTTTGTCTCAAAGCTTGCTTCATGAGGCCTTTCTGGTGATAAGACTCTAAGTGAGAACTGGAGGTTATCTAGGTGGGTGTCATCATGCCACAGTGCCTCTGCTTATTGTTGTAAAGATAAGCAGAAGCAGGGCCAAGCCTGTCTTTTTCAGAGTTCGTCTTGGAGAAGCTGATTACTGCAAAAGACAATAATGCTTGTGCATGTCAACAAAGGTACCACTCCTTGCTGTCTTATCTGTTGGGCCAGGTATGTCACACTAACAGAGAGAAAAGAAAAAAAAAAACCCTGAGAAATGGGGGATAAAAGGCCTTCACTAAACTAACGACTTTGGAGAAGAACTCCCAAAGAAAGAAATCTTTGATGGAGAGTTCCCTGAGGTGAGAAACTCTTTTGACAAACCGATTGGCCTACTTGCTGCAAAGCTTCCCGGCTTTCTCCCATCCCCGTGGTGAGCAGACAAGTTCCTGAGATCTATGGACGCACTACGAACCTTGCTGGATCCACGGTGGTGATTATATCAATCTTGCTTTCTACCAAGACTCCTTGCTTTTTATCCCTTTTCTATCACTCATCTTCCCTTCCCCATATCCCTAAGCAACTAGTATTTGTAAAAAACTGGTTGGGCTAACATTTGACCCATTATGTCTTAATCTCACCATCGGGTATACATATACATATACATATACATATACATATACATATACATATACATATACATATACATATACATATACATCATATACATATACATATACATATACATATACATATACATATACATATACATATACATATACATATACATATACATATACATATACATATACATATACATATACATATACATATAAAGAACATAATCTCCCTCCTTTATATTGGAGCATGACACCATTCCTCCCAGCTTTGCATCATCAAAGGGCTGAAGGTGGACTCTATCCCCTCATCAAGGTCATTGATGAAGATAATAAATAGGCCAGATCCAGCAGCAACCCCTGTGGAACACCACTAAATAAAGATTTCCAAGTGGATTCTGTGCCACCAACCACAAACCTCTGAGCCCTGCACTCAGCCAGTTCTCAACCCACCTCACCGTCCACTCATCTTTTCCACACTTCCTCAGCTTTGTTATAAGGATGCTTTGAAGGACAGTGTCAAATGCCTAAATGTCAAAAAACAAAAGTCAGTGTCAAAAATCCTAAATCCTTCTCTGGTCTGCCCTCAATATGTTATTTCCTCAGGTTCAGCACCTTGCACTTAACCCACTTAACCTTGTTGAATCTCATTAGGGTCACAAATTTGAAATAAATACTCTCTTGGTTTTATTTAGAAGATGGAAGATTGTCAACAATCTTCCAATATATGAATAATCTTCTTACAATATATGAAGTCTAGATGATCCAGTTTGTTGTCTGTGAGATCAATATTCATAAAAAGTTTTACAAAGGCAAGAAATGATATAAAGAAAATTAAAGATTGGCAGACATATTGCACTCTACCACTTCCTGAAGGGGGGTTGTGGTGAGGAGGGGGTGGGCCTCTTCTCCCTGATAAATAATGACAGGACGAGAGGGAATGGCCACAAGTTGCGCCGGGGAAGATTTAGATTAGACCTGAGGAAGCATTTCTTTTCTGAAAGAGTGGTCAGGCACTGGAATGGCCTGCCTAGGGAGGTGGTTGAGGCACCATCCCTAGCGCTGTTCAAGAAGCATTTAGATGATGTGCTAAAGGATTTAATTTAGTAGTTGGGTAGAGATAGTGATAGGAGGATGGTTGGACTAGATGATCTTATAGGTCCTTTCCAACCTTATGAACTTATGAACTTATGATAACAGAGGAAACAACAAGGAGGTAAAGCCTGCTTTCAGCTATCAGTCTTAGTCAACAGATTATTCAGCCACATATTTTATATATTTGCAGTCTCTTGCCTTTCAAATTATGTACTAAATTGGTTTTATATAAAGGTATTTATTCCAGAGTATTTTCAGTGCAATATCTAATTATTACTTTTATCACTTCTAAGATATCACAGATAGCTAACATTTGAACTTAAATCAAAATGTATGTAGGCAGTCAAGTAATTCCACTAAAGGAAATGACAATGCCTGTTCTTGTTCGTCTCACATCGAATAATTTAATTTATAATACTTTTTTAAAAAAAGGTTGATTTCGTGAACTCAGTGACTTCTCTCATAATAATACATTACCAGCAATTTAGTAAGCAGATACATTAATAAATAATATTTTTCCTCTTCTTCTTTTATACAGATGTTGAACACAAATTCAGTATGACGTGGCAATTACTTTGAAAGTGATGCTTACAGTAATAACTCATTCTTCATAAAACAAACAAACAAAAAAGTACAATGTCATTATAATATTTAGATTTTCAACAAAGAAGTCTGTTGCAGCAAATCAGATCTTAGACTGTACACTTGCCCTAGGTGTTCATACAATGTATAAAACCTATGTCTTATTCAATAAAAACTGTGTTAAGTGTTATGTTTTTAAATTGTTTCACTTCTGAACATATTACATTACAAGTAATAAAGAGATCAAAACTGAGTTTCACCTAAAGCAATTCATAAGTAATTCTGCTTGTTAGCTATGGCTCAAATCTGTTTCACTGTATAAAACTAAATAATCAAATATTCCTCAGGGTCTTAGTATCTCACTTTATACTAATATATATATATATAATATATAAAATATATTATATATATATATTATTAGTTATTATTATTAGCTATATATATATATTACATATTATATATATATATATAGTATTTGCTCAAATTTCCATCATAAATCAGGATTACCAAGCAATTTCATTTTTGTCACATTATAAAATCACTGTCAGAATCCTACAATGTATTTATAGAGTAGTTGCACTGAAATGTAAATTAAAGTTAGCATTGTTAATATCATTATTACAATGCATCGTAATAGCATTGTTTCATATTGTTAGAAACTCAGACCTTCCAGAATCCTGGCAGCAGAAAAGATTAATCTAGAAAAATAAGTAAGTGAGTAAGTAAATGAATAAATAAATCCCTACAGCTTTCAGTACTTCCTTCTCCTTCAGAATTACCAGGGAAGCATTGACTTTCTACTCTTGATCACTGAAGTAGTATCGGGCAAGTTGCATCAGTTCACATATGTAAGTCAATGAGACCTAATGGGACTCATCTCAGAGTACTGAGGTAGCTAATGGATATTATAACTGGACCCCTCTCAAAAACTTTCCAAAAGTCTTGAGAGCATAGAGAGACTTCTGTAGATTTGAAGCTAGACAGTTGAACAAGTAACTACAAACAAATAAACAGACAGACAAAAAAGGCATGATAGAGGACCCAGAAAACTAGAAATCTATTAGATCAGTCCCAAGCCCTGGAAGAGTCGTGGAGAAAAATATCCTAGGGGATACTGAAAGGCATTTATGTAAACAAAAAATTGTCAGACCCAGTCAGCACAGGTTCAAGAAGTCTCAGGCTATATCACAGGCTTCAGTGAGATGAGGTGGGATGGTTCATAGAATTAGAGCAATGAGATGGATACCTAAAGGCTTTTAGGAGATATAGTCAGGGAAGGGAAGGAAATGGGCTAGCTGTTTAAGTTAGGGAAGGTTTTGACTGAATGCAGCTTAGTTATGTTGATGAAAGTGTTGTGTGCTTCTGAAAAAGAATGAGGGGAAAACCTAACTTTGGACATATTGTGGTTGGAGTAAGTTATAGACCCACACAACCAGGAAGGAGAAGCAGATTAATATTAAGTGTGTAAGAATACCAGTGACACTGTTATTCATAGTTTGCCTAAAGAAAAAACTTATCCTCTGGAAGCACTGAGAGAAATAAAGGCAAGTGTCATGGTCACTAGCACTCATGAGAAACAGCAACTTCCCAGACATCTTCTGGAAACATAATGCAGTAGAGAAAAAACAGACTAGGAGATTTCTGTAATTGCAGATGTCAACATCCTGACTTAAGTGGTGAGGGAACTGACCAAGTGGATGCTTGACCTTTGTATATTAACAGAGAAAATCTTCTGGTTGACATGGTAATTGACAACAGCCTTGGACATCACTGATCACAGACAGAGTTCTTGATCCTTGAGAAAGTAAAGAGCGTAGTTAACCATGCTGTTGTATTGGATTTTCAGAATTCTGAATTTAGCCTTTTTAGGGATCTGATTAACAGAGTCCTTTGGCAGGCAGTTCCAAAAGGCAAAGGAGACCAGGATGACAAGACTTTCTTCAAAAATGAAATCTTGAAGATGCAAGAGCAGGTTGTCTCTATATGCAGCAAAAGAGAAACTGGCAGAAAAGACCAGGCTGTTTGAACTCAGGAAGAAAGAACCTATAAACTTTGGAAGAAGTTGAAGACAAATCAGGAGGACTACAAAGATTTTGTGAAATTATGCAAAGAGAAAATTAGAAGGACTTAGATACTGAAAGTCTGCTATCAGGTCTCCTTGTAGCCTTCTGTTTTACTAGGCATTAAAGAGGCGACACCGGGATGTGACGTGTTAGGACCTCCTCTGCTTTGTTATCTGCTTTGTTATCTGCTTTGTTATCTGCTACGTGGTGATATCAGGAATGTACCAAGTTTTGTGCTACGTGGATGTAATACTTATGCTTGGGGGCGTAGAACACATACGGCATATAAGCAAGTGTTTGCTACCAATAAACACCATTTTGCTGTCACTACATTGGTGTATACTCTCAGCATACTATCCCTGATCTTTTAGGTCAGAGTTGTAGATCTTAATGCAGCAGATGCCTCTAGATTGGTTCGTTAATTACACCTTCCCTTCTTGAGGCTGTAGAGCCCTGATTCTTTCAGCCTGTCCTAATATGGGAGGTCATCCAACCCTTGGATCATTTTTGTGGCCTTCCTACAGACATGCTCAAACAGATCTACATCTCTCCTATACTGAGGTCTCCACATATGCACAAAGCACTCCAGATGAGGTGTCAACAACTTAGAAGAGCAGTATTACTTCCCTCAACATTCTGGCCACTTTTCTTCTGATGCAGCCTGGTTAGTTTTTGGCTTTCTGGGCTGTGATGACACATTGCTGGCTCCTGTCCAGCTTACCATCCACCAGTGCCCATTTAAATGGCACAGTCAGCAAGATAACCAACAGAATGTCATGCTACCGGTTATAGCCAATGTGTGCACCTTCTGGAGCTTCAAGGAGTGATATTCTTAAACATGTTTACCTCTCCAAGAAGATCACTCTGTGTACTAAAACTTATACTGCTTGAATTTTTTCACATGTGTACCTCTTGGGAAAGAGAGGAGGGATTTGAGTACTTGCATTATATGTGTATCTTATCCAAGAAGATCACTCCTCATATTGAAAACTAAAGGTGTTGATTGAGCATCTTAGTCTTTTGCATGTTCCTTTCAGAAAAGGAGTCATTTAATCATTTAGATTTGTTTGATAGGAGTGTGCCTCTCTTTAGGAGGTGAGAAGTTATTTTAGCTTTGAATTTGTGTGCTCCTCTCTGGGAAGATCTTTAAAAATGAGTGAAAGTATAGTCATTATGAAAAGTGAAGATGTGTTATCTGACCTTTTTGAAAAGCATGGTACTCAGCCCTCATTATCAGGGATGAACTGGGCACAACAGAACTGGCATAACTTGCTGAGTATTTCAGACTGTATTAGTATTATACAAAATGAGGCTCATACTTGAGCCTGAAAAGGAAAATCTTTTATTTGTACTCTACTCAGGGCTTCTTTAAAAGCTGCTGTGGAGTTCCGAGGTGAAAAGTAGAAACCCAAAACATAAAAGCACTGCGGAAATCAGTTAAAGTAACACAGGAATTGGTGACAATTCTGCAGAATCTTGAGGGACAATTACAAAGTGAGAGAAGTGGTAGAGCTTTGTTGTAAATATCCTGAAAGTAACTGTTAGTGTGTAAGAATACCATCGACACTGTTATTTGACACAATATATATGACACTGTTATATAGTTCGCCTAAAGAAAAAGCTTATCCTCTCGAAGCACTGAGAGAAATAAAGGCAAGGCTAGACAAGTCAGAGGCCTTTCCAGCCCAGTTGCACCCTTTGATAAAAACTGAAAATACATTTGATAGTAGTGAGAACCTAGACACTCAAATGAATGTTAAAGAAATTCCCTTCTTGGCTACTGACTTAGCAAAATTGAAGAGATTTTGGCCATTCTCCAAAGGAGTCAGAGACAGTATGTATGGAGGGTTAGTCTCACTGGTGGAGACCAAATATTAACTGAAAAGGAAGCTGAAGGTTATTGGGTCCAGGAGTGTTTTTAACTACTGGCAACAGTCATGCCCCCTGGTCTTTACAGCAGAGGGCTGCCTATTGGGCATGCAGTTTTAATTATCTAGAAAGGGAGTAGAAAGTGTTCAAAAGCCTGCACATCTTTAAATGTCGTATAACAGAAAGCTGCAGGCAGCCACAACATGAATCACCCATGATGATGCCTGTTGATGCCAAGAAGATGACCCCTTTAATTAGCGGGCATCCAGAATCATTGAAACCTGTAGGTATACAACTATAAGTTAAAAAACAGTCCGTGCCTCAGGGAGAGAGAGCCCAGGCAGCATTAGAAGGAACCATAGCCCCTAACAGTCTGCAGTTGGGTTACAAAGTTTGGACATGGAGAGAGGTCGCTGTTGTGGTTTTGTGGTGTTGATGCCGGTATTCCACATCAGAGCATCATGCAGCAGTTAAGGAGTTAATGCTGTGGGAGCAGCAGAGGGGCGGAGCTCCGCACCGGATGCCAGGTGACACTCTGCTTGGGCGCGTTGCTCTGGGCTGCTGTGGAGGTTCAGCGGGTGTGCTTCCCCTGCAGTTTCCTCCTTAACATAAGCTCACAGCTTTTGTTTTGGAAATTTTTTGGTTTGGAAATCTTTGATGGAGAAGAACTCCCAAAGAAAACATCTTTGACGGAGAGTTCCCTGAGGGGAGAAACTCTTTTGACAAACCGCTTGGCCTGCTTGGTGCGAAGCTTCCCGGCTTTCTCCCATCCCCCGTGGTGAGCAGACAAGTTCCTGAGACTACAGACGTACAAACTTTGCTGGATCCACAGTGGTGATTATATCTCTCTTGCTTTCTACCAAGACTCCTTGCTTTTTATCTCCTTTTTCTATCACTCACCTTCCCTTCCCCATCTTCCTAAGCAACTAGTAATTGTAAAAAACTGGTTGGGCTAACATTTGACCTGCTGTGTGTTAATCTCACCATCGGGTATACACATAATCAAAGAACCTCATCTCTCTCCTTTATATTGGAGCGTGACAAGGTCTCATGGGTGAAGGGATGAATGGTGACTGTCTTGGCCATAGTGACCATGAAGTGGTCAAATTTTAAATCCTTGATGATAGAACAAAAACTGATGTCCAGTTTTAGACTACTTGGGGAACTAGTTAGTTAGATCCCCTGGGAAAACTGCTTTTGAAGGCATTGGGGTCCATCAGTGCTGGTCACTTTTTTAAGGCTTTTTTAATAGTACAAGAACAGGCAATTCCAAAATGTTAAAAATCAAGCAGTTGGTGTGAAAGACTGGCTTGGTAGACAGGGATCTTCTTCTAGAGCTTAGCCAGAAAAAAGTATATGGATCCTTGAAGATAGGTCAAAAGACATGGGAAGACTTCAGGGATGCTATTCACCTTTTTAGGGAGAAAATTCAAGTGCTCTGACACCTTAGGTGCCCTGAAGCTGATTTTGATTTCAGGAGGAAGTTCTTCATAGAGAGATCTAATACCAGATCTGGAGACTAGTGGTCTTGCCTATAGCAGGGGTTTGGAACTTGATGATCTTTCAGGTCCCTTCCAACACAAACCATTATATGATCCTACGATTCTATGACACGATGTCTGAGGTAACAATTAACTACCAGGCAATCTCAAGTTTGCATGGGATTTGTTGCTCGATCTGGATGGATATGAGTCCACGAGGCCTGAAGAGATTCATTCCAGGGTACTCAGAGAGCTGGCTGATACAACTGTGATACTTCCCTCAGTTTTATTATATGATGTAGAGAATCTGGAGATGACCCAGTTGACTAGAAATTGGCAAAAATTCTTCCAATTTTCAAGAAGGGAAAAAAAGAACACTGGTAATTACAGGCCTGTAAATTATACTAGGAGTTATTTAAAAAAAAAAACATGAGAAGAACAAGGTGGTCAATGGTCACAGTTGATATGCATTCATGAAAGGAAGCTCTTTTTTAACTAACTTGATCTACTTTAGTGACAAAAGCGTGTCTTGTTTCATTTTAGGGACAGTTCTCTTTAATATTTTTATAAATTACTTGGATGTAGGACTATAAGGTATATTCAGTAAGACTGCTGATAATACTTAACTATAAAGAGCTGTTAGAGAATCCTTGCAGAGAGACCTAGGCAAAACAGAAAGATAGGCAATCATCAACTGTAAGTGTCAGATTCTGTAGCTGGAAAGGGGCAACCCTAACTATATATAGGGACTAAGAGATGAGACGGTAGAGAGAGTAGCCCCACTGAATGAGATTTGGGTGTCTTGATCAACTCCCACCTTGAGCCTCACCTTGAATACCATGCGCAGTTTTGGGCACCACTGTATAAAAGGGACATAAAATTATAAGAGAGATTGCAAAGGAGCATTACAATGATGGTGAAGGGTCTAGAGAGGAACATGTATGAGGAGCAGCTGATGTCCCTTTGTTTATTGAGCTTAGAAAATAGGAAACTAAGGGGAGACTTAATGATGGACTGAGGCTTCCTCTCAATGGGAGAGGCAGGTGCTGATCTATCTCTAGTGACCAGAGAAAGGACCTGAGGGAATGGTATGAAGCTGCAACAGTGGATATCAGGAAAAGACACATGTGAGATGAGAAGATGATATAAGGCAGTCAGTATGGCTTCACCAAGGGGAGATAATTCCTGATCGGTGTGGTGGCCTTCTATGTTGAAGCGAGGGCATCTGTGGACAAAGAAAGAGCAGCAGATGCCATCTACCAGGAAGTGTGCAAGGCCTTTGACATGGTTCTATATCACATCCATATCTCTAAATTGGAGAGAGATTGATTTGAATGCCAGATTATTTGATCAATAAATAATTGGTTAGATGATCATAGCCAGAGGGCAGTTGTCAATGGCTCCATGCCCAGGTGGAGGCTCATCACAAGTGATGTTCTCCAGGAGTCCATTCTGGGACCATTGCTACTCAAAATCTTTTTCAACAACATAGAGAGTGAGATTAAGAACACCCTCAGCAATTTGCTTCTGTGATTCTAAGGCCCTGCACAACCTGGTCTAGTACCAGATTTGGAGGTTGGTGGCCCAGCCTGTGGCAGGGGCTTGGAACTTGATCACATCCTTGGAGTCCCTTCCAATTCAACACATTCTATGTTTCTATGATTCTCTGACATTAAATTGAAGTATGTATTTGACACAATATAAAGAACAGGCATCATTCAGATGGACTTAAGACAGGCTTGAAAAGTGAGCATATGAAAATCTAGTGAAGTTTACCAATGACAGGATGCTACAATTGGGTTGAGGCAATCCCAGATACAAATTCAGACTGAGAGCAGTCATGTTGAGAAGGACTTGGGGATCCTAACAGATGAAAAGCTTTACTTGAGCCAGCAGTGTGTGTCCACAGCCTGGAAAGCCAAAGGCATCAAAAGTTAGGTGGCCAGCACGGAGAGGGAGGTGACTGTCTCCCTCTACTCTGCCTTTGTAAGGCCTCATCTGGAGTATTACATTCAGGCCTGGGGTATATAGCACAAGAAAGATGTGGAGCAGTTGGATCAGGCCCAGATGAGTGATATGAAAAAAATCAAAGGTCTGGAGCACCCCTTCTATGAAGAATGACTGAGGGACCTGGTCTTGTTTTGCTTGGAGAAGGCTCCAGGGAAACCTCATTTTGTCTTTCTAGTACTGGAAGGGAGATAATAATCAGGAGAAGGAGTGACTTCTTACACAGTCTGATACTGATAGGAAAAGGAGGAATGGCTTCCTCCTTGAAGATCTTCAAAAGTCATCTGGATACATTCCTAAGCAACCTGCTTTAGGTAGCCCAGCTTGATCCCTAGGATTGGATCATGTGACGAGCAGAGATCCCTTCCAATATCAGCTGTTCTGTGATTCACAGAGTCACAGAATTTGTTTATGGCTGTAATGTATGTCTTACATACATACATACATAATTTGTGTATGGCTGTATGACTCTACCTGACAACAAATCATCTCGATGGTTGTCACGGCACCTCAGTGTCTCTGTTTATGGCTGTAAAGATATGCAGAAATAGGGACAAGCAGTCTTTTTCAGGGTACAGCTTGGAGAAGGTGATCACCTTGAATCACAGAATTTTAGGTGTTCCATGATTCTGTGAAATAGAATACTCCGAAATCCACAAAAGAGTTACATATAATGTCTAAGGTTTTTCTTCCTCACAAAACAGAAGTGAATATAGTCTTCTAAAATGTTTTTTCTAGATCTTTCTCAAAAAACGACACTAATTAGGAACACTTTCAAAGCTGCATGTGAAATCTGTATTTTCAACATGTCATTTTAGAATCCGGTTTATATGTATTAGTATCCTGCTTGCTGATTGCTCCCTTGAACAGGATCATGATGTAAATAAAGAGAAAACAGGAAAGCAAAATTTGAGGATGGTAAAGTTCAAAGAAGTTGTTATATATTATATTTATGAATTATTATCTTAATGAACTACAGCAAAGTAATATGCCAGCCAAACTCTGCAGGGAAATCAATCTATTTTTGTCAGTATATGGCTTGATTATGAATGTTAAGCATATTACTAATAGATTAATTTCATTCCTGGAAGAGGAGAGTGTTATTTATTTGTTTTTTTACAAACACAGTATATTTTTAGGAGCATATATTTCATCAAAATTTTCCACAGGTTTTTTGCATATCTGAGGAGTATCATTGACATTTCCCATCATTGACAGTTATGACAAACAGGCTTATCAAGGTATACTCTCTTGAGTTATGAAAAAAAAAAGATCCAAACTTCAGTAGCCATTTGGAGTTAGGGCTCTGTATAATAACATACTTGAGAACAAAGTAAAGGAGTTTTCTTCTGGATATGAGTTTCCTTGCACTTACAAAGCACATTTGGTGTTTTATTTCATGCTTTCAATGCACCTTATGTTTTAATTCTCCTGGATGTGCTGTTTTGATTGGAATTAATTGGTTCTTAACATCTTTTTTAAAAAAAAGAAAAAACAAAAATAAAACAAAACAAAATTTCAGTTCTTAGGTACTGACAATGTGATTATTTATTCCTTTTTAGGGAATATTTCATTTTCATGGAAAGCTACTATAATGAATCAAAAATTATTTCTACTTACATTAAAATATATTTATTTTTTTATAATTATTGCCTGCTTTATTGATTCAAGTCACTGAGTGATTTTTACAGTGAATCGGTTTCACATGCAAATATGTTTTTAACCTTCTGAAGTCTGGGAGTGAACAAAATAGTCAATAAAATTGTCCAGCTGATTTGGATTAAAAATAATAATAATAATAATAATAATAATAATAATAATAGCATTGTTTCTTGGTCCCATAAATTGAGGAAAAAAAGTTTGGGGATTTATTTATATACTGATTTATTCTTGTAAAATTACAGTTTTTTCAATAGGACATTTTTCATTGAATAACAATTTATTGACAAAGTCTATATCCCTGGAACTTTCAAGTCATTCATTTTGTTGAATGGAGGAATTCATTACCTTGGAGTCCACAGAATTCTAAGAAATGAAGATGCTTGATGCAAAAGAGCTTTATGTGCCATATGTCCTTTCAAGAATTCAGGTAATTTAAAAAAAAATCATATTGCTTAACTGGAGTCAGACTTGAATACTTTTTTAACAAGATGGAAGTTAAGAATATGAAATTTTCAAGAAAATTTTTTCTCTGAAATAACTTGCTGTCATGCCCAAATATTACATAAGGAAGGAAAATCCAGAGTACAGATTAAACAAAAGAAAAAATACTCATCTGCATGCTTTTCTTTTTAGAGTCCATGGAGTCAGTTATGCTATATTTCCATGTTTCCCATAGGTACATTCAGTTGCTCAGTCTTCCATCATTTGTGTGGGCTGCCTTCCAGATTCGAACATGTGTGAAAGCATACTGCCTAAGCTTCATGCTAGTCAGAGAGTTTAGCCAAAAGTCTGCAATTGACAAAAGGGAACAGAGCCAACAAATTATTGGCTTTTGAGACTTTATTATATTTGGGGATAACTAAGCCAAGGAAATCTTCATAGGATTCCTAGGATAAATGCACTAACTGTGTTCTAAATAGTGCTCTCATTGTACTATCAGGACGTGGTAGGGATTGGTGATTTAAGTGGTCTATATCTAGAGGAAACACTCATGGACTTTTATAGAAGCTGTTATCTAATGGAGGGTGTGGATTAATCTCTCACTGCTAGTTTGAATGCAACATAAAAGGTGACGTGTTTGAAATTAAGCTTCATTGGTAATGCTTTACAACTTGGATATTTATCACAGTGAATTCTACAAAGCAGAAATTCCTATTTTAGAATAGCAAGAACCATTGCCTATAAAAGACTTTTCTGTCTTCTGTCCACCTGATCTTCTGCACTACTAAATGCTTTTATCAACCCAGTCTTATAACAGACTTGAAGAAACAAAGGGAGAATTCAGTGTATGCACAAAAATATTTCACTTTTATTCCCTTCCCCTCCCTTTTCTCCCCTTCTCTTTCCTCTTTTTTCCCTACTTTTTCCTTTGGACAGTCCTATAAGCATGCATGAATGCATAAATAAACAAACAAACAAACAAACAAATAAATAAGATACTAGTAATGCCATGCTCAGCAAATTCACACCAAATAGAAGTATCTAAAGGGTTTGGGGCTCCTACTGTTCTGCAAACTAAATATACTTAAAGAAAGCTCAAAATAATAAGCAGAAGTTGCTAAAGTAAATAAAACAATTTTTAAAGATGTTCTAGAATGTGAAAAGCAGCTCATTTTAAATAATAAACTTTCTTTCTCATCTGCAACAGAAGACATAGCGTGATATTCCTAAATCAAAACAAGAGCTATTATTCAGCTGTGAGAAATATAGATGAATCTTTAATACTTCTACCCTTCAGTTGATAACTTATTCCTCTCTATCATCTTTATGTATATGCGTTCAGAAGACTTGTCAAAAGACAAGTCCAGCTTCACCAGTCACCTCATCTGAGATGTTCTCTGATGCAGAGGAAACTGAATGTGATGCAGCAGCACTATAATTCTCCTCTGTATCTCAGAGAAGTTCAGTAGTGATATAACCAGAACAACCAAGTGTGAATGACAGAAACTGTTTTTACTTTTGTTGTCTCAAAGCTTGCTTCAATGAGGCCTTTCTGGTTGTAAGACTCTACCTGACAACAAATCATCTCGATGGTTGTCACGGCACCTCAGTGTCTCTGTTTATGGCTGTAAAGATATGCAGAAATAGGGACAAGCAGTCTTTTTCAGGGTACGGCTTGGAGAAGGTGATCACCTTGAAAGACAATAATACTTTTTGTATTATACTTGGTTGTACATGGTAACCAAGGCACTACTCCCTGCTGATTTATCTGTTGGGTCAGATATGTTACACAGAGAACAAAACTGAGAAATGGGGGGACATAAATCAAACTTATACAAGAATGTGGAGGCAGTTAAACCTGTTGATAAGAAAGCAGAGCAGATGTCCTGTTGTCCTGACAAGATAACCAAACAGATGTTTCTGTTAAACAAAACACCCACAGGAATGGTGAGGTACTCTCCCCCTTCAAGGTTTAAAAATTTACAGCAAAATTCACCCTTAGATTTAATCCTCTAGATAACCAGAGTTTGGAATGCAATGGATATGTACATGTTATACCTTTAAATATGTATTTGTTTCTCTCTTTGGTGTGCATCTTTGGTGGAGTGATTCCCCATGCACCCAGCGCTGTAATGGGGGGAATACCTGCTGTTGATTTTCTTGGAACCACTAAACCAAGAACTTTGGAGAAGAGGCTTCCCTGAGGGGAAAACCTCTTTGGAAGAACCCCCCAACCCCTACCCCCCCACACCCCCCCCAGCCCCATGCTGCAAAGCTTCCCAGCTTTCTCCCATCCCCTGCAATGACCAGACGAGTTCCTGAGATCAACGGACTACAGACTTTGTAGGATCCATGGTAGTGATGCTCTCTCTCTCTCTCTTGCTTTCTACCAAGTCTCCTCGCTTTTTATCTCTTTTCTATTGCTCACTTTCCCTTCCCCATATCCTTAAGCAACTAGTATTTGTAATAAACTGGTTGAGCTAACATCTGACTCATGTCTTTATCTTCAGGTATACATATATATATGTGTGACACCAAGGAAACTGAGTTCACACAGGTAGGGAGTGCGGATTCAGTACAGGACCATATACTTTCTTCTCTTCTGTGAACAGACTGTAATAGATTTTCAGCATGGCAAATATGGTCACAACCCAACACAATGGCTGGGCTGAGGCAGAAACTCAGACTGGGGGACCACAACATTCTCAGGAACAGAGATAGACCTTCTGAGGAGTGAAAGGGTTGCTAATACCCTTGTGGAGATAAAATTTAAGACCCCAAGGGCCTGAGGGCCAAAGGGTGTGTTAAGGGTACAAGTGCACTCACTCTTCTGAGCAGGTAGACTGACTCTGAGATGAAATTTCTAGGCTGAGAAGTATTCAAGAATCAGCAAGTGAAGCATTTTGAACTGATGTGATGACAGCTCTGTCCTAAGGCTCTGCAAGGGGAACAAACTAGGCCAGTTTCTCACCTTGATACCTACCACAATAACAGTACTTTTGTAAAGAGGGAAATGCAAGGAGAACTTCATATTATAATAGAACACATATTATATACTAAGAATTTGTTCTATTTGTCTATTCCTAAATCAAGTATATTTAAATTTAATTCAGCATATCAAAACCTTCACACCTTGAAATTCAGCTGTCTTTTACTCATAGCTTCTGGCAAGCAAACTTAAATAGAGGCATAGAATAACACTTGCCACATGGATATGATATAGCATAAATCCAAAGGCAAAATCTAATAGCAATTTATTTCCTGTTCAAAATGCCTACTTAATATTATTGTTTCCTTAGAATAACAGTATCATGAGAAGGGAAAATGAGAAGGATGTATTTGTTCATTCATCACTGACATAAATATATATAGAAATTACAGGAAAACATTCTGAAGATAGGATAAAACAGTAGAAAATTTCCAATTAACAATAGGAGTAAAAGTAAATACTTCTGTAAAGATTGAAATAAGAAAGGTAATAAAGAAATGTACCTGTAAGGATTTACTGGATTTCAAAGAAGAATTATCCCTAAATTGAACATGTTCCGTTGCTAGTTTTGGAAGCAATATAGCATGACATGCGGTAGTACATTCAAGGTCACCTGTTTGCTGCTAGTGTTACTCACTGAAGATGTCATATTGAGCTGAATTATGGTGTGTGGTAAATTATGCACCTGTTTCAAATATGACTAGTGTGGGTTGTCTATGAGGAAACAAATGTTGCAAAAGTTTTCAGGTATGAAAGTAGTCCATTTGCCATACAGCTACCAAGTTCGAAGTACATTCATTATAAGCAGAAAAGAATTATAAGTTTTCCAGTTTTCTGCCTTGAATTAGCCCTGACCTTTTACTCTAATCAGGTTTAACTTCCTGTACAAAGATTATATTTCTTTAATCATACCATTGCTATAACTGATTTAGTAAACCTTTTAACTTTTTGTTCCATTTTCTTTTTCATGCATGGATTACATAACTCTACAGTAATGCATGAAATAAATCTTATCTTCCCTGTAGGATCTTTCTTTAATATACTGATTGCTAAGTGGAGGGTAACTGCTCTACTGAAATTCATTTTTCACTTTTTCACAGTAGAAATGTTATTTACTGTAAAAAGTAATGAAATCCAACAATGCAGGTCTAGGGTAACATTAAACTGACAGATATGCAATAACAGCATTTTCATTATATGAGTGTCAACAGTTTTTTTCTTGCAAGAGACATCAACAGCAAAAAAAAAAAAAAAAAAAGAAATAAAATAAAAAAGCAATCTTATACATTTACAACCCCTTCCTGGAATTATGAGTATCTCTCTCCTTATATTAACCATTCTTAATAACAATTGCTCTACTTCCACAATTAGTGGTAGACCAGATATTACTGTAGCTAAAGATAGCTTCTCTAATCTCTTTCGGGGAGAAAAAGGAATTAAATTTCATTCAACATTTTTAAACAATACGAAGATATAACCTAAAAAAAGGTATGATACATAAGAAAACAATTTATGACTTTATTTGTTGTTGATTTACCTACAAAATGTTTTTAATGCAAATATTTTATCCTTTTTTTCTCCATCAAGTGTTGGAAAGTAAATTTTAGGTGAGTGTTACTACTACACTTAAGTCATATATAATCTTAATTGAATCACTAGGATCAAAAATCACTGAGTGTGCAAAGATGTAGGACAATCTGCTATTCTGAGAGCAAGGAGCAAGTGACTAAAAAAGCAAACAAAAAACAACAGCGGCAAAACTGTTGAGATAAAGGTCTACATTTTCCGAATTACATTAATAGGGCCTCATTTCTAAAGGTTAGTAAATGCAATTTCTGAGTCATAAATATAAAACTGTTAATTTTCATATCCATTAATTTTTTAACATTTTATTTGTTTATTTATTGTGAGGAATACTATCTTCAAACAACAAGCGATTAAAGTTAGAAAAAATCTCACAGAAAAGTACAGTTGAAAAACTCAGTACCTGCTTTTCTAAAATTGCCTCTTGATGTTTTTATGTTTATATACTTTGTCTGTAAATGGACATTTGCAATTATTAAAAAATGCAAGTGTGATTTCACGGTGTGTGACACTGGCCATTGAAGAAGAAAACAAAACACAAAAACATTAAAGGTAGATATGGAGAATAATTTTCTGAGAACTTTTATGTTATAATAGATTATCTGAAATATTTTAGGAATCATTATTTTTAGCATTATTCACTCCAGAGAAAATGGTGGCAATTGCTTTAACACCACAAAGTAGTAGTAAAGTGTTAATAGTTATGAATAATCATTAGGAATAGAAAATAAAAACAAAATGAATATTGTAATATTGTAATTAAAAATACTGTCACAATTCACAGAGGAAAAATGTTTTGTAGAAATTTAGACTAAAATCTTTAACTAATTTGAATTCCCTGAAAATTTATCCTGATGTCTTACATTTTTTTTGTCATTATTTGTTTGCTTTGTCTTTGTTGGTGTTTTTTTTTTCTTTCACATTATGTCCATGTATACTGTTCATGTTTGGAATAAAGTGTCTTTGCAATATGACTCTTATAGAGTTGTTGGTGAAGTCCATTGTTTAACTCCCACAATTAACTTATGTTCCAGAAGCACAGGACTTTGTTGAGATATATAAAGCTGTGAAGACATTCTTAATTTATCAAGGCTAGCTAGTACTGTTGATATCCAAATGGCTACATGCCACTGTCTAACACTTTATATTTTGGGATTATTTTTTGTGTATCTTAGGTAAAAAGAAAAAAACAAGAAAATACTATTACTACTACCACTACTATTACTACCAATACTACTAATAATAGCAGAAATAAGAAATGTGCAGATCTTTAGGGGAATGTGAATCTTACTTTTAGTATTAATAGAAAGGTGTAACTTAAAAACATTGAACACCTTGGAAATTGGTATTTTATATGAGTGCGGATTTGAGCATAAAGCATACGGAAAGGGTTTTTTTGTTTGTTTGTTTTATCTGTTTTCAACTGTTTACTATGTTATCTACACTCTTAAGTCCCCTGTTATGTAAGAGTGATCTATTGTTCATTTTCTATACAGAAGATAATACTGATACAGTTACTTTTTTTGAGAGATTTTGTGATTAACTACAAATACTTCAGATATGCTTAGGTACTTCAATATACCACTGTGAAGTCTACTGATATTGTCCTTGGGGTAGGCATGCTATCTAAAACAGTAACTTCACTCTGAACGATAGCAATATAACAAGGTATTTCAAATCTGGTGAACATATCCTTTAAAGTTATCATATATACATACTGTCATGGTTTTATGACTTTTGGCATTGGTATTCCACATCAGAACATCATGTAGTGCATTAAGAGTTAAAGAGTTAATGCTCCAGCTCTGTGGATCATTGATAGTTCTGGGTGTACCTGTCTCAGAAGAGAAGAAGAACTATGTTCCCCAGAGGACTGTGTGATGCTTTGTATTTTTGCTTGTTTCCACTCAGAGGGAAAGATAAAAACTGCCTGCAGTCATGGGACTTTATCTCTCTCTCCTTTGGGATGGACTCAGCAGTGGGTGCTCACTGCTGTTTTGCCTTCAGCATTTAGCGTAAGGCCTTCGGTTTATTGGATACTCTCTCTTGCTCATTTTATTTGATTTATTAGCTTTAATTCCAATTATATTCCAATTATATTGTATTATATTGTGTTATTTTGCTTTCTGATATCTTATTTAGTAAATTAGCTTTCCTTCTCAGATCGTTGCTGCTCTTTTGTTTCTAGGCCCATCTCCCTTTGTCCTTTTCCCTTTCCACTTCCCCTTCCCTGGGGTGTGGGTCCATGGGTCCCCCGCACCAATTGTCGTGGAACTAGGCCAAACCAGCCCTTATACTGCTGACACAAATTCTTTCTTATAAAATGAATTATTGTTCTATTTATGAAAAAAATGTTAATTATATTGATGAAAATGCTGTTCAGTTGAATAATCTTTCTTAATTAATTGCAATTCATTATGAAGCCTCTACAGCCAATTATGTGTCTTTAAACCAGAATAATAAAATATACCCTTTTACAAAATGCTTGAAAAATGACTGAATATATTTTTGAAATTGCTTACATATAGCCTTGAAAAGTATCTTCACAACCAGTAAACTAAAAATTAAATAAACAGTACTGATATATTTCAAATGGAACCTTATACAGAATTCTAGGTGATACTTAATTGTGCTAAATGAAAATTAATCATCTACTCAGTGAAATAAGTTATAAATGATCAACTTCTGATCTTTCACATGGCAGTATGTGCTAGATTAGGATTTACACAATGAATTCAGCTGCCATGCTTTATTTCTCTCGATATAGATTGTATCTAAAAAACAACAGAAAATATTCTAACAGATTATTCTTTTTTGTTGTTGTTGTTGTTGGATTTTGCTGTAGCTGGGTTTTGCTTGTTTTTGTATTTTTGTATATATATATATATACAAAATATATATATATACACAATATATATATACATATAAAATAAATAAATATATATTATTTTTTTAGTATAATTCATGATTAAAACTGGCACTTCTGGATCTATTTCCTTGACAACATCTTCTACATGGATGAAATGTTTCACTTTGTAGAAAATATCTGCTCTTACAGGAAAAGCACATTCATTGTGTATTAGAATAAATTTGCATGTACAAGAATAATTAAAAAAAATCAAGAAGAGACAGCAGAGGAAAGGGCTCAGAATATTAGAGTTTCTAAGTCTTCAGTTTTATTGCACTTTTAAGAAAGGCTAGTAGCATTTTTAAGAAGGCTGACATTCTTGGCTTCATTAGGCAAATTATCATCAGCAGGTGAAGAGAGATCCTTCTCTATTCAGCACTGGTGACACTGCACTTACTGTACTGTGTCTAATTCTCAGCCCCCGAGTACAAGAGATACATACAAGGCATACTGGATAGAGTCCAGAAGACCTCCAAGATGATCAAGGGAGCATACTTCCTATAAAGAGAGGCTGAGAGAGCTGGAACTGCTCAGTCTTGAGAAGACATCCTGTTAAAACTGGTTTCCTAAAGCAGGTTGCACCAGAAAGTGTTCAGCTGCGCTTTGAGTATCTCCAGAGAATGTGACCCATAACCTTTCTGAGCAGCCTGTTCCAATCCCCTGTAAACCTTAAAGGAAGTGAGATTTTTCCTCATGTTTGTATAGAATTTACTGTTTCTACTTTGTGCCCATTGCTCCTTGTCCCATCAGTGCATATCTCTGAAAAGAGCCTGGCCCCATTCATTTGACACTCACACATTAGGTATTTGTAAGCACTGGTTAGGTCTCCTCTTATCCAGGCTGAATGGTTCCAGAGGTCTCAGCCTTTTCTCTTGTAGGAGATGCTCCCAGCCCATAACAGTCTTTGTCACCATCTTTTGGACTAGCTCTAGAAGTTCACCTTTCCTGAACTGAAGACCCCAGAACTGGATATAGTATTCAAATCATGGCCTCGGCAGAGAAGATTAAAGGGAGAAGTTCACTTCCATTCAACTGCTGGCCATGCTTTTCTTAATGCATCCCAGAATACCATCAGCCTTCTTTGATACAAGAATAAACTGCTGGCTCATACCCAGTATGTCTACCAGGGCACTCAGGTCCTTCTCTGAAGAGATTCCTTCCATGAGGTCCGCCCTAACTGGTACTGGTGTATATAGCTATTTCTACTCAAGTACAAGACCCTACACTTGCTCATGTTCAGTGTCATCAGGTTTCTCTCTGCCCAGCTGTCCAGCCTCTCCAGGTCTTGATGAAAGGAAGCAGTTTTCTGGTGTGTCATCCACTCCTCTCAGTTTAGAATCATTCTTTCAGAAAAAATGTCAACAAGAATATTGAGCAACATAAGAGGTATGATAAACTTGAAGCAATTCAACCCTAAAAAACCACCCCAGGAGACATAAGGAAATTGTGAATTTTCAGCATAAATATGAATATCTGAGAAATGTACAAATATGTTTCATTTTGGAATGACATATTTCCAGAACTCCAGTAATGTAACTTGAGGAATACACTGCTCTGTATTTATAGAAGGTACCTAAAATTTAATTTCAGGATTCCATAAGGACATTTATTTATTTATATGGTGAGTGTATGCAATGAAATATGCAATTTTTAATTTTTGTTTATCAGTTTAGTTTTCTTGGAAAGGAGACCAAAATCTCGATTTCTTGCTTTTTTTCTTTCTTTCTTTCTTCTTTTTATTACTTATTTATTTTTACTGCTGCAATTAAAACCAAGAAAAACATCCATATATGCAAGAATGAAAGACAAAATATCAGATAGGTTAGAGAAAAAATGGAAAAGATAATCATTTTGGTGAATTTATGCCTCTAGCTTACTGAAAAAAAAGAGTGACCTAAGTGGAAAGCAATTAAATGATTATTAAGATGACAGGAAAGACGCTTGTACTGAATTACTGTGTCATGTTCTCTCTTATTTCCAAAATGATGCTGTCTCTGTGTCTTTTTCACTCTACCTCATATTTTCATTCCTGATAAGAATTGTTAGTGTTTTGACTCTCTCTTATTTTATATTCTACAGTACAGAGAAATTCTCTGTCATTCACTGCATGCACAATATTTCACAATAAACTCATTTTCTTCCAACCCTTTAAATGTGAATTTGATTACTGACAATCTAGTAGTCAACAGACCTAAAGAAAAGTAAGAGAATAAGAGTGTATTCTGAAAATATTTATATATTTATATTCTCAGATATTTTGATATTTCCATATGTAGAAACATAGATGAAATTTTCAGTCGAAATCTTCAAATATCAAATGGAAAATAATATTACTGGAATGCATAAATATCTTAAAATAGACTTCTTATAATATTATAGCTCCTTACCCATAATACTGTACCATTTGATACTGTTAGTCATTAGGTAATTGCTAGCAAAAATTTAGATCATGTTGAAAAGTAGGTCAGCCTTTTGTTGCAATATTCCCCTAAGTCTAGGTCCAGCAACTACTTGAAACTGCTTTATATTTATATTTTTCATATTTTTACTTTTCATCTTGTCTTTAATATTTAAATAATTTGTTCATAAATTGGCTCCAAATGTTATGTAATTTCATTACTACCAGTGTAATCAGAAGATCTAGTGATGTTACCTTAGACAACCCACTTTTATAGATATCAGGTGATTACGTGAAAGAGTAGATAAAGTAAATCTGTGAAAACGCACCTATGATTTTATTGCATAATATTTATACATTAAAAGAAATGGAATGGAAGCAGGTAAAAAAGTGAGCTTTTACAATTTTGAAAAGCCTCCCTTTGTGTATTAGTCACGAAAAAAAAAATAGTTATATAGAATAGGACATAACATTAGCCACGTTACAGCAACTTTTGTAAGCTTTGAAGATGGTTATGCTTGCAGAACCATTATAGATTCATAAAATCTGTTTCAATAGCAGCTAAGAGTTATGACATGCATTTATAAGTTGTGGTTCCATGTTCACAAAGTCAGACCAGAAATCTAGTGGGAAGTGACTATTGAGTGTTTTTTTGGTTTCTTTTTGTCTTTTTTGTGCGTGTCCTTTTTAAACACTCTATTTTTTCTAGTCTGATTAGTGTTAAATAGTAAAAGAACACTGTGAAGAAGTTCCCATGTGGAACTTCCTATGTTTCGGTTTATGTCCTTGTCCTATCACCACATATGACTGAAGAGTCTGGCCTCATTCCTTTGCCTCCTGCACTTTTATAGACATGGATCAGATCCCCTCTTAGCCTTCTTTACTCAAGGCAGAATAGACCCAGGTATGTCAGCCTTTCCTCATAAAGGAGGTGTTCCACACTCTTTATCATCTTTGTGGCCCTCTGCTAGACTTTCTCCAGCCAATCCCTATCTTTTTTATTTTTTTGTGCTGGGGCACCCATAACTTCATGAAATACTCCAGATGAGCCTCACCAGAGCAGAGTAGAGGGGGAGAATCACCTCCCTTGACCTGCTGGCCACGCTCTTATTAATGCACTCCAGGATACCATTGGCCTTCATGGCCACCAGGGTACACTGCTGGCTCATGCCCAGCCTGTAATCCACCAGGACACTCAGGTCCCTCTCCTCACCAGCAGGTAATACCCAAGATGCATGGGGTTATTCCTCCCTAGGTGCAAGACTCAACACTTGTTCTTATTAAATCTGATCTGGTTCCTTTCGGCCCAACTCTCCAGCCTGTCCAGGTCTCACTGAATGCAGCACAGCCTTCTGTCGCGTCAGCCATTCCTCCCATTTTCATATCAACAGCAATCTTGTTCAGGGTGGACACTATTTCATCACCAAAGTCATTGATAAAGATGTTGAACGGGACCAGACCCAGCACCAACCACTGAGGAACAATATTAATACAATTGTCATGGTTTTATGATTTTTGGTACTGGTATTCCACATCATAACATCATGTAGTGCATTTAGAGTTAAAGAGTTAATGCTCCAGCTCCGTGGATCATCGATAGTTCCAGGTATACCTGTCTCAGAAGAGGAGAAGAACTCCATTCCCCAGAGGACTTTGAGATGCTTTGCGTTCTTACGCGTTTACGCTCAGAGGGAAAGATAAAAACTGTCTGCAGTCACGGGACTCTCTCTCTTCCCTTCGGGACCAAGCTCGGCAGTGGGTGTTTGTTGCAGCCGTCCGCCTTCAGCGTTAGCGTAAGGCCTTCCGTTTATCGGACACTCTCTCTCTTGCTCATTTTATTTGATCCATTTGCCTCAATTCCAATTATATTATATTATATTGTGTTATTTTCCTTTCTGATATCTTATTTAGTAAATTAGCTTTCCTCCTCAGATTGTTGCTGCTGTTTTGTTTCTAGGCCCATCTCCCTTTTCCTTTTTCCCTTTTTCCCTTTTCCGCTTCCCCGGGGTGTGGGCCTGTGGGTCCCCTGCCTCAATTGTCATGGTACCGGGTCAAACTGTCCCGCAAACCGTTGACAACAAGTCTCCAACTGGACTCTTCATCACCGGTCATAACTCTCTGAGATCTGCCACTCAACCAGTTCTCAACTCACCTCACTGTCCTCTCATCTATTCCACAGTTACTCAGCTTCATTATAAGGATGTTGTGGGCCCTCCCCGGCCAACTTGCCCCAGAGGTCCATCAGCCTCATTGTGAAAACATTCCTTCACATACTAGCGTAGAGCTACATATGCTCATATTTACGGCCATTTCCCCCTGTCCTGTATACAGAGACCCCCTAAAAAGAGTCTGCCCCTGTCCCTTTAACTCCCAAGCTTAAGATATTTATAAACATTAATAAAATCACATCTGAGTTTCTCAAGGCTGAAAAGACCCAGGTCACTCAGCCATTCCTCATAGGGGACATACTCCAGACCCTTTATCATATTTGCAGCCCTCTGCTGGACTCTCTCCAGCAGATCCCTGTTTTTGTACCAGGGAGCCCAGAACTGGATACAATAATCTGTAAGAATCTGGATACAGATTTCAGACCTAAGCGTTCGTAACTAACAAAAATCAGATAAGAGGTTCAATTCATAATCCCTTCAACAGTTGCAGCTGATAATTTACAGCAATTTACTACACACCTAAAAAATAAGGAAATCATTCCTTCTTTTTTCTTCCCTCCCTCCCTTCCTTCCGAATTTCTTCCCTCCTTCCCTCCTTCCCTCCTTCCCTCCTTCCCTCCTTCCCTCCTTCCCTCCTTCCTTCCTTCCTTCCTTCCTTCCTTCCTTCCTTCCTTCCTTCCTTCCTTCCTTCCTTCCTTCCTTCCTTCCTTCCTTCCTTCCTTCCTTCCTTCCTTCCTTCCTTCCTTCCTTCTTTCCTTCCTTCCTTCCTTCCTTCCTTCCTTCCTTCCTTCCTTCCTTCCTTCCTTCCTTCCTTCCTTCCTTCCTTCCTTCCTTCCTTCCTTCCTTCCTTCCTTCCTTCCTTCCTTCCTTCCTTCCTTCCTTCCTTCCTTCCTTCCTTCCTTCCTTCCTTCCTTCCTTCCTTCCTTCCTTCCTTCCTTCCTTCCTTCCTTCCTTCCTTCCTTCCTTCCTTCCTTCCTTCCTTCCTTCCTTCCTTCCTTCCTTCCGAGTTCTGAGTTCCGAGTTCCTTCCTTCCGAGTTCCTTCCTTCCTTTCTTCCTTCCTTCCTTCCTTCCTTCCTTCCTTCCTTCCTTCCTTCCTTCCTTCCTTCCTCCCTTCCTTCCTTCCTTCCTTCCTTCCTTCCTTCCTTCCTTCCTTCTTTTCCTTCCTTCCTTCCTTCCTTCCTTCCTTCCTTCCTTCCTTCCTTCCTTCCTTCCTTCCTTCCTTCCTTCCTTCCTTCCTTCCTTCCTTCCTTCCTTCCTTCCTTCCTTCCTTCCTTCCTTCCTTCCTTCCTTCCTTCCTTCCTTCCTTCCTTCCTTCCTTCCTTCCTTCCTTCCTTCCTTCCTTCCTTCCTTCCTTCCTTCCTTCCTTCCTTCCTTCCTTCCTTCCTTCCTTCCTTCCTTCCTTCCTTCCTTCCTTCCTTCCTTCCTTCCTTCCTTCCTTCCTTCCTTCCTTCCTTCCTTCCTTCCTTCCTTCCTTCCTTCCTTCCTTCCTTCCTTCCTTCCTTCCTCCCTCCCTCCCTCCCTCCCTCCCTCCCTCCCTCCCTCCCTCCCTCCCTCCCTCCCTCCCTCCCTCCCTCCCTTTCCTTCCTTCCTTCCTTCCTTCCTTCCTTCCTTCCTTCCTTCCTTCCTTCCTTCCTTCCTTCCTTCCTTCCTTCCTTCCTTCCTTCCTTCCTTCCTTCCTTCCTTCCTTCCTTCCTTCCTTCCTTCCTTCCTTCCTTCCTTCCTTCCTTCCTTCCTTCCTTCCTTCCTTCCTTCCTTCCTTCCTTCCTTCCGAGTTCCTTCCTTCCTTCCGAGTTCCTTCCTTCCTTCCTTCCGAGTTCCTTCCTTCCTTCCGAGTTCCTTCCTTCCTTCCGAGTTCCTTCCTTCCTTCCTTCCGAGTTCCTTCCTTCCGAGTTCCTTCCTTCCCTCCTTCCCTCCTTCCCTCCTTCCCTCCTTCCCTCCTTCCCTCCTTCCTTCCGAGTTCCGAGTTCCTTCCTTCCGAGTTCCTTCCTTCCGAGTTCCTTCTGAGTTCCTTCCTTCCCTTGTACAAGCAATTTATTCACATTAAGTAGTGTTCCTCTCAGCAAGAGACAACTTTACACTGTAAAAAAATATTTTACCCTATCAGTTTCTCTCTTTACATCAGTATAATAGCAGCTTAGTTACCAGGCTTCTTTAAGAAGCACACAACTTAATTATAACCATATAACAAGGAACAGATTTCTTTGTGGTCTTTTGGCACGTCTTTTCATAACATGTGTGGGGTGTGGGGAGTGGTTAATTAGAATTGTAGAAAGATGGTAAAACTAAAACTGAGATAACTGAAACTCAGATCATTACAAGCTGAATGCTTTCAATCACATCGATAAATTGCTTGGATGGATTTGCTTTTTTGTTTTGTAAGATTATTTTCTGTTTTGTTTTTGTTTTGAATAGGGATGTTGTTTAATTTTTTTTATCCCTTTTTATGAATGATGGCTTAAGCCAACAATAATTGTAATAGAAAATAGAACAGCAGTAAATATAATCACTTCTTATAAGAGAGGTAGTCCAAAATGTACCTATGACAAATTCACTCCCTGTGTACTTGTTTTCTTAAAAATGTATTTCAGACATTATTGAAAGCTTGCAAACTGTTGCTTTTCCTCTTAATTATATATGTACAAGAGAAGAAAAAAATACTATTTTATTGAATGGTGAATGTCTGTCTTTTTAAACTAAGCAGTAAATATTTCAAATAACTTAATTTCAAGAAAACGGGAAGTTCTTTATTAAATCATTTGAGGATAAATTAAAATAAGTTATTATTTACATTCTTTTAATCTTTAAACTTGGTTATCCCATGGGATATACAGTTCTTTCAGAGGTGCTTGTTTTGCAAATTATTAACTCAGTTTTCATGCTTACAGTAGCACTTTTAAAGAATACAAGAAAGTAACAAAATAGTTCTATAAATATTTGCTACTGAAGCTAAAAACAAAACAAAAAAAATCAATATTGACAAATATTATTATTTTTTTCTTCTTTTTAAAATTTGCAATATTTTAGGAACATGCTTCTCCTAATTAATTTTTGGAAGGAAAAACCTTAATCTTCACTGCTGGCTGACTTGTACTGACTTGGTAGAACAACAGAAAAGTTCTGACTTACAAAGTTTTCTGAATCCCTAGCATGTAATCAGTTAATCCAAAACTAGTGCCTTTTGCACAGTGGAGGAAGCTTATCTAGCATTGTAACTGAACTTGCTATGTAATTTAAACTAAATTATATGAAGATAAATCCCAGCAAACCCAAATGGTCTAAAAATACAGGTGTCTAAAAATCTACTACATTTGCTGAAACATAAATATTTATTGAATTTACGATTACAAATTTGAATAATATAAAAAATATTCTTTGATTGTTTGAGATTTTTTCTGTTTCATATTACCTGTATTTTGAAACTGATTTTGCTGAGAAGCTAGTTTGATATTTACAAGAATATCAGTCTGTACAGGAAGAAATGTGTTCTTTTCCCTTGCACCAAACTAAAACTGTGTGTACTCTGGATCAGGTATAGGTTCATAGGTTCATAGGTTCATTAGGTTGGAAAGGACCTACAAGATCATCTAGTCCAACCATCCTCCTATTACCATCCCTACCCACTGAACTACTAAATCAAATCCCTTAGCACCTCATCTAAACGCTTCTTGAACAGCACTAGGGATGGTGCCTCAACCACCTCCCTAGGCAGGCCATTCCAGTGCCTGACCACTCTTTCAGAGACAAAATGTTTCCTCAGGTCTAATCTAAATCTTCCCCAGCGCAACTTCTGGCCATTCCCTCTCATCTTGTCATTATTTATCACGGAGAAGAGGCCCACCCCCTCCTCACCACAACCCCCCTTCAGGAAGTGGTAGAGTGCAATAAGGTCTCCTCTGAGCCTCCTCTTCTCCAGACTAAACAATCCCAGCTCCCTCAGCCGCTCCTCATAAGACTTGTGCTCCAGACCCCTCACCAGTTTTGTTGACCTTCTCTGAACACGCTCCAGGGCCTCAATGTCCTTGTAGTGAGAGGCCCAAAACTGAACTGAACACAGTACTCGAGGTGCGGCCGCACCAGAGCTGAGTACAGGGGGATGATCACCTCCCTGCTCCTGCTGGCTACACTATTTCTAATACTATTTCTAATACACTATTTCTAGGCCAGGATGCTGTTGGCCTTCTTGGCCACCTGGGCACACTGCCAGCTCATGTTGAGCGGAGCATCAACCAACACCCCCAGGTCCTTTTCCTCTCTACATTCTTCAAGCCATTCTGCCCCAAGCCTGTAGCATTGCATGGGGTTATTGTGGACAAAGTGCAGGGCCCGGAACTTGGTCTTATTGAACCTCATCCCATTGAGATCAGCCGAGCTATTCAGCCTATCCAAATCCCTCTGAAGGGCCTCCCTACCCTCAGGCAGTTTGACACATCCTCCCAACTTTGTGTCATATGCAAACTTACTGAGGGTACCCTCGTCTAGGTCATCAATAAAGATATTAAACAAGATGGGTCCCAGTACTGACCCTTGAGTGATACCACTTGTTACAGGGCGCCAGCTGGACTTAACTCAGTTAACCACTACCCGCTGGGCACGGCCCTCTAGCCAGTTCTCCACCCAGAGAAGAGTGAACCTGTCCACACCATGGGCTGCCAGTTTCCTCAGGAGAATACTGTGGGAGACCGTGTCAAAGGCCTTGCTGAAGTCCAGGTAGACTACATCAACAGCCTTTTCCTCATCTACCAGTCTGGTCACCCAGTCATAAAAGGAGATAAGGTTGGACAAGCACGACCTGCCCCTGGTGAACCCGTGCTGGCTGGGTCTGATCCCCTGATTGCCATGCACCTGCTGTGTGATCTCCCTCAAGATCATCTGCTCCATAACTTTCCATGATTCTGAGGTCAGGCTGACAGGCCTGTAGTTCCCCAGGTCTTCCTTACGGCCTTTCTTGTAGATGTGAGTCACATCGGCAAGCCTCCAATCTTGAGGGACCTCTCCAGATAACCAGGAATGATGATAGATGGCAGAAAGTGGCTCGGCAATCACCTCTGCCAGCTCCCTCAGCACCCTTGGGTGGATCCCATCTGATTCCATGGACTTGTGGCAGTTCAGATGGAGGAGTAGATCTCTGATCGTGTCTGCTTGGATCACAGGGGGTGCATTGTGCGCCCCGTCCCGGACTTCCAGGTCAGGGCAAGTACCCTGTGGACAACTGCTCTGTCTATTAAAGACAGATGTGAAGAAGGCATTGAGAACCTCAGCCTTTTCCTTATCCTCTGTGGTTACATTCCCTGCCTTGTCATGTAAAGGAGAGAAATTTTCCTTCGTTTTTCTCTTGCTGTTAAGATATTTGTAAAAGGGTTTCCTGTTCTCCTTCACAGCAGTAGCCAGTCTAAGTTCAAGCTGGGCTTTAGCATTTCTAACTTTCTGCCTGCAAATCCTGGCCAGTTCTCTGTAGTCTCCCTAAGTAGCCTGTCCCATCTTCCAGAGGACATAGAGTCTCTTTTTCTCTCGAAGTCTTAACAAAAGTTCCCAGTTCATCCACACTGGTCTTTTTCTCCTCCTGCTCGACTTACGGGACTCTGGGACAGCCTGCTCCTGCGCCTTTAAGATTTCCATCCTGAGAAGCATCCAGGCTTCCTGGACCCCTTTACCGCTCAGGAGCAAGTCCCAAGGGACCCTTGCAACAAGAATCCCGAACAGGTCAAAGTCTGCCCTCTGGAAGTCCAAGGTAGCAGTTTTGCTAGTCACCCTCTTGACGTCACCAAGAATAGCAAACTCCACCATTTCATGGTCACTCTGGCCAAGACAATCTCCAACCTTCACATCTCCTACTAGTCCTTTCCTGTTAGTGAAGAGTAGGTCTAGCAAGGCATCTCCCCTGGTAGGCTCTTGCACCAGCTGTGTTAGGAAGCAATCATCCACACATTCTAGAAATCTCATGAACTGCTTCCTCTGCGCAGTATTATATTTCCAGCATATGTCAGGGAAGTTGAAGTCCCCCATGAGAACGAGTGCTGGCCATCGTGCAACATCTACAAGTTGTTTATAAAACACCTCGTCTATTTCTTCATCCTGACTAGGTGGTCTATAACAGACCCCCACCACGATGTCACTCCTAAAGACTATCCCCCTGATCCTTATCCATAGAGACTCTACTTTATCATTTTCCTTTCATATAGGAAATTAACAATAAATAAACAAATAAACTAAAAATAAGTAGAGGTTCAGAACATTTTTCTTGTTGTTACTTTAATGTGGCTACTTCTTAGTCTTGCTTGCAGCAACAGCATATATCTCATTGCAATACAGTATGGAATCAAAAAATCACAAAACTGTAGAGGTTGAAAGGGAACTCTACAGATCATTGAGTCCAATCCCCCTGCCAAAGCAAGGTCCCTAGACCAAGTTTCACAGTTAGGTGTCTAGGTGTGTCTTGAAGAAGACTCCACAAACTCTCTGGGCAGCCTGTTCTAGTGAAGATCATTGAATTAATATAAAATTTTTAAAGTGAACCAAGTTGGTGTAGCTATGCAGCATACTTCTACATGATCATAAGAGAGAAAAAATTAATGCCCTGGGGGTTGGGGAGATAGGGAGGGGATGATGATTTAGAAGAGAAATTACAAGGAAGGGGACTAAGAAAAAAAAAAAAGAAAGAATTTTAAGAATTTTACAGGAAAAATAAATAAATAAATTGTCCATGTCCACGATGAAACTATTTTCAGAATTACTGTTTGCCTACATTTAGAATAGACACACAGGATGTTTGAAACATCTTTTGCTCACATACATTTCTCCTAGTACTTACTGTAGCCACAGATTGATGAGAATTAATAAAGAACACTTGCTTATACACAATCAGAGCTGCTCTGCTTCATTTCATAACATTAGGTACAAGAGAAATTGGATATAGGCCTTGGATAAGGTACAGAAGAGTTTTGAATCTAAATTCCTTGGGAGAAAGGACTGCAAAAATCCCAGTGGAGGGCATCTTGGCCTGTCATAATTTATGGGAAATCCTCTTTTCATTCATCATACTTCACAAGGAGGGTTTTTGTCCAAACCAATTGTTTATTTTACCGTTCTATTCTATTCTATTCTATTCTATTCTATTCTATTCTATTCTATTCTATTCTATTCTATTCTATTCTATTCTATTCTATTCTATTCTATTCTATTCTTTCTATTCTATTCTATCCTATCCTATCCTATCCTATCCTATCCTATCCTATCCTATCCTATCCTATCCTATCCTATCCTATCCTATCCTATCCTATCCTAACCTATCCTAACCTATCCTAACCTATTCTATGCTATGAACTTTTTGTGTTAGAAGAGACCTTTAAAGATAGTCTAGTCCAGCTACCTTGCAATGAACAGGAACATCGTCAACTAGATCAGACTGCTTAGTGCCCTATCCAGCCTGACCTTGAATCTTTCCGGAGACAGGGCATCTACCATATCCCTGGGCAACCTGTTCCAGTGCTTTTTGTAATAAATCTCAAATTCTTCCCCTTTTTAATTTGAAAACATTTCCCTTTGTCCTATCACAACATACCCTGCTAAACAATCCATTCCTTTCTTTCTTACTGACACTCTTTAGACACCAAAAGGTCACTAGCAAGTGTCCCCGGGGCTTCCTCTTCTCCAGCCAGAACAGACACAGCTTTTGCAGCCTCTCCTCAAAGGAGAAGTATTTCATCCCTTGGGTTATTTTTGTGCCCCTCTTCTAGGAGCACTCCCAACAGGTCCATGACTTTCCTGTATTGAGTACTCCACATCTGTATACAGAATTCCAAGTGAGATCTCACCAGTGCAGAATACATGTACAGGATCATCCCCCTCCACCTTCTGATGACACTTCTTTTGATGCAGCCCAAAATATCGTTCACTTTCTGGGTTGCAAGGGTACATTGTTGGTTCATGTCCATCCTTCTGTTCACCAGTACCCCTAAGACATTTTGAGCAGAGCTGTTTTCAAGCCTTTTGTCCCTCAGCTTATGCTGTGGGAGTTGCCAACACCCATGTGCAAGTCCTTGAATGTGGCTTTGTTGAACTTTATGTTCACCTGAGCCCACTGCTTAAGCCTGTCTAAGTATCTCTGGATGCCATCCCAACCCTCAGGCATGTCAACGGCTCTATACAGCTTGTTTTCACTTACAAAATTGCTGAGAGTGCACTTAGTCTCACTCTCAGTGTAACTTATGAAAATATTCAACAGCACTGGTCCCAGTATCATTTGCCACTGATTTCCATTCAGACCTTGAGCCACTGACCACCACCCTCTGGGAATTATATCAGAATTAGTTCCTCATCCATTCTACAGTCCACCTGACAGATCCACATATTTCCATCTGGAAAGCAGGATGCTGTGGGGAACAATGTCAAAGGCCATACTGAAGTCCAGATAGATGACATTAGTCACTCTTCCCTTCTGAATTAATATTGTTACTCCATTATAGAAGGCCACCAGGTTGGTCAACCAGGACTTGCCCTTGGTGAAGCCAAGCTGTTTATTTTATTTTTAAATATTGTATTGTATTTTTCTTACTTCATTTGTTGTTTATTTATTTATTTTATTCATTAATTTAATTAAAAAATTGCTGCTGGAGGCTCAATCAGTAGATCTTAATTTTATCTGGAACACCGCATAAATGAAGTTAAAATAGAGAAAAATGTCTACCTATCATTTATTACAGTATTACACTAGAAGCTTGCTTGCTACTTCACCTACAGCTGCTATAGATGCATATTGCATTCTCAAATATTTTTTGCCAATTAAAGGTATGCAGTATTAATATGAAGAATTCTAGCTTTTACTATGTAAAATGCATTCCTATACCTGAGCTACACTAACTGTTCATACATGTTTTGAGGTGAGACATTCTGGGATTATGGGACTGAAGATCCATCACACCATCCCTAGTTTTTGCTTTCTCTTTCAAGTCTTCTTACTTATCTGCAAAAATGAAATGTGTTGTTATCAAAGTTGTATGAAAATAAATCACAGACACTGTTGGAGAGAAGTGAAAAAAAAAAAAAGAGGTAGGATGGTATTGACACTTGAAGGAGAAGAATAAAACATTTTTTAAAAAAGCAGGTTGACTGAGAGAAATTTAATTAATGCCTTCTGCTTATTCATGATAGCCAAATACACAGTCTGCATCAATGTTTAATTCAAAGGAAATGGATAATTTCACGGAGATGAAAACTGGCTTGGCATTCCTAACTCACTGATATCAGCTATCCTCCATTGTAAGTTTAAATTCTTAATAAACAGTTGTGTCTAGTGTCCTCTACTGTAAGCAACAACTCCCACTGTGTGAATTATGGGATTCATTAAAGGACTTTTCCTGCTTACTAACTGAAAACTAAAATTATAAAGAACAGTTGAACAGTTATAATTTTGAATTAGGTTTTATAAAATAAATATTTCTCTTAAATGAGCTTACATATGTATCTCTATTTTTATCATCATAAATACATTTCAATTTTATTTACATGCATTCCCTGCACATATGATTTACAGATAAGTAGAGTCAGATCCCTCTTGTCAAAAATATTTTGTGATGTTTCCTTTATAAATTTTCCTTAAAAACAAAGTTAGTTTATATTCTTATTGGTAACTTCAAGATTTATGTATAATGAACATGCTCATTAAGAAGTTAAAAGATATTTTAAGAACTTCTCAAATATTTGTATTTCTTTACAATCCTGTAGTTTGAGTGCTTTAGCAGTTCTCTCTTTGATTAGGGGCATATGTCATTTGTTCACTATCTCATAATATTATAACTGGAACAATAGCTATAGGTCTTCCTGGAGTGCTGGACTATTGCCACATGTTGAGATATCATGTATGAATTGGCCAAGTGCTGAGACCATAACCTAGCAAAGATTTCATATCAAGGAACACAGCAGAGTAAGAGCTGTAAACAATACCACTCTAAATAGCTATGTTTTCTATTATTACAGACTTGATGAAAAATGAAAGTTTTATTTCCATGGTCAGTAGTAAGGTGTGAAGCATAAAGATCTGTAATTGTTCCTTAGATTTCTTGCTTTCATATTTCTTGCTTTTAATTTATTATTTTATTTAAATCTGATTGGAAATATTGAACTAGGATTCCCTGTGCTCATAAGATTATTCTGTTAGTTTATTCAGAATCACTTTCATTTATTTCTTTGCTAATAAAACTTTTTAAGAAATTTTTCAAGTATATCATTAATTATTTACTTTTCTTCTTGTAGTAAATAACATCTCTTTTTCTTTTTCTTTTTCTTTTTCTTTTTCTTTTTCTTTTTCTTTTTCTTTTTCTTTTTCTTTTTCTTTTTCTTTTTCTTTTTCTTTTTCTTTTTCTTTTTCTTTTTCTTTTTCTTTTTCTTTTTCTTTTTTTTCTTTTTCTTTTTCTTTTTTTTCTTTTTCTTTTTCTTTTTTTTCTTTTTCTTTTTCTTTTTTTTCTTTTTCTTCTTTTTCTTTTTCTTTTTCTTCTTTTTCTTTTTCTTTTTCTTTTCTTTTTTTTCTTCTTTTTCTTTTCTTTTTTTTCTTCTTTTTCTTTTTCTTTCTCTTTTTCTTTTTCTTCTTTTCCTTTTCCTTTTCCTTTTTCTTTTCCTTTTCCTTTTCCTTTTCCTTTTCCTTTTCCTTTTTCTTTTCCTTTTTCTCATTGGCAAACGGAGAAAATAATTTCTAAAGAACATGTTAGCAGATGTTATCATTCAATTCTACTAAAATCCAAATGAACGTGTTTCTCTGTTTTGTAATGAGTCAGTTTCAGGAAAATAATTTTTGCTTATCTTCTTTAAGTAGTGTTATTGGTCTTAATAAAATCAATCTTCAAAAGAGATCTATTTTTACTAAAAGCTTGAAGGTATCAAATAAACTCAAAAGTATTAATATTGTCTATACTTTACTTAAACTCTGAATATTGAATTTGAAACACATGCTTATTCTAATGCACATTATATCAGATAAAAATCACAAGCATGCCAGTGACAGGAAAATAATTGGAACGTGCAAGTACAGATTTTCAACTTGTTAAAATAGTCAAACTTAATTTTGTACTTTTTTATCTCACAGAAATTAATGTGAGACAGAAACACACAGTTGGATACTTACATATTCAAAGGAGGTCTTGAACATTTAATTACTAGTAAAGATTAACAGGAAGGAAAAAATAACACATTCCAAATCATGATCCCTCAGTGCTACATTATTTAAGTAGATGGTTGCTTGAATGTGTTAGGAACTTACACTGTCTTTCAGATACCTATTCAGCAGATGTTGCATTTATATATGTATATATGAATAATATATATTTATGATATATATATATATATATATATGAATAATGAAAGATGCAGTTGGCAACATTTTGTTCTACTAAACAAATGCTTTTATAAAGGAAGCTATGCCTGTTCCATAAAATAAGCACAGTATAGTAGACCACAGGTCTCTTCTAAAACTGGATGAATGACTGGATGAATGCTTGCCTTCATTGCAAAAGGCAGAATTACTTCTTCAATTTAATGAACACCTGTAGTGGACTGTGAGGCTGTTCACCTAATGAGAGCTAAACTACTTTTCTGGAGTAATTATACATCCTATATTTCCTCATTTGTATGGAAACAGGGGAGGTGAAAATTGTTTTGGCAATACCTTGTGTTTATACAGCATAGTGTTTTATTTTCCTCTCTGATATTCATAAGAGCTGCAAGAAGCATGGAAAAAATAAGCTGAAAAAATATTTTTGAGCTTCAAGGAAAAAGAATTTTCCTTTAGTAATTTTAGCAGACACAACTTTGGTGTCTCCATATAGAAGACAGTGCAGTAAAGGAAAACATTTTAACTGCAGAGAAATGATCATTAAAACTTCACGGTATCTACCAGACTAATTTCTGTTATTCAGGAGTTTTCCATCTTATAAATCTTGCACAGAAATTGTATTTTTTGTATTAGTTTTCACTGATTATTGTTGCAGTTGTTCTCATGGAAAGTTTTATTCTCTATTAAATCAACAGATATACTAAAAAGCTACACTAATAAATAATATTTTGTTTAAAAAAACTTTGCTTCTGTAGGCCTGGAATTATGCAGCCAGTCATTTTAGGCTCCTACTTCTGATGTGACTTCAGTTAGCTATTACAATTGCTAAAAAAGCTAAATCAGAGGTTATGAATATTTAAGCTCTGTCATTGGCTAAAGTGATACCAGTGACATTGTTGTCAAATTACTTCTAAAGGACTTTGATCATAGAGTAACTAGAAGATATAAAAGCTTAATTTAGCTATATAAACTGCAGCTTCATCTTATCTTATTCCCCATCAGTTATATTCTCAGTCATGACAAAGTCTGAACGCACTCTAAAAAATCCTCTACCTTATTAGAATGTTTTTATTTGTTATTGTGTACTAAGAATTCTTATGTTATTCATAAACAATCTAAAACATAGTTTAAAATTTAACTGAGAATACTTGCTGGTGGAAGAGAAGCAGGTGGGAAAGGCTGGAGGAGGATTCATATCATAGATTGCCTTGGATATACTCATTTATAATGACAATATGTAGACGTTATTTATAGTTCTGCCTCAGTCTGAACAATTTTATCAGAAGCATTATGCATGAGAGACACAGAGCTTTACACTCTAGAATACCCACAAACTACCAAGGCATTTTCCATAATTTACTTTTATGAGCTTCAGTTTCAAATGAATTTTATGGACTTAATGAGTTGGGAAATTATCATGGGGAAAAATAATTCAGCATTGACCTTTCCTCAGCTGAGTCTTATTTGATAGGTTTAGCTAGCAATGTCTTTAATTGAATTTGTCAGCAACAAAAATGTGTGTGCTAACAGCTGCTGACTTACATTTTATAATTATTATTATTATTTCAGATATTTTAAAGCAGATGGAGGAGTAGGAATAGGACAAAGTCAGCTACAATAGCAAAAAGGGAACATGACAGTGGAAAAACAGGAATACTCACTGTTTCTTTGAAATACTCTTCTGAATTCACAGAATTTGAAACAATGTTTTTTGTCACTTCTTGAAAAAAATCAGAAATTACAATAGGTCACATAATGTGAACAAATACTCAATAGATACAGTCCTACTACAGTAGTCTTCAAGGTATCATCAAACAAATCTATAAATCCTGATGACTGACTGCCAATCCAACAAAGTTTCAGGCAAAGGAAGACATTATTTTGCAAATACTTATTGTTATTATGGTTGCCATTTTTGTTGTTATTAATTTTTATTCTTTGCATTATGTAATAAAAAAAATAAAAAACAAGTAAGAAAATAAGATACTCTGAAACTTAAAATAGGATTAAGCAAGTAGGGTTCTGAATTTATATAGAAAAAATATATATTCAAAAATGAAATAGACTTTGAAATATTTGTAATTCTCTCCTACTATATCTTAATACTTTTGTACTGATATTGTGAGAAGGGAATTTTTATTTTATTATTTATTTTATTTATTATTATTTGTTTTATTTATTTGCTTTATCTAGAGTATTCTAGTGTAATTGATCCATGGGTCCAAGAAAGGAATTATGAAAAAGGTCACTGTCTCCCAACCCTAACCAAACAATTTTTGAAGAAGAAATTAATAGCAGTAAACTTCAAGCTATTTTTTTCACTTTTTATAACAAATTTATATGTTACTCTTTTTTATAATGCCATTTTGCCAAAATTCTTGCTGTAGAAATAAGAAAGCTGTTCATGTGCTTCAGTTTCTCCTTAAAGTGTATCACTTCTCACTAGCCCAAGGGGATTGAGGGTGAATGGAATTAGCTCATGTACCAAACTGAAGTAAGGATCAGGCCTTATGATTTTCAGATATCATTAGTTTTCCCACAGTCATTTCTTGAGATTTCTTCTTTTGAATCTAACATTTAGATAAGTACAAATGGTTACTATGACATTAAAGCACTACAGTGAGCATCTAATGCTATGTTTGGATAATGTGAAACTTTTCAGAGGCATTAAAGTAAAAGTAAGTACCCATCAGACAGGTTATTAGTAGATGACTTAGTGGTTGCACTATTGAACCATTAGGAGCCACTAGTGAGCTAGTGAAAGGATTCTATCAAGCAAGAAACTGTGAATGACAAAGGCTTTAGAGAAAAAATGTAAGGCCTCTCTATACTTGAGGGTGTCTACAGTTCCTCCCAGTTTAGTGCCATCTACAAATTCATATAGTATTTATTTGACTCTTGCATCCAGATCATTTATTAAAAAAATCAGAGAAAAGTAGCTACAGAATAGAGCCCTTCAGAACCCCAGAAACAACTGGTCTGTAATTACCAGTGCCTCCTTTTTCACCCTTGAAAACTGGGAGGTTTGCCAGCTTCCAGTTGACTGTCACCTCTGCCGGTTCTCAAGGCCATTGAAAAAAAACAATTAAAAAAAATTGAGAGAAATCTCACAATGACAACTGACAACTCTTAGAGCATTCTCAGATTAGCTCTATCCGACTTACATACAGCCAGCTGAAGCTGTAATTCCAACAGAAGTTTGAATTTGGTTGTAAGTTTATTGTTCTCATTGTCACAGTATTCCAACTCAGAACTCTGGGAGTCCCAGGACCATTGCTAGATTTGAAGACAGAATTGAAGAAGGTATTAAATGTCTCTGCTTATTCTAAGTCCCTAATTATGAGGTGACTAAATTCATCAAGTAACAGACCAATCTTATCTCTGGTCCTTCCTTAATATTAACATATTTTAATAAGCTTAATTAATTGCCCCCACAGAGTTAGAGAGTTTCAACTTCACTCACGTCAAAAGATTTTTAAAGCATGAGACATCACAATGAACAAATAGGGAAAAAGCAGAAATCTGATTCTGTGATTAGAAATGCAACTAATAATCTACATAGAAATTGGACACTATTATCTTCTTTTCTACCTAACTTCCAATCCTCATGTACGCATTTTTGATGAGTAAGAAACTGTAAAAAGTGTTTGAGTTTATAATTAAAAAAAAAAAACAACAGTACATTTCCATAATTCAAGTTACGCTACATTCTCCTAATTTAAAAATTATCTACTGCATAGATGCTTCCATAGAACCATTGAACATCTTGGGTTGAAAGGTATGTTAAGGCTAATTTAGTCTCAGCTGCACTGAAATGGGCAGGGATGGCACTGGATTGCCCAGGGCTCCATCCAACCAGACCCTGAATTATTCCAGGCAGAAGGCATTCGTAACTTCTCCGAGCAACCTGTTCCAGTATCTCACCACTCTCTGAGTGAAAAATTTTCTTATAACATCTAATCTAAATCTCCCCTCCATCAGCTTAAAATATTTCCTTCTCACCCATTCATTATCAGACCATGTAAAATGTAAGTCTCCCTCTTATTTTTAAGCTCCCTTCATGTTCTGGAAGGCTGCAATGAGCAGCTTGTAGACTTTTTTCCAGGCTGAACAAGTCCAGCTTCTTCATAGGAGGGGTGTTTCTTAGCTCTCTGATCATCTTCATGACCATCCTCTGGTCCAGCTTTAGCAGCTCTATTATCTCCTTTGGTGGGTCTACATGCGGTACTCCAACTGAGGTTTCATGATTGCAGAGCAGAGGGGTGGAATCTGCTCCCTTGACCCTTTGTCCACTCTTCTTTTGATTAAGGCCAGGATACAGTTGCTCTTCTGAACTCCAAACACACGGATGGCACGTCCAGTTTTTCAGCCACCAGGACCCCCAAGACCCTCTCTACAGTGTTGTTCTCAATGAGTTTTTCTCCAAGTCTGTGTACACATATCTGGGATTGCCAAAGTGCAACACTTTGCACTTGACTTTGTTGAATATCATTCAGCTCACAGGGACCTACTTTCCACACCTGTCCAGTCCTTTTTTGATGACATCCTTTCTTTCTATCATAACAATTGAATCTTAGCACTTGTAGGAAAGACTTTCTCCTGAAAGTGATTCAGAAGACAGACATGATAATAGACTCTGGTCTCAGGGATACTTACATTTTATAATTAACTATAATTATATAAATTATTCTATTTACTTTGTAAATTCACCATTTAACAACAAGAATGTAACAAAGTAGAGAATAAGAATCCATACTATATGATCTTAGCTTTGCAACTGATATACATGATATAATGTCCATTGCTATTTCCTTAGAAAATGAAATAGAATGCAACTTCAGTCTTCTCATTATCTAATACCATGAAAGATGTTTTTATTATAATAATAATGTTAAAATATAATAATAATGTAGTTAATATTAATTATTATTAATAATTTAAATTCTGGAACATAGTTCATTTTCATATAACGAAGAAGTGTAACATCTATAATTCTGGCTTTATTAATGGATGGATAAATGTATGCCAAAAAAAAAAGAAAAAGAAAGAAAAAAAATGATTAGAAAAAACATAAAATAGTGTCCAGATTAAGAAAAGCCATATGATGTCTCACTGAAAGATTAATAAGTACCATTAACTCTCAGCCTGCACAAAAATAAAGTAGTATGGTTTAGTAATTCTGATCGGTTAAACTCTTGGAAAGCAGAAGAAAAAAAAAGAAAAAATAAACAGTCTTGATTATCTGGATCGTGGCCTGCAGTCATGACCATTCACCATTCATAATTGCTCTAACAACTAGAAATCACTCCATGCTCTTTCCATTGAGTGTCAAAAGTAAAAGAATTAAAGTAAATCTCTTACAGAAAACATGCTTGTTCTAGTTTCCAGTCTCATACTATAGAGGTAGTAGTGATGTTCAGCAGGAAGAAGAGGAGAGCAGAGTGTTTGAGAAAAAAGAAGGTAATTAGCTGAAAAATAGATCACTAAAATCTGAAAAACTTTCAATACGAAACATTGCTGAATTATGAAAGCTCTTCAAAACTAACAGCAGTTGCCACCTTGATTTTGAGACATATTGAAGCCTATCATTTCTGGAAAATAGGGACTGAACAATGATGCATCAACTGTACTGTTCATATGATATAAAGTTAACTTGTAAATGCAGAATAAATCTGATGTTTTTACAGTTTCAACATCTTACATATCAGTTGTAGGCCTACTATTCTGGGTTTGTCAAGAAAGCCAAGAAGACATTTCTAGAGTTTTGTCACACAGACGTCATAACACTGAAGGTTAGTAATAGTCTAGCAGTTAAATCTGAAGTGACACTTTAACCAATCAAAGTAACAAGTTTAAAACAACTTACCACCTCACCACATTGTCCTTATAGCACTATCAGTGACCGGAGGATGAAAAGTGAGAGACTCTTCAAGTTTTCCCTGAAAAAAGACATGTTTAATTTGCATATCCCACATTAATATCAATAGGTCTTGAAAAGTTAAAGAAACAAGAATAAATAGATCATAAAATAATGTTTTATTTTCTGATTAAAGCATTAATGCAACAATAATTGTGCCTTTAACCACAGTGCCTTAAATATAAATACTTTTTTGCTATGCCATGTGAATCTTTTCTACATTCTGACACACTTATTTGACACTTTCTGAGTAGAAGTCAGGCTAATAGAAGATCTATAAACTAACTAAACCAAAACTGATGAAATTGTCAAAGGCACATTGAATACAAGAATCATCTTTACAGCAGGTATTTGAATGTCGCTGTAAAGAGATGGAATTATAAAGTACCTTTCAGTTGTGCATGTCTTCATATTTTCCTTTGAATGCTAGGGGTTTAATTGTCCCTTACCTCCATTCCATATGACAGTGGTGTTGCTATAAAGTAAAAGATTTTCCTTCCCTTTCTTTCTTGTTAGTACTCACAACTTTAACTTCCTCCCTTTCTTCTTTTGTGAAATATATTGGCTTGTTGACCATTCAAGTTACTAGACAGTTAGCAGATACATATAAGTTAGATTCAGAGAATCATACAGTATTCTGAGTTGGAAAGGTTCCAACCCTGGCTCCACACACGATTGCGTTAAAATAAAACCATATATCTGAGAGCATTGTCCAAATAATTCTTGAACTCCAGAAGACTAACTCAGCTTTTTGCCATTCCCTCATGCTCCTGTTACTGTCACCAGGGAGGAGATCAGCACCTGCCCCTCTGCTCCCACTTGTGAGGAAGCTGTAGGTCACCATGAAGTCTACCTCTAGTATCCTCTTCTCTAGGATGAATAAACCAAGAAACTTCATCCGTTCCTCATAAATACGCCTTCCAGACCATTTACCACTTTTGCTTTTCTCCTTTGGACACTCTAAAATAGCTCTACGTCCCTCTTATATTTTGACACATAACATTTTCTACAAATGCATTTAGTATGGATTTGAATCTTCTGTTCAGATCATTTATAAAATCATCAGAGAAAACCTGCTTCAGAATAGAGCCCTTTGGAACACCACTAGTGACTGGTTGCCATCCTGATGTAACTCAATTTATTATATACCTATCAGATCAACCTGCTTGACATCAGTGTTTACCCTTCAAATAATGCTTTTGTCTAGCTGTGTGCTGGAACTTTTGTCCATAAGGATGCTGTGAGAAACAGCATTGAAAGCTTGGCTGAAATCCAAAAAGATAAAATCAACTATCTTCTCTTGGACAATTAGATGGGTAACATTGTCATAAAAGAAAACTTAGTTCATTGAAAGAGACTTTCCCTTGTGATTCCAATGCCTATGATCAATAGCTGCTTTTTCTTTCAAGTGCTTTTCAGTAACTCCCAGAATAATCATCTCATAATAGTTTAACAGAAGGTGAAATGACACCAACTAGCCTATAATTACCGCTGTGTTCTTTCTCGTCTTCCTTGAAAACTTGTAAAAGTTCAGCCCAGGTAAGAAGTTGATTTCCCTCTTGTTTATAACACCCATTTAAATACTAGAAGGTTGCAACGAGGTCTCCTCACATCCTTCTCTTCTCCAAGCTGAACAAGCCCAGTACCCTCAGCTAGTCTTTGTAGGGGAGGCACTCCAGCCCTCTGATCATCTTTGTGGCCCTACTTGAGAAACTCTCCAACAGCTCCACATCTTTCCTGTTTTGGGGGCCCAAAATGCAGAAGTACTCCAGGTGAGTCCTGAGAAGGGGAGAGTAGAGAATGACAATCACCTCTCAGTTCCTATTGGCCACCCGTGTTCTGATGGAGCCTGAAAAACCATTGGCCTTCTAAGCTGCTAGAGAACACGCTGGCTCATTTTTAGTTTTTCATCCACCAGGACCCTTAGGTCCTTCTCCATAGGGCTACTCTCAAGCAGTTGTTCTCCCAGTCTGTTTACATACCTGGGATTACTCTAACCCAAGTGAAAAAATATTGAACCTCATGAGGTTCACACAACTCCAGCATTCAAGTTTGTTGAGGTTCCTCTGGATAGTGTTCATTTCTTCTAACATCGCAACTGCACCACTCTGCTTGTTATCATTGGCAAACTTTCTGAGGGTACACTTGAACCCAAGGTTGATGTCATTGACGAAGATGCTGAAAACTAGTGGTCCCAAGACAGATCCCTGGGTGACATTGCATGTCAATGGCCTCTACCTGGATACATAGTGCCATTCGCGACAACCCTATGACTATGGTTCTTCAACCAATTACTTATCCACCAAATATTCCACCCCTCAAATCCATAATTGTCGAATTTAGAGACAAGGATGTGGTGGGGGACCGTATCAAAGGCCTTACATAGGTCCAGATAGGTGACATCGGTCACCTTCTATTTGTCCACCATTATCATCACTCCACCACTGAAGGTGACCAGACTGGACAGGCATGAACTTATCTTCGTAAAAGCCATGCTGGTTGTCCTGAAGGCAAAGTCTGTCACTATAGACTAAATCCTCAATTATATCCTCATTAATCAGTGCTTACCAAAGCAAAATAAATATTTTTTGCAAATTTCAGGATTTTAAAATCTGATTTATCTCCTTTTCCAGCAGTATAAATGAAATGTGAGTTATTTTGGTGAGATTAAATCTGTATGAATTTATCAGTGAATAGCCATTTTTTGTCTCTTCCGCACAGACATGAGATCCCCCTTCCTCCCATTCAGAAGTCTAACTTGTTGACCTTATTAGCTATTCAATCTGTAACCACTAGATAAAAAGTTTCATCTCTGTAAACTTTAAAACATTCATGGCCTTTTAACTATTGTACAAGACGTAATATAATTGCTTCAAAGTGTCATTCAATCATCTGTGAGTAAAACTATGATGCGCTCATGGAACTAAATAATTCTTTAAATGAATAGTTAGCTAAATGTACTTCTTGTTTCTTGCTCTTCTCTAACAGTAAAAATAATTTTGGGGAATTAATCATATTTATTATTTAGTTATTTTTTATTATAAGTGGTATATCTTTTTGAGTGAACCATAATTTGCAGGAAAAAATAAATAAATAAGCAAATAAAATATATTAGAGAAACAAAAACAAAAACAAAAAACGATATAAATCCAAGATATGTGACTAGTTATATTAATTTTCTCTAACGGCAACTCAAAGTTTTCTGTATCTTAATATAATTCCTTTCCTAGACTTAGTACTGTAAAAGTACTTGCAAATATAATAAATAAATAAATACATACATACATACATACATTTTTTAAGGAACTAGATAGCATGCTGCTAATCCTGGATTAAGGACTGACTGCAGGATTCAGTCTAGGTAGAGGTGGTCAGTGGCTCAATGTCTTGATGGAGATCAGTGACAAGTGATGTCCCCAAGGGGCAAACACTCTTTAATATCTCCATCACTGACATTGTCAGTGGAGTTGAGGGCACCCTCAGCAAGTTTGCAAATTACACCAAGCTGTGTGGAGCAGCTGACACACCAGAGGGACTGGATGCCATCCAGAGGGAGATAGACAGGTTTGAGCAGTGGGGCAAATTGAAACTCATAAGATTTAACAAATGCAAGCATAAGGTTTTGCACCTGAGTCGAGGCAGAATCCACTATCTTTACAAATCAGAGAATGAAAGGATTGAGTATAGCCCTGCTGAAAAGTATCTGGGAGTACTGGTGGATGGAAAGCTGGTCATGAGTCAGTAATGTGTCCTCACAGCCCAGGAAGCCAACAGTGTCCTGGGATGCACAAAAATAAGCATGGCCAGCAGGTCAAGGGAGGTGATTCTGTCCCTCTACTATGCTGGTGAAGACTCACCTGAAGTACTGCATCCAGATGTGGAGTCCTCAGAGCAGGAGAGACTGACTTGTTCTAATGCAACCAAAGGATGGCCATGAAAATGACCAAGAAAATGGAACAGCTCTCCTACGAGGACAGGCTGAAAGAGCTCAGGCTGTTCAGCCTGGGGAAGAGAAGGTTCTGAGGTGAATTCATAGTGGACTTTCAGTATCTGAAGAGAAGCAACAGTAAATAAGGGATGCTTTTGCAGCATCTGTAGTAATAGAACAAGGGGAAATCATTTCAAGCTTAAAGTCATGTAAATAAATTTTATTTACAGGAGGAAGCCTGTGAAAGTGTGTGAGTCTGTATAAAATTTACCCATTTCAATTTGATTTCACTGAGGCTAATTTTCCTGTGGTTGTCTCTTTTTTTTCATTTAGCAACAGTGAAACTTACATCGATGGTATGACTTCACGCCTAAGGTATATAAATCTACTGGTTACCAGAGGAAAGAGACAATGTCCTCCTTTGGTGTGCTCTACCCTCTTCATTTTCACTCCTCTGTCATGTAGTAAGTCTAGACAGCTCAGTACTGACATTTAAAAAGGCTCTAATTTTCTGCAGGTTTACTTCTCTGATTAAATTTTGATGTCCTTTTCACTAACACACAGAAAGGGACAGAACCCAGACAGTCCCAGACTGTCACCTGTTACTTCTTTTTTTGGCCAGCCTAACACATTGATTTTGGCTGAGTTAGAAATACCTCTCTTTGAAGTAGTTGTATGGTGCTGTGTTTTGGATTTTGGATAAAAAACAATGTTGATAACATTATTTTAGCAGTTAATGAGCAGTGATCAGTGCTGAGTCAAAGACATTTGGCTTCTCATACTGCTCTGACAGCAAATAAGATGGGGTACAAAAGAAGACGGAAGGGAGAAGAGCCAGGGCAGCTGAGCCAAACAGGCTAAAGGGATATTCCACTCCACATAGCATCATGCTGAACAAGAAGCTGCGGAAGCTGGCCAAGAGGGCTGTTACGTGTTGCTTGGAGTTTGTTCTGGCATCAGTAGGTAGATAGTGAGAAGGTGCAAGTTACGGTTTTATGATTTTTGTTGTATTATTGATATTCCACATCATAACATCATGTGGTGTATTGGGAGTTAAAGAGTTAATGCTATAGTGTAGTGGTTAGGACAATCAGGACAATAAGATCCCTTTATCTGTCTGTCTGTCTGTCTATCTATCTATCTATCTATCTATCTATCTATCTATCTATCTATCTATCTATCTATTTACTTTTCCAGTTGATATTATTGAACAGTATTACAATAATATTGAACTGCGCATGTGGCTTAGCCATAGGGTAGATAGAAGATAAGGTTCTACAGTGACTTACACTTTGTGAACAAGAAATCGCTTAGGTGCTTTAGGAAAAAAAAAAAAAGACACTTTTGCACTAAAAACAAACAAATAAATAAAATGTAGGGAGAAAAAATAAAAAAAGAATCAAGTAATTCTGAAATCCTTACAGGTCTCTAAGCATATGCCAAGATAGTAAAAATAAGTGTCATGCTGAGATATCCAAGCTCAACTGGAATAAAATAATTTACATTGTTAATGCCATATAATTGCATCAGCATAACACAGAGAGAAACATGGCCTACATTGAGCATTTTAAGTAAGCCTTAAAAACCATAAAGATTGAGAAACTGGAATTTATTTTTCAATATAATTAAGGTATGGAAATTAGAATTCTTCAGAACATACGTATTTAACCTGAATGAGAATGATTGCTAGAGAGAAGGCTCAACGTAATGCCATTGCACTAAAAAAAAAAAAAAAAAAAAAAAAAAAAAGGTAAATGGTATGAAAGACTTTATAAAATTTTGGTTTATAACTAGAATTATATATCCAAGATTTTGTTTTCTGAAGAATTGCAAAATGTGATCTTTTTTTTTTTTTTTTTTCTTATGAAGATATACTACTGTCAAAGACTGTTTTATTCCAAAGGTTGTTTTATCAGAATGTTTTCCTCATTGACACACTGTTCACCATCAATAATATCTGATAATCATTCTCAAGATGTGTGAGTACACAATGAGGATTTATTTGCATCTTTAGAAAGATGATAAATTACAATTGAACTACAAAATAAAGACTATTGCTCAAAAAATTATATCACAATATTCTTTATCTATCCATTTGCTTTTATTCAGGAGAGTAGACTTTACCTCTAAAGGGTGGCCTTCAAAAGGAGGAAAAATAAATAATTGCAAATAATTGTATAAAAATCATGAATTTTAACATAAAGTAAATCTATGGACAAATTCAGCTCATTCTGTCTTCTTAAAGAATAAGAATACAAAGTTCTGCAAAAATTCTAGATAATCTAGGTGAAAAAAAAAAATTGGTCCAAACTAACAAATCCAGTTCTAGATACTTAGAGAAAAGAGACCATAATTTAGACATGCAGGAGGTACACTGAAACTGGTTAATTTTTTCTATAAAATGCTTTTTTGTAGGCTATCTTGCTCTCTAAATGTATTTTTCTGACTATTTTCCTGATCTAATGCATCTGTTTAGTCCAGGTTATTCAAGATCACTTCTGCCACAATCTACAAAAGAACTAGAAGATCATTAAGATAAGAGCTGTACTTGTATCTTAAGACATAAGGAAACCTATTCAGAATTTTAACTTCCTGATCTCATTTTCACTAATGGACTGCAAAACAGTTTACTCTCTGAGGGTATGCCACAGGCAGGCAGCTTTCTAGGAATTACTTTAAAGTCAAGTAAATCAGCATTTCTCCCCCTGTAAATCCTTTCTCAGAAGTACTACTATTTAAAGGCAATGCAATGAAGAATAATATCAAGAAACATGGCATTGCCCCAGTGGGAATGTAGTAGCACAGGAAGCAAAATATAAATGTTTAAGGCTGCTGTTAGGTAGACATTTAAGTTCTAGTAAACAAGCCCCTCTGGACAGATAAAGTGAAAACATGTTTAACCCTTTTTCACCTATTACAATGACATCAGAGTTGTTTTAACATTCGAGAAAGTTTGCTGATTTCTATTCCTAAAAGTAACTGCAGAACTAAATTAATATGAAATTGTTTTTCTCTATGAAACAGAAGTTTCTGACAGACATATCTGGATAACAATCTACCTTCCTGAATAATCTTTTGATAGAGAATGGACAAAATAACATCTTCAACATGATAGATTGATAACAACAACAGCTTTTACCAGAGTAAATTTGATTTATTTCACACCCTGATACTAAAGCAAGAATCCACACTGGAGTGGAGTGAAACTGCAACTACAAACATGAATGTGATCTCTCCATTGGCTGAAGGATCAGTATTTGCTCCTGCACACCTTTAAGCACCTTAAGCTAGTTGTGCCTGATTAACTGAGGCAGCTGGGAATGGAGGGGCCCATCTCTGTCAGACTGTAAACGGACACTCCTAAGTGGAAATCAACAACCAGGATCCATACAAAATGTTAGCCAGGCACAGATCCCTGTCCCACCACTACCCTAGCCACATGTGTGCTTTTTCTACATCCAGTAGCTGCTGCAGTTCAGGGCCTATCCTCAGCTGACCCTCTCAAAGGCTGTGCTCCAAAAGGAAAGCCCTACCCTGCCTGGAAATGAAATCCACTTCTTTCTCAGGAGTGTTCCCCTCCCAAAGCTCTTTCTTTAGCCCCAAGCTATGGGCAGGGGACAGACCCCTCTGCCTTACCATGGAGATGGGATCTCTGGCTTTATCAGATGCCTCCCTTACAACTACCCTAGACCCACTGATCCACAATTCCCAACACACTATTACGCGGATCAAGGTACTCCACATGACTCCCACAAAGCCAGGTTCCAAACTAGCTGTGCTAGTGTCTTCCTCGGTGACTCCCCTAAAAGCAAAGTGCAGATGTGGAAAAATAAATGTTGAAATGTTGTTTCCACATAAGAGTAAGATATGATGACTGGAAAGGGTCCAAAGATGCACCACAGAGCTCTGATAGAAGATAAATTTTTGCTTGGAGAAATGAAGACCTGACTTTTTGAATAACATAAGGAGATGTACTGGTACAAAGTGATTCCGTGGTTTGAATGTTAGCCAGAAGGGAGGGTTAACTATGTGACATTATCTCAGCATACTATAATGGATAAAAACTAAACGAAAACGGGAGGAGAATAGAGAGGGGTTAACCAAGCAGTAAACAACGGTGGGACATCTGCTAAAGTAATTAGAAGCATTGGATATGCTATGAACCCTGTAGTCCTTGACCAATGGGGAACAGGGGAGGCATTTCACGCTGAGTGGTAGGAAATACAGACCATTGCATTTTTCCAATCCTGGCACCCCTTTTTTTCTTAAGGAGGCCCACTACTGCAAAGGTATAAAATAAATTGTGATTCATGACAAATTCTACCTGAACACAAGCATTTTTCACACATGGGAAAGACATGGATATGCCCTTGCTGCACCTGAGCAGAAAGTCATCAATCTCATCTTACCAATGATTCCTGCCACCCAGTGGGAGGAATCACCCTCTGGGCTGAGCCTTGTGCCTCCGTCTCTCCTTCCCCTGGGAACTCATCAAGTCACCTGCTTTTCCTAGCTCTGTATCTCTGCCCTACTTCTTTAAATTTGTCTTTAAGTCTTGCCCCTGACTTGGGTCATGCATGATGACTCAAAGTCCTACCTCCATGCCTCTGTCTTACCTCATACAGCTTCCTGACCAGACTACATCTGGATTAGCTGCTCCATGACTCTCATCATTTACACTCCTTCTGGTGATAGCGCTGCACTTCCCTGTGTTGGGATTGCCCCTAGCTCCTGGTTTGTAGGAAAAGGAGTCCAGTTCTGTTTCCAACAAAATCCTAGGAGAAGAGCTGGAAGATGTGGATTTTAATCTTTCCTTGCTATAACAGTAAAATTATGTTTCAGTGGATCAGTCTGGACCTCAGAAAACATGACTAGGATTGTGTTTGAGTTTCAGAAGAGAAAAGATAAGTTTATTCCTCTGACAGTAAGCATTTTGCATCAGAGACACTATAAAAAAATTAGTGTTGTTAATTCTATGTTGAGGTGGAACTGGTATTTCAACCATGCCAAAAAGAGTATTTAGATCTTTTTGATGAAAGTTGAACATTCTAAGATTTTCTTTGATCATTTCTCTATCTATCAGCATCCTGACTTTTAAATACCACAAAGTTATCTTAATTTTTTCTTTTCAGGCTCCGTATTGGGAAAATACAATGTAATTCTGGAAAAGCATAATGCTAGAAAAATATCTTAGAATACTGGGGGGGGGGAGGGGGGGAAGTATTGTTTTTATTGTTCTATTAGCAAAGAACAGTATGACAGTAGAATTAATTTTGATGTTAATTTTACATATTAAAAGGTCCCCAGATTAACAAACTTTCTAGACTCTAAACTTTCTAAGATGGAGAAATAATTGAAACTATTTTTTTAAAAGCCCATCAAATTTCTTAGTGTAATTGAGAATTTGGTAGATTAAATAAATGTGTATGAAAACTGCTTTCTGTCCCTATTACTTTTTTTTTTTTAATTGAAAAATAATTTGTTGCTATAGTTGTTTTTTTGTTTGTTTGTTTGGTTGATTGGTTGGTTGGTTGGTTTTGTTTTTACTATTATTATTGTTCCTCTTTTTTTTGGGCGGGGGTCTCATTTGCATATCTGATGAATGCAAGTAATACTTAATAGTGAAATACTTGGTATTTATGAGAATAGTTCAATCATTTCTACAAATAGTAAGGAAAATCTTCTATTAATGGGACAACTGATAAATCACCAAAATACTACAAGACAGGAATTGTATTGAAGTAACACACTGGTAAACCAGAGTGTTGTAAAAAGTAGAATTTTCATAGTTATTTCTTCTGATTATATTATCAAGAATGTGTTACAAAAAACAGTCTTGAGCAGGATAGCAGTATATATATTAATTTCTTCTACAATACCACTTATTTAGTAAATCTAGAACTACACCTGCATAAAATCTATGATATGTTATGGCAAATGTTAAATACCTTCAAGGTCTGCAAAATAATGTATCCAATTTGATTATGTTGGCCCACAGTATCAGAGGAAGATGCTGGCAGTGTGGCGGTGGCGTTTGGAACTTTCCAACAAGGTTTCGTTACACTTTGTTGCCATGTGAGAAATAGCAGCAGAGGGGCAGTCTGACAAAATGACTTAAGACATGGAAGTGCTTATGAAACAAAAATATGGAATCAGATTCCTCCTTAAAGAAAAAATGGCACCCACTGACATTCATCAGTGTTTGATGAATGTTTCTGAAGACCAAACAGTGAGTGTGAGATTAGTGAGACGGTGATATGTTTCAGCAGTTTCACCAGCATAACAGATATGAAACAGCGAATCAGATCAGCTGGTGAAGATTTCTGTAAGCATGGCTATTTTCTAAGTATTTTCTAGCTAAGAACTTGCTTCATCAACTTACATAAACATACAGAAAATAATTATATTTAGAATATAGTTATGCAAAAAAAAATTTAATGGGCTACTATTAAAAAATAGATTTTTCACAAATTAGGACATATGAAAAAAGATCAGAGTAATTTATTATTATTATTATTTTGTAATATGTGAAATATTATTAAAATGGTTAAATATTAATTAATGTGGTAGAAAACTCTGCGGTTATGAAATATTCTTATTTACCTTTTCCCATTCTATTGATATATTTTTTAGCCTATAAAGCATTCAAATTCTTATTTTATGTTGGAATACTCCAAAAATATTTCAAGCTCAAACTTTACATTCATGATATTAGTTCCTTGTCAGATATGAAGCGGTCACAGCAGTATTCAAGAACCTTAAAAGTATCTGTGAAATGAAGAAAAAATAGCTAAATTGCTTGGGATTCCTTATTACAGAAATTCTTCACGAGGGCAGGAAAACTAACATTTAATTTGGATATGCACTTTATTTCCTTTGAAGAAATGATGTGGTCCAGTACTGGTTGACTGAAGCCAGTTCCCAAGGACAAGTGTACAGAAGAAAAGCTAACATATTCTACCTGTTCTCTTGCCTCATCTTACAACAGTGTCTTCTTTTTCTAACCTTTTCTAGATGTAACACATTTTGACAGACAGTTTAGGTAATTTTAAATCTGATTGGGATGGATAGCAATTCCAGATTAAAAGCAGAAGGGCCAGGAACATTCCAAAGTCTTCTGAAAAGATATGGAAAGCAGAATATATTTCGATTTATTTATTTATTTGAAGAAAGAAAACTATTGGCTAAATAGTAATATTTCTTATTAAAAAAAATAATTTAGGAGAAGCTAATCTGATGTTACAAATTTTGTGACTGCTTTCCCCAGTACTCACATTCTGTGGGTGAAATCTTACTAAAAATATTTTTATAAAAAAATTGGATATTGTAATGCACTTCCTTTAATCATGTTCGATAAAAAAAAAAGCCATGCACTACTCTTTTAGCCTGAAAACAAAATAAAATAAAATCTCTTAAGCTGATAAATTTTTTTATAGTATTAACTGCGGTGTTGAAATCTGGATAAGATTTGCATTTATTTAAAATAATTTTTTTTCTTCTTATTTAACTCTAATGCAGAATAAGTTAAGATTGTCCTAGCTCTCGATTTCATTAGCAGGGTTAACTACAATATTACTTAAATATATATATATATATATATGTATATATATATATATAAAGGAAATTGGTGGCATTGGCTGCGTTGATTGCTTGTTCATGTATGCATTTTCAATCAGACTTACTATGTAAAAAAGTAATTTAATTGTAGTCAGCTACGTCTAGATTCTAAAAGATTTATTCATGTATTATAGTATAGTTAAACAAGTTCTGCTGCACAGAGATTATTTCCATTATGAAGTTAAGCCTGCTCACAGTAGTATAAGCTATAGCAGAGCCAAAGGCAACTGCTATCTCAGAAGTTGAACTGATTTTTTTAATGGGATGAGAAAAGAAATCACTATAATATCTATTTAAAAATATCTATCTATCTATCTATCTATCTATCTATCTATCTATCTATCTATCTATCTATCTATCTATCTATATTTTTTAAGTTTTAAAATGGATTCAGTCCTTTACTTATAGGAAACTGTAGCAATCCCTTAATTTAACAGACTTCTTTCTAAGTATTCAAGGTGGCCTAATCACTTGCACAGGAAGACATATCAGTGTCACTTTTAAAGAGACTGTATCCTGTCTAATAATGAACATATCACTAACTTGAAGAGTAAGCAAGATGACTAGGAATGACAACTGTAGGGAAATCCTGCTGCTGAAGCAGGTACAAAGTTAAACCAAGATGTGGAGCTCTGTTAACTAAGTCAAATTTAACTGATACTTTCATCCACCTTCTTTCATCTGAATTATCAATATATATGACTGACTGTGGTATAGGAAATACAAGACTTATCCTAGGTAGTTTCAGATGACTTTGCTATATCTGTTATGTTTGATCTGCTTGCTATTTCTTTAACATTAAAAATGAAAACAGTAACCCAAGTTAAGAAATACAGCCACTACATATAGAAGAACAACAATAAAAAATTAAATCAACCAGACAGAAAATAATAAAAATAAATAAATAATAATAAAATAATAATTAAAAAAAAAAAAAAGAGACAGCAACCAAATCAAAAGAGAACAAAAGAAAATAAAACACACACATACAAGCACATACACACACACACACAAAAAAATCCTTGTTTCTGCTTAGTATGGCTATACATTTTTTAGCCCTTGCTTGGAAATTGAAGAATTGCTGCCATCTGCTGGATGAATTATTTTCCTGTTTAAACTGTAAATGTGTTTTATGAGTAAACAAAACAAAAAATTAAGACTGTTCCTGAAATTTAGGCACATAATGTCTCTGTAAGCAGCTGAACGCTTGTTACTGTTGTGGACTGAAAAGTAAAAGATCTCAGAAAGTATAAATCTCCTTCCAGTCAAATATGTGACTGGGGATTGGATTCCCTGAACTAAGGCAGGGAATAAAAATAAAGGAACCTGTTGATATGATGGCATTAATTTTAAGAGTAGTTCATTCATGAACGCATGTAAGAACATTATTTTAGAAAAACAAATAAAAACATATAGAAAACCACAACTATTATAAATGTCAATTCTACAAGCTACTTAACAAGTATCTCATAGAAAATACCCAGTGGTCTGTAACAGTTAGCAATTTAAGCAAAAAATAATAAAAAAATAAAAAAATAAAAAACAAAGTTTACTTTTTCATCATCCTTCTTGGATCTTGTAAGAGATTGTTATTTTATACCATTGCCTCCAAGTTTGCTGATGAACATGTCTGAACATGTCCAAGCTAGTCCTGGGCAAGGGCTGTGAAATCCTTTGTCTAAGGGACAAGCAGATGGGCATGTCCTGGGGCAACGAAAGAGAGATAAGCTGCAGCTCAATGGCCGCTGAACACTCTTTTGTGTGGTACTCATCTCCGTGGGGAGATAGCCATCTCAGGAGAAGCTTGCCTGGCACGCTAGCATGGGATTTGTCACATAGGCAAGAGAAATGGAGGATAAAAGATGGATCGACCACCATGAGATTGTTGTTGTTGTGGGATGGTGTTCTTCCATCGGAAACTTCGTGAGCTGATCCCTGCTGCTGAACTCCCTCCTGGGCCTGCTGCCTGAGACATGCTGCTTCGTCCCGGACCTCGTCGCTCCTTCGAGGTGTTCTACCATCAGAACCCTCACGAGCTGATCACTGTTCCCTGCTTGTCCTGTGCTGACCCGGTGCCGCTTCTCCAGGACAGCTGCTTGCTGCTCAGGGCTGCCCGTCGCTGCTGCTGTTCTCCCCGCTTCTGCTACCCCTGCTCTTCTGCCTCGGACCGTCAGAGCCGCTTGCAACCGGACCTCCCCTAGGATCCTGGCTGGTGACTTTCCCTGCGTTGTACAAATCCTTGATCTTTCCTACCTTTCCTATTGCTCACCTTCCCTTCCCCATCACCCTTAACAGCATCCGCCTTCCCCATCTCCCTGGTCAATATTGGTAATAAACTGGTCGGACCAACATTTTGAACCGTTGCTTCTTAATCTCATGCCGGGTATATACATAATCTAAGAACCTTGTCTCCCTCCTTTATATTGGAGTGTGACAGATCTCTAGGTGACAAAGTACACTTCGGTAGTTAGCACAGTGAAGTCTTCCTGACTATGAATGGTAGCATACCATACCACTGTTGGAAACTTTTTAAGAGCTTTTCTATCTTCATTCTCAGTTCTGTTTCGGCTATTTACAGTATCAATCTGGACAAAAGACTACTCTTTCCCAGCTAATGGAAAGAATGGGAATTCACTTCGAAAGTCATTTTATATCATTTTGCTGAAGATTTCAAGACAGGCAAATTATTTGTTGAATTATTCAGATTAAACTATGGTCAGTACATCTTACGTATTTTCAACTGTAAATCAGAATACATACAGGCATATATTTTCAATCAATAAAAACAAATTTGTGACTAGACTTTTATTTGCTGTGTTGAGGCCAGTGGAACTATAGGATCGTTTTCATTATGTTAACATATTTCATTTGCTTAGGAACTAATGAAATGTGGAAGAACCTGTACTGAACTTTGTAATGGAAGTGAGATCATCTAAGATGCAAAAAACAAGCCAGTTAAATCACCTGGAAATATGGACATAGGATGTGAGTGTTTACTATCCAAAGAAGAAAAATATGCAGTTAAAAGGAGGGGACTGTGGCCACATGGGCAAATGACAGATTGATTTAGGTCTGCTATGCCTGAAATGTTTGCTGTATCAAGAAAACTTCCACAGTCCATGATGAAGTAGTTTCTGCTGGGCTGCACATTTAAATGTTATGTCTTTTATGCTGACTCATCATCTCATTATGCTGACTGTTTCTAAACTGCAAATAGCAATTGTTGAATTTATCATGCTGGAAATTCAATCTCAGTGCTTATTAATAGAGCCCTAATCTTAAATTTGTCTTCAGGTTAGCATTTCTCCTAACATTTTTTAAATGAATTACACAGACTAGATGTGTTAGAAAAATCTCTTTATATATACTCACACATAGAGATCTTTCACTCCCATTTACTCAATTTGTTATGATAAGAAAGAACAGTATGTTTTTCCTTAGAATGACCTAGTTACTAGAAATAAAAAAAAATTCAGTTATTGTTCCACGTTTAACAGATTCCTATTTAATGAATGTATACGCTTAATTTCATGCCTTTACAGAGCCATCCTAACATTTTTTTCTGGCTGTTCAGATAATTGCAGAGAAAAGCATGTCTCAAAAAATGTGACGCATATTAATTAGAAGAAATGTAGGGTAAAAATGCTCAAGGTGTATACAATATACCTGAAGCAACTACTGTGATGGCTGTGTGCTATTGTCCTTGGTTTAACGAAAGGAAAGAACATGAAAAACAGCCAGCGTCTGATCATGGAGTACAGGGAGATGTGTGAGAAATGAAGTAACAGGGAGATGTGTGAGAAATGAAGTAAAGATATCTGCATGTAACCCTTATGTTTAAAATTCTCACATTCAGTACAAGTTGTTAACCTTAAATATAACAACATATTTCTGAATTCTAGAAGATATAAGAAGAGATTAAATGTCAGAGGCATATACATATTCAAGATATCTATAAACCTTAGACAAACCTTTTGTCTATAAATGTCAGGTGACTAACAGCTTCTCTATAATTTTATATAACACTGTAGTGAATCTGTGATGTGGTTTTTGAAGAATCAAAGAATTACTCCGGGCAAAGCTGTTCCTTTTAGATTGTGATTATTATTAATTATCATCATTATCATAGACAATGTGGGTTCCATTATAGCATTGTTACATGAAAATGTACTGTAATATAATATGCCTTCATTTAGTTCCTAAACTGATTAGATCTCCAAAGTGCTCAGATTTGCCATAAGTTATGCGTGAATTATAAAAAAAAGATCAAATAACATTGCTGCCTGCTAACAAACTGGATATGTTTTTCTTCAAATACATAACCCCAAAGTACAAATTTTTACTCTCATGTCATTTAAGGCGATACACCTTTAAAGAACACATCTTAACACTGTAGAATCACTATTTTTCATAATATTTGCCTCTGAGAAGTAGCTTCCTCCTGTACTAATAATTTTTTCTATACACTGAATTTAGCCATCTTCGTTTCTAATTTAACAGACAAAACTAACATACTAAACCACTAGTCTGTGCTATTGTATAAGAAATCTGTATTGCAGGCAATTTCTTAAAAATATAGTTGTATTCATTTTATAAGCATGTTCTGCACCTTGGAATACTACCTTCAAAATATTCTGAGTCTGAATCAAATTTTAGACTTTACCAGCATATGCAATATCATGACAATCTTGAATAAGTATCATAATCAAAGTGATGATCTTTTAGTTCTGCTTTATTTATCTATCAATATACACTTTTTCTTTGTTTGTTTTATTTTGGCTAAATGAAATCTTTAAACTTTCAAGGCAACAAATTGTTACTGAATGTAAAAATTAAAATTTGCAATGAGAAGAATGAATGTCTCTACCATAGAAGCTAATGTAGAAAACGAAGATTAAAGAGGAGAGTGAGAAATCACTACTGAAATAACTAATATGTTTGTGAAGACTGTAAGCAATCTGCAGTTAATTTTTCTTTTTAGACCACTTAATGATTATTGATAAGGATTAAGGTAAAATGTAAAAGAGAAAAAAATGCTACCTGGTATTCGACGGCTACGATAAAATATGTGTTCCCTGGCAGCAGAAAAAAAAAATAAAATTAAAATTAAAAAAAGTACCTAAATGATATGCCTACTACATTTCAGTTGAATCAGCCTTATCATAGAGGTAGAAACACCATTCACTCTCACATAGTGCTCATATGTGGCCACGAGAGACTTCCTTTTTTCAAAAATCTCTGACTGTTTCTCTGTCTCTTGTCCCATTTTAACAATAGATGTATAATGGATATTTTATTTATTTATCTGTTTATTTATTTTTGCCATATAAATTCATTAAAACTATATTACAAGACAACATTATAAAAAGTCATAAATCCAGAGTACATCTTTTTCTTCCAATCTAAACATAAATTTTGCTACTGTCATAAGGTAAAATCTTTGCTAATGACATCTGTAAGTTACCTCACAGAATGGATGACCTGCGGCAGTTTTCTATTTCTATCTCTCCTACTCAGTCAGCAGATAAAGATTACTACTTCTACATAATTTAAATCATAATTTACAGTATTTGCAGTCTATAACCATTACCACTTTCTCTATAAGTTACTTTGTTCTATGAAGAATATCTGTTAAAGTACAATAGAAAAATTTTATGTATGTTTTACTTTTAAAAAATAAAAGGAAATAAATACAGGCCTGAAGACCGTAATTTCAGGATGCATGCAAACTCAGTATGACAATTAGGCCTTTCTTTCTCATTGACGTTCTTATGCCACAGAAAGTCTCTAATCTTTGACTATCTAGTTAAGTTTTATATACTATACAATTCTCTTTTTTTTTTTTTCCAGAATTAACTACTGTTCTTCCTGTTACACAGAACATTGCTTTTAGCTCTCTCAAACTCAAAATTACAGGAAACCAGTGTGAAGCATTTTGCAGGTAATAAGTAAACTAAATATTCACAAAAATTGGTAATTCACTTTTAAATACCTACAGTTTGTTTCCATTTTCCATTGAAATTTTACTATCCATACACTGGTTAATGTGATATGAGCCAAAGAAGTGTTCAGTCATGGTATAGCAGTGACATGATTTGAGTGTGTTAGTGCAAACTAATTCTGAGTATCCAAATATGGATACTCTTGGCTGTGTAGCAGTCTTACTCATGTGCTGCTCATACAGGAAGCACATTTTAATTAAAAGAAAAATCTGAAATTAGTTGAGCCATGAATTTTGCAACATTAGAATTATGTACTTAATTCTATATGATATCGAATGAATGGTTAGCATTCCCTGCAGCAGTGTACTCCCCAGCAAATCTCATTATAATTATTACAAAAAACAAGGATTACGGGCTTTAATATTTTGTTTAATACTGAGACTCTAATGCAGCAGTCAAAAAGCTCAAATCCCAATCTGTCCACTGCCCTCCACTGATTTAATGGCAGGTCTCTTAGAATCTGTGTACATTCCATTTTCAATCCACAACATCAAGGAGAAAAGTTGATGCATGGGTAGATTTAACTATATATGAGTTTCATTACCTTTAGATTTGTCATGCTGGAAATCTTTTCTACCTACTCTGAATTTATACCTATTTACTCACACCAATGTGTATGGCTCAGCTAGTAGGTTTGCAAGGCAACATTCAGTTCTTTACCCTATACATTCTACTGAAATAAATTGCATTTCTGAACCTATAACCCAGCATATCAATCTAAACATAAATGCTATAAGACAAATGCAGCAAACATTTCTTTGGTAAATAAAAATATTCAAAATAAAAAAAAAAAATTAACAGTGTACATAACTTTAATTAGAATGTATTTTGATATCATTTACCTTATTGAATTGTTAATTTTTTCAAGACTTATATGTGAGAAATTAGTGTAATCCATCATGATCATGATGGGGTAAAAAGGTAAAATAAAGGTTTCTAGTTGTGTAGCAGAAAGACAGATCACTGAATTTTATGAAGGCTAAAACATTGAATTATTTGTGTATCAGTGAAGTTAGTTCTGAAGAGTTTTATTGTTTTTTTTTAATTGTTTTTTTTTACTTTCACCTTCATGTGTATTTTGCAATCGGTTTATAGAAATATACATTTTGAGATTATGAAGAAAAAAAAAGACAACTGAGTAATAAAAAGATGTCCTTGCTTGATGTTTCTTTATATATTTATATATATATATATATTTAACATTAGGGAATATATTTCATTTCCTTTTGTCAAATATACAAGTTATAAAGACAGTCACCCTTTTCAGAAGACTTTACTTTTAGTTTAAGGAAATCCCTAATTGACTGGGAACTTGAGATATATGAAGTTACTAGATTTCTGAGGGCTCAGTACACTTAGGTCTTGGACCTCTCAGTTTCCTCTGAAGTAATAGAGAATACAAGGCTTTCAATTCTGTATGAGGTTAGGACCTACAGCAATGCAGTGGAGCAAAGTAAGAACTGGTTATAAGAACACCAAATGTGTTTGCCTTTACCATCTGGAATCCTAAGCAAAATAAAAATACAGAACTCTAGGCAACACTCTTCAAAATAATAAACTACTGTATGCACAATATGGCAAAAACAGTCAGATTTTTACCCAATAAGATTTTGCCAGTTGCAGGTTTGCTATACACTTATCACATTTTAAGCCATCTCACAGTTACGTACATCAGCCATCCAAAGTAGTAAAATACGTTCATTGTAGACAATACTCTTAATTTTATGATATATGTCTGTGAGGAAAGTTAAAATTCATGTAAAGGCAACCCAGAACATTGTCTGTGATAATAATTGTATGACTTATGTGTGAGAGAGAGAATATGAATATATTCAGTGCATTAATTTTCAAGAATAAATTCTCTCTGGTTTAACAAATTACTTTCTTGCCTTCATCTGTAAAAAAGGAAGTGACACACATTCACTAATTTTCCTCAAAGATTAGCTATGTTAAATTTAAATTGCCTATTTTAGCTATCAAAACATCTAAAAACTGAAGAGTACATTCAGAGGGACAGTAATCTATGCTGTGTCATTTCAGTTTCTGCTGCATGATTCGATCAGCTCCATATGTATCCAGAATACTCTCTCAGTGCACAGGCAAGAGGCATAGACTTAAGGAATTCAAATTGTATTTTGTTGAAAAAGACAATAATATTACTTTTAACAAATTCATTACTACTGATTTTTGACCTCTAATGCTCATGACTAGCAACAAAAAGTTATGAAATCCATAATGCAGTAGCATAATAAGGTGACCTGATGCTGTCTAGTCTTTTCTATTGTCAGGGACCATGCTGTGTAAAGCTGCTGCTTTTGTTCATCGCCTTTTTTCACTCCAGCACTCACCTGTTCATTTCCCTAGATAACAAATTTTCTCATTACTTGCTCTTTTTATATCAAATCTATCACAGGTATACCTACACAAATGTTTTCCTGTGAATATCCTTCTGCTAAGTTCAAGTTCTTTATAGGTAATTGTTAAGGTTTAGCTGTTTTTGTTTGTTTTCCAGTATGCTCAAAATTAGTTATATGCCCTTCACAATATGTCAAGAGCAAGGAACAAGACAATAAATAAATAAATAAATAAATTATTTTCTGGGCATGTGCATAAAAATGTGTCATTACATATGGTACTCCTTCCTCAAGTTCAAGAAGGATAGGGAACTGCTTGAGAGTCCAGCACAGAGACATAAAGATGATTAAGGGAGTGCAGCATGTCCCTTACAAGGAAAGGCTGACAGAGATAGGTCTCTTCAGCTTGGAGGAGGCTGAGAGGCAACCTTGATAATGTTTATAGATTATAGATGTGTAAAGATTGAGTGTCAGGAGGATGGAGCCAGGCTTTTCTAAACAACATCCAAGGACAGGACAAGGGGCAATGGATGCAAGCTGAAGCATAGGAGGTTCCACATAAACATGAGAAAAGCTTCATTTACAGTAAGAGTAACATAACATTGGAATGGGCTGCCCAGAGAGGTTGTGGGTGTCTTGTTCACTGGAGACATTCAATAGCTGCCTGGACACATTCCTAATGTAGGTGTTCCTGCTCCAGCAGTGGGATTGGAGTAGATAGGAAGGAAAGGAAGGAAAAGAAAGATTAGGAAAATATGTCCTTCAATTTGTGGTATGTCCTTCAATTTGTAGTTGTGTCTGTACAGTGAAACAGCTCCTTGACCAGCCCCTAGAACAGGTGCAAAGCAGCATTTGCATAGCTGGCAGTAATACAATGCCTACAGCTTGTTTGTTATTTCACCTCTATGCAGCACAATTATGTCAATGTTACAATTTTCTATGCTGATTTTTTATTTTTTCATAGAAATTTTGCTTTCAGTTTTTCTGCATTAAAAAATTAAATTAAATTAAATTAAAAACAAGAAAAAAGGACTAAGGAAGATCCTCAGCAAATAGAAACTGACCTTGCACTCTTGGCAGTTTAGCTCTACTGAGGACTGTGTCCCTACAGGGTAGATCAAGATTAAATTCTTCCTTTATCATTAGTGTGCTTTTCTATTGTATAGTTGGGTGTACAGTGCAGATGCACCATTGAATGTTGAATGCTTGATAGCATTCACAGAACTGGGGTCCAGTAGATTGTGACTTCTAAATATCCTACAATATAAATTATTCCCCCCCCCCCTCTCGACTCCTTTTTATCCATTTTTTCTGGTTTCTTAAGCTATTGTTTCTACTGTTTTCTTTCTTTTTAATCAGGATGTAGTGAGAAATGCTTTCCCTTTCTTACTAATATGTGTGCTGTACCCAGAATACACAAGGCCTGGTAACTAATCCACAAAGATTACTTTGTCAATAGAGAGATGTCCAGCTTGTATACCACAGCCAAAGAATGTTTAACACAAAATCGTTTGCTTCATGGAGGGAATAATGGAAGAATGTCAACAGCTGTGATCATTTATTTTACTAGTCAACAGTCACAGAATGATAAAATAGTTTTGGCTGGAAGGGGCTGGGAGGTCTCTAGTTTAACCTCCTGCTCATAGCAGGGTTGATCAATTTGCTTAAGGCTTTGTCCAGCTAGGTAATGAAAAACTCTGAGGATGGAAATGCTACAGTGATAATATTCTTCCTCAAATGTGATGTTCTGGTGGAGAAATGTCTTCTGCTTATATCCAGTTTGAGTCTCTTATATATCATGCCACAGCCTCTCACTATTCTGATATTCAACATGCGCAGAGTTTGCCTGGATCTCCCCCGCTTGTGCTGGACAGTGGCTGGGCACCTTTATTTTAGCCGTATTGGCACCAGTCCTGAAAACACTACTTGCAGTTCAAGGGCTCCCATTCCACCACCTTGGTGGCCTTCCAGCGGTGTCTTTCCCATAACAGAGGGACAAGTGTGAATGCAATATCCAGATTCGGTCTAGTGGATAGAGTATAAAAGTACAGTCTCTCACAGTGATTACGTCTCCACCCTTATGCATGAAACTCAGAACACTGTTGTACTTTGCAGCCAGGGTGCAGAGTGCTATTTTCACCTTATCGTACTGTGGATGGCTAGACTAGATGTTTCTACTAGATGATCCAGCTCTTTTCCAACTCAGTGAGTCTATGATTCTACTACTCTCTATTGGAGACATGGTATCAAAGTGGATGGCTTAATCAAACTTTACTACTGCATTTTTTTTTTCCTAGAAAGAATGTAAATCAATCCTTGTGTTACACTGAGAAACTGTAATCACTTTGCAAGTGAGTCTGTGCCAGTGGTGATATAAGTTTATTTCCATATATCAAGAGATGCTTCATTACTTCTACATCACGAACTCCATGATCTTTATCTAGATATTAATTCATAGTGATCTTTACATATCCATATCAGTTTCACTATACTACTTTATTTCACTGTTAAAAAAATAAATTTTTCCCATATAAGAATATAACTGTTTTTTATTTTATTTTATTATTTTATTTTATTTTATTTTATTTTATTTTATTTTATTTTATTTTATTTTATTTTATTTTATTTTATTTTATTTTATTTTATTTTATTTTATTTTATTTTATTTTATTTTATTTTATTTTATTTTATTTTATTCAGTTACCTACATCTTGTAAATTCATATCCTAACTACTTCACTTCTTTTGTCTTGTTGTTTGTTCACTTGCCACTCAAAAGACTGATCAAAACCAATAGCATTTGCTAAATTCTAAGAACAGCATACAAACTAAAATTTTTATATTAAAGAAAACAACAATAACAATAATAAAAACAGCAACAAAAAAAAAACAATAAAAAACCACTAGCATTGTACAAATTTGTACAAATGTAAAATTGTACAAATATTTTTTTATAACAGTAAGGCCACTACTTTATGTTATCAGCTCTAAAAATGACAGTAAAATCAAAAGAAAGGAACATTGAAACAGAATTATCTTGTACCTTAAATATGTCTACAGACTATAGAAAAGTAGTCTATGCTAGCATTAATAAATAAATAAATAAAGTATATATTTATGACTTACTGCATCAAAATTGATGCCAAAACCTTGATTTCTTAGGATCCATTTACTGCAGTGAGGGATCTCTGCCTCAACTAGTATTAATTTTACAAGTATACTCCTGTAGTCAGCATAGTATACAAACTACATCACAGAATTAATACTAAAATGTAGCCCGTCATCTTTAAATCTGTTATCTGAAAGAAATTGTTTTCCAGAACACATTTTGAACTGCCACTTTGAACAGTTTGTCAACTTAAGTTCCAATGTTTCTTCTTTCCGGAACATCATATGTCTATTCTCTAAAGCTGTGATTTAAAAAGTTAGGTTGTGTTCCTTTAAAGTGACAAGCCTTTAAAACTACAGAGAAATCATATCATTTATGATTGTCTTCACTTTTTATTTGTTTGACTCAAATAACTTACCGTAACAACTTTATTCATATAGATTCATCATTGCAGAACAGAATCTAATACTTGAATGAACTTCTATTAATTATCCCTAAAGATTCTCCTGCAATTGACAGTGAAATATAAGCAAGACGATGTCACAAACATTGTGAAGTAGTGATGTGAGTGAAGAACTGTCACTTAATAATTATCAAACTCAGTACCATAGAAGATAAAAACAAAACAAAACATAACAAATCACATTTGTTTGGATATTGATGTTGCAAAAATATTGCAAATGTGAAAATACAATGCATCAGTTGGAGATGAAGATGTGTTATTGCTTTACTATGTTATTTCTTTTGCTAAATATTTTTAGTATCCATCATATTTCCTTTCATACTTCAAATCATCTAAATCAATGATAAAAATTATTCTGAACTGAATGTGTGAAAAAATTCTTATTTTCTGTTTTTTTTCAGTATCTGGGTTGTGTGTGCATAGATCATTCTACAAGGAAGGTTTATTTTCAGAAAATTCTATAACTGTTCAAAAAAGGAAGGCTGTGGTGAGTCTTGGAACATAAAGACAAGTAGAAAAAAAATGTGATTTTATCAAATAGTTACCAAAAAAGGGGAAAAAAAAGGTTAGTTATTATCTCCTTGTTCGTCTAGCAAACCCTTCGATTGTTTCTATGCAGGCATGAGTGACCTGAAAGCTGTCAACAAGCTTCAGGAAATTCATTTCTATTGCCTTTCTTCAAGAAAAACTATCAATGCAATTGACTGGAGGATGTGAATTGAGTATTCAGTGTTTTGACCATTATTCTTATTTATTGAAGATTTCTTTTTAGATAATTTGAATTAATAAATACATGGTAAACTTAGGGCCATTTAAGAGAAAAACAATTAAAATTTATGATATTACAACTATCATGAATATCAGAGGAAGAAGATAAAAATTCCTTCTTCTTTCAAGATTTATAATTTTTCATCAGCTGTGAAAAATTTTAAACCAAGAAATTGTAAATGGAAAATATAATCTTGCAATACTACATACAAACTAGAATGGTTTGTGCCAACAAACCATCTTTTCATGTCACAGACTGGCACCAAGAATTTAAAACAGAAGTAAAACAACGCGCCAAACTGTGGAACTCTGAAGTGCAAAATTTTAGTTCATCTTTAGTACACAAGGGCAATGTACACAACTTAATGTGCTCTTGTCTTCCAAAATATAAGTATATATAAGGAGATGTTGATTGATTTATTTGATCATGTTTACTTTAACCATTTTTTTTCTTCTATTTTAAAAGGGAGCAGGGGGATCCTTGTGATTTATTTCTAGCAGCTAAGATCACTTAAATTAATATTCTTTAAAAAAACGAGTGAAGATCTTTTGTCAGTTTTGACTTATTTAACTAGGCATCAAAAGATGGTGATGGTATATTCATCAGTCAGCTAACTCACTACTATGCCATATATTTCAGTTTAAAAGCAAAGGACCATGCAGTACCACACCTTTAAAAAGAACACACATCATCATTAGAAAAGTCATGGATTGCAGCATAAAAAACAAATAAATAAATACACAAAGAAAAATAAAAAGTAAAATCCCATTTTAATGCCTGTGAGAAGTAGAACAACGGAGGAAACACAACTTCATATTTCCACAGTGTCTGATCAAGATTTATACTGGAGTTTACAAATCTACTCAAGAAATGAAAATCTGAAGTTTTATCACCTATCTGAACTTTTAACCCCAAGGATGTCAAATAACTTTTACCTGAATCAAACACTGTTGTTTGTTAAATCTTGATGTTTATCGCACTGGACAATGTTATCAGAACCCCAACAGATAATTAAAAATTCCAGGCATACGGATTTTAAATGCACTCTTATTCTTTATTCTGATACAACATCTATTTAGATAAATATATCTAAGGTTGGCATAAAAACCAAACCCAACAAAACACAAACAGGTTTACAACAAAATATCATTATTTTTTGTTTTTCTCGAATAACAGCCAAATACTCCTGTGTCTGCTTTTGTGAAGTATCCTTAGAACCTTCAGAACTATTTCTAAGGTCTTCTACGTTCTGTCTGGATTTTTTCTTTATTTTACCTAATTATTTCTGTTATATATCTGTACTTTGTGGAAAGATACTAGTGGTTTTACTAGACAAATTATTGTAAGAATATATACAATCTCCAACACTTTAATCAGTTTTCTCAAATCATTTGACAGGTTAGTTTTTGACTGCAATAGGTGTTTCTTATCTGTTCCTGAGGATTCTAGATCTTTTTTTTAACCTTTGTTTTTCAATTATTTTAAACAGGTAGACTGAATAGTTCTTTCTCACAGCTTACCTGTATTCTGACCTTTTGCTTTTATTTACATGTGCAAATAGTCATGAATAACCTGCATTGTTAATAAACCACTGCCATCATTTTACCAGAAGTAGAAACAGGTGTGTCAAAATAATTCAGAAAAAAATTGCGTATCAGTGATTGGATATTCCCATAGAAGTATTTTCAAGTGAGATAATGGCTCTTTTAAGAGCATCAATGTAAAACTGCTGCTTCTGAAAATATTATTGCTATTTATTTCATATTTTTTCTGTTATATGAACACAAAATGAGTCAGAAGCTTGAAACAACCCAAGCTGCTCATTCTTCCAAGCAAGAGAATAAATAAATTCGAAGTGGTATGTGTTGAAACACTTGCTTTCTCTCTCTGCTGTCCTAAGGAAAAGAGTCTGCTGATGAATAATTATATTGCTGAACCCACCTAAAAGCGATATCACCAGGTATAAATATATTTGACTAATCTCCTGGATTTTGAATATCCTTGTCCCATCTCTCCTCTCCACTTCTCTCCATCTTCCCTCCTTCCCTCTCCTCCCTTCCCCTCCCCTTCTTTCATATCAATTCCTCACATTTTCTCCTCATTCTTCATGTGATTACTCAATACAAAAGAGTAATCTACAGCTATAAATTATAATTCAGACTGAAAATATAGTTGTTAGTGCAGATATTCTTAGTTCAAATCACAATGCTCACCACTTCTACCGTTCCTACAGAAACAAACACAGACTTGCAGAATGTTTTCTATTTTTGCTCACATTAAACTCTTTTTAAAAAGTAAACATCTTTTCCCTTGGAGTATTTCTATAAATTTTAATATCCACTACTTTTACTATATTTTAGAAAAACATTCTGTCTGAAGACCAGTTTCATCAATTTACTGTAAATTCATACCTCTGAATTCATCTAGTTGATTTAGAACATTAGAACCACGTTAGAACATTAGAACTATATTAGAACAGTAGACTATATGTTATGCATCCAGGGAATTCAGATTAGATTTTAAATACAAGGCAAATTTCAGCAACATTTTATCAGGTTCCTTCCAGTCATTGAAATAATAATGAAGAAAAAACTAACTTATTTACAATTCTTTAAGTTACATAGAAATTAATAATATGGGAAGCCAGGCACAGTGTAGATGATAGAATCTTGCATGACAACACACCACTTAATAGGATTTTAAACTCTTCTAAGAAAGAAAAAAAAAGTCCTACAAGAAAATATAAAATATTTAATCGATTACTTTGTGCAAAAAAATTGTTGGCAGAGTGGATCAAGAAGCAGTAACGTTAATGAAGAAGCAGTAAAATCTTTGAACTACACATAAAATTTTCCAGCCTTACATGGCCGTTCATAACTTTAATTTGAAATTCTGACAATGAATTTTCATGAATAGTTTCCCTCAACTTGGTTGTGAATATTTATGGAAAAAAGTCATCCTATGTAATGTTTACAAATAGATTCAAATTTTGAAAATATGCAGATGTCATTAAGAAAATAAATAATCCAGTTGTCCTCCATGTATGTGAAAAATATTTAAACTAACTGCCAACGTCAGCAGTAGCTGCCCATAGATAGGAAAAGAAGCAGAGCAGCAGAAAAGTACCTGAATATGAGCATGTCATCTAGTAAATTAGTTTTCTTAGGGAATTCCCTACAGAAATGCACATTACATGGAAAATGATAGGTATAACCAGACATTTTAGCCTAATCTATCATATTATCGGCTTCAGTGAGACAAAATGTGGTAACTTTCACCAGTGACATAGTTGATGGCATTGAGCACATCCTCAGTAAGTTTGTAGAATGACACCAAGCTGAGTGGTGCAGTTGATACATTGGAAGGAAGGGAAGCCATCCAGAGGGACGTAGACAGTCTGGAGAAACAGGCCCATGAAAACCTAATGAGGATCAATAAGGCCAAGTGCAGGGTACTGCACTTGGACTGAGGTAATCCCAGGTACTAATACAAACTGGGAGAAGATCTCCTTGAGAACAGCCCTGAAGAGAATGACTTGGGGGTCCTGGTAGACAAGAAGGTGGACAAGAGCCAGCAGCCCTGAATGCCAACTGTGTTCTGGGCTGCATTATAAAAGGGGTGGCCAGCAGGGAGAGGGAGGTGATTGTCCCCCTCTACTCAGTTCTTGTGAGGCCCCATCTGGAGAACTGCATCCAGGCCCGGGGGCCCCAGTACAGGAAGGATATGGAGCTCTTGGAGCGGGTCCGGAGTAGGGCCACTAAGATGATCAGAGGGTTACAGCACCTCTCCTATGAGGAAAGGTTGAGGTAACTGGGATTGTTTAGCTTGAAGAAGGCTTCAGGGAGATTTTGTTGCAGCCTTCCAGTACCTGAAGGGAGAGTATGAACAGGAGGGGGAATGGCTGTTTACGAGGGTGGATAGAGATAAGACAAAGGGGAATGGTCTTAAACTGAGACAGGGAAGGTTTAGGTTAGATATTAGGAGGATGTTTTTCACACAGAGGTTGGCAACACACTAGAACAGGCTGCCCAAGAAGGGTGTGGATGCCCCATCCCTGAAAGCATTCAAAACCAGTCTGGATGTGGCTCTGGGCAGCCTGGTCTAGTGTCTTGTGACCCTGAACATAGCAGGGGGGTTGAAACTAGGTGATCATTGTGATCCTTTTCATACCATTATATGACAAACTTTTATATTCTATCTTGCAAACCTGAGTTCTTGAGATGGACGGTTACAGACCATCAAGCCCTTCAGGTTTTTCAGAAGAGATGGGCAAGGAAGAAGAGGTCTAGTAGTCATTACATTAAAAAAAAGTACATAAATAATAAAAGGAGGATTAATGAGAATCTCTTTGCTTTATTGGATGTGGTAGAAAACATGGAGGTAAGAAATTAAGAAAAGTCTGAATTACTTAATAACTTCTTTGCCTCAGTCTTTATTAGTAAGACCACTTGTCCTCAGGATATTCAACCTAATGAGCTGGAATGAAGGTACAGGGAAAAGACTGAACCACTTATAATCCAAGGGAAAATTATTAGTGGCCACCTACATCACTCAAACTCACATAAATTTATGGAGCAGGATGGGATCAGCTCAAAGCTACTGAAGGAACTCCCAGCTGAAGATGAGTCAGCAATGTGCTCATGTAACCAAGAAGTACAGTGGAATCCTGGCCTATGTCAGAAACAGGCCCACACCCCGGGGAAGGGGAGGAGGGGAAGGGAAAAAAGGAGAAGGGAGATGGGCCGAGGAACAAAACAGCAGCAACAATCTGAGGAGAAAAGCTAATTTACTAAATAAGATATCAGAAAGGAAAATAACACAGTATAATACAATATAATTGGAATTGAAGCTAATGAATCAAATAAAATGAGCAAGAGAGAGAGTGTCCGATAAACCGAAGGCCTTACGTTAATGCTGAAGGCGGACGGCTGCAACAAACACCCATTGCCAAGATCAATCCCGAAGGGAAGAAGAAAGTCCCGTGACCACAGACAGTTTTTATCTTTCCCTCTGAGCATAAACATGTAAAAATGCAAAGCATTGCAAAGTCCTCTGGGGAAAATAGTTCTTCTTCTCTTCTGAGACATGTACACCCAGAACTATTGATGATCCACGGAGCTGGAGCATTAACTCTTTAACTCTCAATACACCACATGATATTATGATGTGGAATATCAATAATAAAACAAAAATCATAAAACCATAACAAAATGATATGAAAAAATGAGAACAGCCTCACAGAAATCAAGATCTGTTTTACCAACATAGCAGCCTTCTGTGATGGTTTATGTTTGTCAGTAGACAAGGGTAGAACCACTGATGTAATCTATCTGGGCTGCAGTAAGGCCTTTAAGATCATACCCCACAACAGAGTTCTCTCCAAATTGGAAAGATATCGATGTGAGGGGTGGACTGTTTGATGAACTGGTTGTGAGACTGTACCCAAAGAGTGGTGGTCCATGGCTCAACATCAGGATGGAGATGGGTGATGAGTGCAGTCTCTCAGGAGAACAATGTTCTTTAATATCTTAATCAATGACCTAATAGAATGAGTGCACTCTCTGCATATTTTCAGATGATATTTCAGATGAAGTGGTGTGGTGTGGTCTACACACTTGAGGGATTAGATTTCATCCAGAGGATCCTAGACCTCATGAAATATAACAAATACAACTGCAAGGTCTTGAACCTGGGTTGTGGCAACCGCCAGCATCAATACAAGCTGGGAAATGAAAGGATTGACCACATCCTGTTGAAAAGAGCTTGGGGCACTGGTGGATAGCAAGCTGGACATGAAGGGTGCACTTGCAGTCTAAAAAGACAACTCATTCCACTCACTATCATTCTCTAAATCTGTATGTTCAACCAGTTTTCATTTCACCTCACTTTCTGCTCATCCAACACAAATTGCAACAGATTGTCCGTGAAGATATCATGAGAGACAGTGTCAAGAGCCTTACTAAATTATAGGCAGACAACATCCACTACTCTTCCCTCAAATATCAACTACCTACTATTTAATCATGGACATTTTTCAAGTTGATTAGGCATGATTTCCTCCAGGTGAATCCACCCTGATTACTATTATTTCTTTGTCTTTCATATGCCTGGAATTGGTTTGAAGGATTTGCTGCCTTATCATCTCCCCAGGAACTGATGTGAGGCCCGACTACCCTCTTGTTCCCTGAATCCCCTTATCTGCTGCTTTTGAACATTTTCTTTCCTCCAGACTTTTGGCATCTCTCCCAGTCACTATAATTTTCTAAGATTATTTGGAGTAGTATTGAAATAACATTAGACATAATGCAGTTCCCTTAGAATTCATAAGTACATCTCATCATGCTCATGGACTTATGAATGTTCAGTCTTATTAGGTTTTACACAGTCTGATCATATTCAAACAGTATTATGTTTTCCCTGTTCAAGACATCCCCCATACTTAGCACTATCTGGTATTTCTAAAGCTCAATATTGTTAAAGGGTCTGAAATAAAATAAGGCATATGATATCTCAGCTTTTTCCATGTGCTACCAGGTAACTGTCTTACTCAGCAGTGAAACCACATATTGCACGATAATCATTCTACTGGTGATGTTCTTAAGGTCCTTCCTGTCCCATTTAACATATCTTCCTAGATCATATTCTAGCTGGGCTTTGACTCTCCTACATGATGCACTGCATACCAGAAAATGTCGGTACATTAATCACTGGTTACTTGAAATAGTTTCTACCTTCTGTAAATACATTTCTTATGTCGAAGTTCTACCAAGGCTTTTTCCCTGTTCATCTATGCAAGCCCTATCCTGTTGGGATAGACTGCTTTAAATTTTTGAGGTTATCCTAAAATATCAACCATCTTCCATGGATTCTTTTCTTCCTCTATGACTTTATCACATTTTCTTCAAACAGTTTTGAAGAAGCCAGAGCTTGCACTCCTGAAATTTAGAGTTACAAATTTTATTGTTGCTCTGCTTCATCCTCTTGGGATCATGAATGCCACCATCTCTTGGTCACTTCAGCCAGCTTTTGACCATAACCTTTAACCAACAAACCCCCAGCAAACTCTTCTTTCTTTGTGAGCACAAGGTACAGCAGAGTACCCCTCCTCATTGGGTTCACTATTACTTGGGCCAGAATATAGTTATTGATGGTTTCCATGAAAATTCTGTTTTTTTGTTTTGTCTTGTTTTATTTTGCTTTGTTTTGTTTTGTTTTTAATGCCCCGCTATTATGTCTTTTCAGCAGGTATTGTGATAGATGATGTTCCACTGAGGATTAGAACATCTAAACATGAAGCTCCTTCTTACTGTAGAAGGCCTTATCTGTTGTTGTTTTTTTACTAATCAGGGAAAAGGTAACTGGCTGTTACCTTGCTTATAGAGACCAGCTCTTTATTTCTTATACATAAGCTCTCAGATGGCTCACCATCAATTCCCAAGCAGGGCTCCCTAGCTCTATTTGCTCTTTCACATAAATGGCAACTCCACCTCATCTTCCTTCCCTGACTATTCTCAAAAGACTATCTTGCCTCCACTGTATCACCACCCTCAAAAAAACAAACAAACAAAAAAAAAAACAACATCCCACAAAGATCACAGCCCACTGTGATCTAGCCCATATACAGATGTGTAATCTTTCTTTTCCCTGATTCACGCATTAGTGTGCAGGAACATGAGAGGCACACTGGCATAAGCCTTTCTGAGAAAGTTCCTGGAGGCTAAAAATTATGAATATATCGTGAAATTTTACACAACATTTTAAATGTAATTATATAAACAATGTGTGTTAGACAATTTTCACAGAGATGCAGAATATATTGAGGCAGAAAGAGACCTCTGGTAGTCATTTGGTGTATTGCCCATGTTCAAGCAGGGCCATGCGTAGCCATTTGCTCAGGGTGGTGTCCAGGACTTTGAAGATCTTCAAGGAAGGAAGCTCCTCAACTCCTTTTGGGCAATTTGCGACAATTCTCAGTAATCTTCACAGTAAAAAGTATTTCCAGATATTCAGAAAGAACTTCCAAGTATTTCAGTTTGTTCCCATTGCCTCTTGTACTGTCACAAGGCAGCTAATGAAAAGAGCCTGACTTCATTTTATTTACACCTTCTTTTCTTGTATCTGTACACTGATAGGTTTCCATCTGGAGCCTTCTCTAGAATGAACATTCCCAGCTTTCTCAGTGTTACATCATATAAGAGATGATTCACTTATTTCACCATTGTCATAGTACTTCACTGTACTCAATTATGTTTATGTCTCTTGTACCAAGAAACCCAGAACTGGAAACAAATAATACTCTAGGCGTAGCTTCACCAGTGTTGACCTCTTGGCAACACTCACCCTAGTGCACCCCAAGAAGATGTTGTCCTTTCTTTGTATCAAGGTGACTTTTCTGGCTCATGTTCAACTTTGACCATGTGCTTTTCTTCAAAGCTGTTATCCATCTTGGTCATTTCCAGCAGGGTATTCAACAAGTGCTGGACTCTGCACAATGTAAACTACATTAAGTTTCTGTCAACCCATTTCTTTGACCTACTGAGATCCCTCTGGGTGATGACACTACTCTCTGGAATGGCAGTTACTTCCCTCAAATTTTGTGTCATCTGCACAAGTACTGACGGTTCACTCTGACTCATCATCCTGATCATTAACGAAGACATTAAACAGGACTAGACTCAACATTGGCTCATGGCATACAACTCTAATTGCTGGCCCCCATCTAGACATTGTGATGCTCATAATTACCCTGTACATCATGTTCAACAAGTTTTCAATTTATCTCACTGTCTTGTCAATGAGTATCAATTCTGAGACAACGACAAAGGACTTATTTCAGTGCATGTAGGCATTATCTACTGCTTTCTCTGTATCTATCAAACCTGTTATTTTATTGCAGATGTTCAAGTTGATCAAGTTCTTTTGATATCTTTTGAATTTACATTAATTCCATGACTGTGCAATTTCTCATTCTGTTCATATTTCACTTTCCGAAATTAAAAAACAAAGAAAAAAAAACAACAAAAAACAGAAATGCTATTAAGAATTTAATCAAAAAAGAGGTAACTTCTACTGCAAAGTTTCAGATATTTACTGAGCAAAGTCAGTTGTTAACAGCTCCAGTGTGTCCCAAAGGAATAATTTCTTTATTACTAAAAAGTGTTCTTGCTGTTGTTGTAGACGTTGGCTTTTCTCTTTGTTTTTCATGAGTTCGACAACAATGCTATTTGCATAGTAAACATATTCATAATTAATTTTGTCTCCTGAAGGATTTCAGTGAAAAAGTCCACTAGTTATGTTTTCTTATGAACTAGGACTAAAGGTTAGGCTCTGAATGCAAGCTAAAAACAGTCCTTAGATATGCAAAATTTCCAATCAGACACATATAGCCTTCCTTATGAGATGCACATCAGAACCTTTATAAAATACAGAAAGAAAGGTTTCTGTCTGCTTGCATCTCAAAGGTAATATTTTTACCTACAAACACTTTTCAGGCTTTTTGCAAAGCAAGTTGTGATTGCGTACTGAAAGTAGCAAGACACTCCTATCTCATATTGTGCAAGGTGAAATGGAGGCACAAATGAAGCTATATAGAATTTAACTTCTATGTATTTTCTTTTTTTTTCTTTTTTCCCATAAATAAATATTTAATAAGAAATAGGGACTGTTCCAGAAATGTCAGTTTTTCAGTGTAATCAGTTTAACAAAAAATGGGCTTGAGCAATATTTTGAAACAATATTTTATGCTTAAGACAAAAAATTATTGGACCTGAAGGAAGAGATGTATTCTATAGTTCAGTATTTGGTATTTCCAGCTATATTGCTAGAGTTACTAGCACAGACTCCTTCTAGATTGAAAATAAGAAAGCAGAGAAACAGGGAATAAAATATCTTAAAAATCAGAATTATGTAAAATCTAACATGCTTGATGATGATTACATATTTCACTTTTTAGGGAACAAGTTTTCCTTGAGCAAATGGATATTTATTTACCAGTTTAAGTTACCATCTACAAATTAAATATTTCTGTAAACATGAGGTTTATTCCAGCATAAATAGTATATAAAATGGAACAGGATTGTTCCTGGGCATAACTGTCCCAATTGTATGTAGCTAAGACATATGCACTGTAGTCAGTGCTATGTAACTTATTCAGTTCTTTAAAACTTCTGAACTGATAAGGCTTATTGGTTCAGCTACAGCATCTAATGATGTCATAGACAGTGGAATTGAGTACACCCTCAGCAAGTTTGCAGAATGACACCAAGGTGAACAGTACATCAATACACTGAAGAGAAGGGGAGGGAAGGGAAACCATTCAGAGGAACCAGGACAGGCTGGATAAGTGGGCTGCTGTGAACCTAGTAAGGTTCAACAAGGCCAAGTATAGGGTGTTGCACTTGGGCTCACGCAATCCCAGGTATTTATACAGACTGAGGGAAGAACTCTTGAAGAGCAGCTTTGTGGAGGAGGACTTGGGGGTTCTGGTGAACAAGAAGAAGCTGGACAATATCCAGCAGTGTGTGCTTCAGCCTGAAAGACCAACTATATCCTGGGCTGCGTTAAAATAGGGGTGGTTAGCAGGGAGAAGGAGGTGATTGACCCCTCTACTCAGTTCTTGAGAGGCCCCATCTGAAGTACTGTGAACAGCACAAGAAAGAAGCACAACTCTTGGAACAAGTCCAGAGGGGAACCAGTAAGATGATCAGAGGGTTGGAGCACCTCTCCTGTGAAGAACGGTTGAGGGAACTTGTTTAGTTTAGTTTTGTTGGACTTGTTTAGTTTAGAGAAGAGAAGGCTCCAGGGAGACCTCACTGTGACCTCCCAGTACTTGAAGGGAGAGTGTAAACAGGAGGAGGAATGACTGTTTACATGGGTTGATAGTGATGGGACAAGGGGCAATAGTATTAAACTAAGGTGGGATTTAGGTTAGATGTTAGGAGGAAGTTTTGCACTCAGAGGGTGGTGATGCACTGGAGCAGATTGCTCTGAGAAGGTGTGGATGCCCCATTCCTGGAGGAATTCAAGGCAAGGCTAGATGTGGCTCTGGGCAGCCCGGTCTAGTGGCTGGCAAACCTTGCCCATGGCAGGGAGGCTTAAACTAGGTGATTCCTTTTCAAACTATGCCTTTCAATGATTCTATGATAAAATTAGAAACAAGTCTATTTAAACAAAATTCTCCCTTTTTTTCCCCTGTGATAGGTGTTTCAAATTACAGTGATACCTCAAATTGTTTTTTGATTTCTGGCATTTGTCATTTTTGTCATGTTATAAAAGGTACCTACAGTTATGCTTATTGTATGTAAAATAAGACCATGCATAGCTTCATTTCTCAGGAACTGCAGTGAGGCTTGTAAACAATGGGTCTTACAGTCACATCACAGTCTGCTGTGGTGACAGTAAGCTAATTTCGAAGTCTTGAGAATTTTGAAAATGTTTTGACAAGCAGAAATGAAAGCTTACAAGCCAGTTCCACTTCCATGAAAAGTGTCACAATTTTTTGTGATATGCATTCATAATCACAAATTTCTTCTCATGAAGGGGAATTAGCATTTCTGATTTATTTTCCATTACAAAGAACTGTCAGGTTTTTAAAATGCTATGCTTTAGTTCTATATTCACTTAAGTACTAAATACAGTGAAGAATTTATATCCAGATATTGCTGTACTTTATAACACGAACTGCTAATTTCATTTCTGAGCACATTGTTACTTGCTTTATTCATCATGCAAATAGGCATCTACATACCATACAAAATATTAGATAATGTAATTTTCACAATGTGTTAACCTCAATTTAGTCTTTGTGGTTTACTGTGAATAAATCATTCCTCTTGCCACATTACTGATTTATTTCTGCATGGATGGTTCCAAGTTCTTTGGGTTCTGTGATCTCTGATGCAATTCTGAGAGACTGAACATGTTGGTGTTGTATGGCACACAAATGACCAGGTAAGGTAATAGTGTCCTGGGAAGAAAGACAGCTGGACTGATTAGCAGAGCTTTAAACTAGATTTGATGGGAAAGGGGATGTAAATCTGAGTAAAAGGAAAGAGTCAGGGAGCACTTTCATTTTAGGAAATAGCAGAAAAGAACATTAGAGTCATACAAATGGATTAGAGAGAGCTCTTCCAAGAAGGAAATGCAGATGTTGGCCCAGATTAAGTGTCTCTACACCAATGTATGCAACATTGGATGGAAGCCATGGTGCAATCAGGAACCTATGACCTAGTTGCTGTCATGGAAGTGTGATGGGATTAATCACAAATCTAGAGTAGTGCAGTTAAGATCTATATGTTTTTTAGATGAGATAGGCAGCGAAGGAGGTCATGTGTGGTGCTGTCATCTATGTTAAATGAATAGGTTGCAATGATCTGCCTTTAAAAAAAAAACAGCCATGATCAGGTTGAGAGCTTGTGGGTAAAAATTTGAGGCCACACCAATAAATAACATCTGGTGACTGGGATCTACTACAGGCTATCTGACCAAGGGGAACCTCTTGATGAGACCTTCTTAATTTATCTACAAGAGGGACTGTGCTCACAGGTTCTCATCCTGATGGACAGTTTAAACCACCCATGTGTCTTCTAGGAAATCAGCACATTGACCTGTGAGTAATCCCAGGGACTCCTAGAATCACTGAGGACAACTTCCTGGTCTAAGTATTAAACAAACTGACTGGCAAAGAAGTATTTCTGGACTTGGTGCTCACGAGTGCAGACATTTTGGGCTCTAGTAACCATACCCTGATCAAGTCTCTCACCTTGAAGAATCTGTGCCTGGAAAAAAAAGCAAAGTAATAACTCTCAAATGCAGAATAGAAAATTTTCATCTGTTTAAGGAATTAATGGGAGACAACTCCTGGTAAACTGCGCTGAAACAAAAGAACAGAACAGAGTCAGCAATCTTCTAAGAACACCCTTCTGAGAGCACCTTTCCCACTATAAGAGACCAACCAGAGGAGAAAAGAAACCAGCAAGGCTGAAGAAGGATCTACTGGTAAAATTGAGGGATAGGAATGAAGGCTGCACAGGCAGCAGGAGCAGGGACATGTGACCTGAATACAGGGATGCTATGCAGATGTGTAGGGAAGAGATCAGGAAAACCAAGGCACTTAACTTGGAGAGAGGTGTAAAAAGTAACAAGAAAGAATTCTACACATACAACTATCAGAAGAGGCAGGCCATGAGTGTGTACCTCTTCTAATAAATGAGAAGGGAGAACTGGCAACAACAAACACTGAGAAGATTGTGGTTCTAAACAAGTTCTTTGTTTTACATCTATGTGTAGGAAGATCATGGAACAGATCCTCCTGGAAGCTGTGTTAAGGCACATGCAAGACAGGTAGCTGTATAACACAGACAGCAGTTTCACTAAAAACAGACTGTGCCTACCCATTCCAGTGGCCTTCTATGATGGAGTGACAGCATCAGTGAATAAATAAAGAATAAATACTGTTATCTACCTAGACTTCCACATGGACTTCTGCCACCGCATTTTGACTAAATTGAAGACAGATGTATAGGTAAGATGTAGATGGGAAAATATTCTGTAATGGAGTTGCCATATGACTCAGGGACCATAAAATTTGAGAAGAGAAGAGAAGCAGAATATGTTTATATACTTCTTATTCCCCTTTTCTTTTCTGAGCAGTAGAAGTAAGAAAATCTTAAGATAGCAAATCTTTAAAGATGAACACCCTTACATGGTCGATATAATAAATAAATAAACAAACTGATTAAATTAATTAAATTAAGATAATAACAAAAAAGGAAAACTTCCTAAGATTAGAAAACAAACAAAAACAGTACAATTATCTGAAACAGTAATGGTTGAATAAAACAGAGGTACTAGCTTGTTCCTCAAGACAGCCATAGCAAAGGCTCTTTAAAAATTTTTTAGCAACTGATAAAATGTAGTCCAAAAATTAAATCAAGTTTTTCATTATACTGTAATATGTAAGGAGGTTCCAATGAAATAAATTAGTAGATTATTTGATCCAAATGATCCACAGTGTATGCTCCATCATGCTGTCAAGAGTTTGTTTGTAACTAAGGAACAAGATGTAAGCATGTACATTGGTAAACAGGCTAGTATTAGATGGACCTAAATCATGTATGTTGGCTGAGTGAGGGAAAAAAAGACGATGTGAAATCTATTTATATCTTAGATTCCTGTATCTATCCTCCTACACTTTATTCAGAACTTCAAGAAACATACTTTAAGGGAACTATAATAGAAGTAGTTGTGATATATGCTGGTTTAATGGTCAGTATATTAGTTTTGCAAAAGTAATCTGTGAGTGCTAGGTCTAAAACTTTCCATTTCAGTTTAGACTGTCGTGTGATCAACCTTGTTTCTTTCAACAATTCTGCTTCACAAGAAGCACTGGAGTCATAAAAGACACTTTTTACTTTTAAGGTGCAAGGACTTCTTCCTTGGATTTCTTATATACTGTTTTGGATTAGAGTGCACTAAGATAGAAAGTTGCTCATTATGGTCTAACAAGCAATGAAAGTTTCCTAAATTGGGGAAAAACAGCTAAAGGTGAGCACAGGTGTTTGTGATGAAGCTGATGATGGAAAAATGAGGAGAAAGTGAGCGATTGAAGACCATCAGAGACTGCAGTTGCACATGACCAGAGGACATTATCATATATTAATGAGTCTTGGAAAAGAATGAATATGTATGACAATGTGTTCAATATATGTATGTAGTAAGAGTTTAAATGTAGAACCTGAACTCTGAGAGATGATGCTTGTTTTGTCAAGTTGCCTGGTATGTATCATGAAGAATAAAGGAATGCCACTTTCCAACACCACATGAGAGTTACAGATTTTTTCCCAGATTTCAGATGACAATGGAATAATATCCAGTGTCTCGTGTCACTATATGTGATAACATGTATTTTAGAGGTGAGAGGTATAACCTTGTCAGTAAGAAATTCTAGAATAGATTAAGTGTAGGAAAATAAATCTTAATATAATCTCCTGATTTCTTGAAGTATGTACTAACAAACTTAGCTTACAAAGAAATATTACCAAAATATTGTAAATTATTACAATACTGGCAGATCTTCCTTCTGATGAAATCACTGCTACATCTTTAAGTCAATACAAAATATTGCTAGCACCTTTCTACCTCTATCAGGACTATTTCTGTAAATGTAATCTCTAAAAACTGCACCAAAAATACATGTTGGTTATAGGGAAGTTTCAGTATTTAGTAGAATTAAGAATCTGGAAAAATAAATCTGTGAAAGAGAAAGACAGGATAAATATCAGAGAAACTAAGTAACAAATTAAAATCGAATCAATTACAACTTGGTAGCGTGTATTCTGTCTTAGAGAGTATATATATTAAAAACAAACAAATCCTAATTGTGCCTAGCTATAGCAGGAACAATTCAATCACACAGGAGTTAAATTCCCAAATTTCAAAGCTTCTGTTGCTCAGAAATTTCAAGGCTTAGTTATTCACTTATTTTCTGCTGGCCACGTTGAAGAAAAAATACTTGCATTGCTGTTTCAGACTGGTGCTAATATCTGCAAACAGTGGTGTGTGTATGTGTCTAATGCAGGCAAGAAATGCATTGTCTCCAGTCAACATGAGACAATCGAAACATTTTGTGAATAGTTTTACATTAGAAAGCATTTCTTCAGAACTCTTTGCTTTTGAATAGAAAAGCCCAGGAGTGTTTTCTGTCTCGGGACTTGGCCTGGGACAAAATGTTTCCAGCTTAATACAGGAGGCTGGGATATGATACCCTAGTATCCTGTGAAGGTAGGATACAAGCTGGCATCTTCTTACTTCCTCTTATAGGTTCATGGGTTCATAAGGTTGGAAAGGACCTACATGATCATCTAGTCCAACCATCCTCCTATCACCATCCATACCCACTGAACTACTAAATCAAATCCCTTAGCACCTCATCTAAACACTTCTTGAACAGCGCTAGGGATGGTGCCTCAACCACCTCCCTAGGCAGGCCATTCCAGTGCCTGACCACTCTTTCTGAGAAAAAATGTTTCCTCAGGTCTAATCTAAATCTTCCCCGGCGCAACTTGTGGCCATTCCCTCTCATCCTGTCATTATTTATCAGGCAGAAGAGGCCCACCCCCTCCTCACCACAACCCCCCTTCAGGAAGTGGTAGAGTGCAATAAGGTCTCCTCTGAGCCTCCTTCTCTCCAGACTAAACAATCCCAGCTCCCTCAGCCGCTCCTCAGAAGACTTGTGCTCCAGACCCCTCACCACATTTGTTGCCCTTCTCTGAACACGCTCCAGGGCCTCAATGTCCTTCTTGTAGTGAGGGGCCTAAAACTGAACACAGTACTCGAGGTGCGGCCGCACCAAAGCTGAGTACAGGGGGATGATCACCTCCCTGCTCCTGCTGGCTACACTATTTCTAATACAGGCCAGGATGCTGTTGGCCTTCTTGGCCACCTGGGCACACTGCCGGCTCATGTTAAGCCGAGCATCAACCAACACCCCCAGGTCCTTTTCCTCTCTACATTCTTCAAGCCATTCTGCCCCAAGCCTATAGCATTGCATGGGGTTATTGTGGCCAAAGTGCAGGACCCAGCACTTGGTCTTATTGAACCTCATCCCGTTGAGCTCAGCCCAGCTATTCTGCCTATCCAAATCCCTCTGAAGGGCCTCCCTACCCTCAGGCAGTTTGACACATCCTCCAAACTTGGTGTCATCTGCAAACTTACTGAGGGTACACTCAATTTCCTTGTCTAGGTCATCAATAAAGATATTAAACAAGATGGGCCCCAAAACTGACCCCTGGGGGACACCACTCATAACAGGACGCCAGCTGGACTTAACTCAATTAACCACTACCCGTTGGGCACAGCCCTCTAGCCAGTTCTCCAACCAGAGAAGAGTGAACCTGTCCACAGCACGGGCTGCCAGTTTCCTCAGGAGAATGCTGTGGGAGACCGTGTCAAAGGCCTTGCTGAAGTCCAGGTAGACTACATCAACAGCCTTTTCCTCATCTACCAGTCTGGTCACCCAGTCATAAAAGGAGATAAGGTTGGACAAGCACGACCTGCCCCTGGTGAACCCGTGCTGGCTGGGTCTGATCCCCTGATTGCCATGCACCTGCTGTGTGATCTCCCTCAAGATCATCTGCTCCATAACTTTCCCTGATACCGAGGTCAGGCTGACAGGCCTGTAGTTCCCTGGGTCTTCCTTACGGCCTTTCTTGTAGATGGGCGTCACATCGGCAAGCCTCCAATCTTGAGGGACCTCTCCAGATAACCAGGAATGCTGTTAGATGGCAGAAAGTGGCTTGGCAATCACCTCTGCCAGCTCCCTCAGCACCCTTGGGTGAATCCCTTCTGGTCCCATGGAATTATGGCAGTTCAGATGGAGGAGTAGATCTCTGACTGTCTCTGCTTGGATCACAGGGGGTGCATTATGAGCTCCATCCCGGACTTCCAGGTCAGGGCAAGTACCCTGTGGACAACTGCTCTCTCTATTAAAGACAGATGTGAAGAAGGCATTGAGAACCTCAGCCTTTTCCTTATCATCTGTCGTTATATTCCCCGCCTTGTCAAGTAAAGGAGAGAAATTTTCCTTCGTTTTTCTCTTGCTGTTAAGATATTTGTAAAAGGGTTTCCTGTTCTCCTTTCCAGCAGTAGCCAGTCTAAGTTCAAGCTGGGCTTTAGCATTTCTAACTTTCTGCCTGCAAATCCTGGCCAGTTCTCTGTAGTCACCCCAAGTAGCCTGTCCCATCTTCCAGAGGACATAGAGTCTCTTTTTCTCTCGAAGTCTCAACAAAAGTTCCCGGTTCATCCACACTGGTCTTTTTCTCCTCCGGCTCGACTTATGGGACTCCGGGACAGCCTGCTCCTGCGCCTTTAAGATTTCCATCTTGAGGAGCATCCAGGCTTCCTGGACCCCTTTACAAACCCTCAGGAGCGAGTCCCAAGGGACCCTTGCAACAAGCGTCCTGAACAGGTCAAAGTCTGTCCTCTGGAAGTCCAAGGTAGCAGTTTTGCTAGTCACCCTCTTGACGTCACCAAGAATAGCAACTCCACCATTTCATGGTCACTCTGGCCAAGACAATCTCCAACCTTCACATCTCCTACTAGTCCTTTCCTGTTAGTGAAGAGTAGGTCTAGCAAGGCATCTCCCCTGGGAGGCTCTTGCACCAGCTGTGTTAGGAAGCAATCATCCACACATTCTAGAAATCTCATGGACTGCTTCCTCTGCGCAGTATTATATTTCCAGCATATGTCAGGGAATTTGAAGTCCCCCATGAGAACGAGTGCTGTCCATCGTGCAACATCTACGAGTTGTTTATAGAACACCTCGTCTATTTCTTCATCCTGACTAGGTGGTCTATAACAGACCCCCACCACGATGTCACTCCTAAAGACTATCCCCCTGATCCTTATCCATAGTGATCCTTATCCATAGGGACTCTACTACTCTTACCTCCACTGATTGAAATTCACAAGGCCTGGAAGGCAGAAATAGAAATGTTCCTGCTGAGATCCCCCACACCAGAAGCTTTTGTTTCAGAGAGCAGGCTCAAGCACTCTGGTCTATCAGTATGTACAGTTGTTGTTAGTCACCAACATACCACCAAAACTTTGGACAACCCACCACTACTGAAGATCATAACCAAGACATCACTAGATTGAACTGTGGTAAACTCTGCTATGTTTGTGTATCTTTATGTCTGAATGTCTGACTCTCTTTTGCCATCTTTTATTTCTTTATCTTTTTTACGCTTTTGCTCTTTGCAAAATCTGTTTCCTTAATATTGTTTTATCTGTATTGGCTATTGATCTTTGTTAGCAAATTAGCCAATCTTATCTTTAAGAAGAAGACTAGTTTTTGTTAAGAAAGTACTCAATAAAGTGATTGTACTATTCTTCTGAGTCTTGGGAACTTCACAGGTAAGAGTAACGGACCAGTGGAACAGGCTGCCCAGAGAGGTGGTAGAGTCTCCTTCTCTGAAGACATTCAACACCTGACTGGACACCTACCTGCACAACCTGGTCTAGGGAGCCTGTGTTTGCCGAGGGGTTGGAATAGATGATCTCTAGAGGTCCCTTCCAACCCCTGCAATTCTGTGATTCTGTGACTCCATTGCAGTAGCAACTCCTGCTGACTAGGACAAGCACAAGTCAGGAAGTAGAAAAAGATTCACTTTCCTCATAACCTACTGAGTGGGATGAGACCGTGTATTATAATCAAGCAAGTAGTGCCATTAATTTTGAGTTTAAAAATTTAGAATTGATCTTGAGTTTCTAGTAGAACCCAGATTATTACTGACATTGAATTCTTCAGCTCAGATCCTTGCACCAATCTCAAACACTACTGAGCATCTAGGTCATGCTTCAGGCACTGAGCATCTAGGTCATGCTTCAGGCACTGTCATCCTCAACCCTGCTGTAGATGCTCCTATGACAACACTTACCCATATATATTTGGAAAGTATGTGAACATAAAATTCTTATTAATGGGAAATATATATATATTATATATATATACATATATATATATATATATATATATATATATATATATATATATATATAATAGAAAAAAAAATACCACAACATTCTTTTAAAAATGTTTTATTTTGAAATGTCTCTTTGCAATCCACCAGAAGAGAATTGAAGGAACAGAAAGAATCAGTCCAAACAATTTGAAGAAAATGCTACATCTCTGTTTATATGGGTAAGAATAATTTGATATTAACTTATAAACAAATAATTAAACAGACCTAATATTGAAAACATGGGATGGGTCTTTGTGTATAAAACCAGTAAGAACATCTCACTTAAGTCACACTGCAACAGGCAAAATAGGATGGGTCTTTGTGTGTAAAACCAGTAAGAACATCTCACTTAAGTCACACTGCAACAGGCAAAATAACAATCTGTGTTTAGTTTCCTTTTTGCTAACCACTGTGCTTGTCTTCACTGTCTTTTCTTTTTACTGTGTAATATAAATGTTTCAAGGAAAAATAATTTTAAAATATTTCAGCTGTTTTTATTGGGTTAAGATGTTAAGCATTATAAAGTTTAGCCATATATACTTCACAATCTACTTTCCCAGAAATACTTGTTGGGATTTCCCAATATGGATGATGTCCCGAAAACTCAAAATTTTCCATGGTACTTCTGCCATTTTCCAGAGAGCAATTTTTTTTTTTTTCTGTAAAAAAAAAAGGTCAAGAACTGTAAGATCAGACCTAACACTATGATATGTACTTAAAGTAAGAAAAAAAATCCCATTCGCTATTAATTATGATAAAGAATGGCACATGTTTTTAAGATGTTTATAACTGATCTAACCTTTAATAACTATGCTGTTCTACCTTTCCAGCATCACATTTTAATAAAGACTGTCTCTGATAAATGTGCACTTGATTCAAAAGACACATAAAGGTGCACAATGTGCTTACCTTTTATGACTACAGCTATTGATTTAATGATGATACTTGCAGAAATAAAATGAACAGGACTGCATTTTCCATATGTATGGCTGAGTATTTTTTTTTTTTCAGTAGAACTGGCTTAAGATGGCCTATAATGATGGCAAATATATATATTCAAAGAAACAAGTACTGACCTACAACATGCACTATTCTCAATCTATTTTAGGCACCATCTGTTCATTTACATTTTTTAAAGCAGGATGGAATCATTTTTCTATATTGCCTTTTTTTTTTCTTAAGTAGGAACTGCCTGGTTTTTGTCTGTATAGGAACATGCTTCACTGAGTAAAACTTCAAAGTCTAATCATTCACAGCTTGCCTTTTGGCTTGTGGCAAGGACATGACTTATGTCAAACTCTTATATTGTCAGTGTTTTGACTTTTTTTCCATATTATTTTTTAAACTGTTTTGCAGTTTTATTTTTTGCCTATTATTGTACCAGTCATGAGAATATGTGCTGAAAAAAAAAATTAAAAAAAAGATTAAAAGTAATCTGTTCTCAAATTAGTTTATATATCATTTATGTGCAAATATATGTTAAGCAAAACCAGTATGTTGATGTTTTGTTAGATCATAATATTATGTTTCTTCTGAAAATTTGAATAGTTTGAAATTATTTACTGTGAAAAAAAATATTGTTCTTAAGAATGCAGCTATATCAAGCATGCTAATCTTTCAGTAATCACTTTCATAAAAAAATAAATAGTATTATGGCAAATTGCTTCATGTTATGACAGCTGCTCTGAAAATAATGCCTATGTCTTTATTATTTTGGTATACAACGTCAGAGGAAGTTGGTGAGATAGGAACAGAAATTGAACCACTCCACAAATATTCTCCTAAATTTTATTGCTGTGCAACAGGTAGCAGCATAGGGGCAATCTACAAAACGGCATCTGACATACAAATGTGTATAAAGAAAAGATATATAATTGAATTTTTCTCTGCAGAAAAAAAATGGCGCACATTGATATTCATTGGCACTTGCTGAAAGTTTATGGAGATCAAAAAATGAGAGAGTGGATAGTACATTTCATAAATACTGTGACTTGAAAGAAAAGCCACAGTTTGGACAGCAGTGCAGGTTTTTATGAGTACAACATACAGCCTTTTCCTCATATGCATATCTAATGTTGGTGACTGTGTTGAAGAATAGTGTTTTGTAGTTTAGAATTCGTTCTATTAAATTGTGTTATTGTGCTCTTTGTATTTGTTCTAGTTTCCATGGCAATATATAGGAGTCATTACATTCAGAGCAACCTGCATAAACATGTCATTGATTGAAGTAAATGAAACCTTTCAGATAGCAATCGGTACAGGTTAAAATCCAACCATCAGCAGTAGTGAGAGAAAGGATACTGACACCAAAGGTGGTCCACATGTAATATGGCTACAGAATGAAAGAAGATCAGAAGTATAGCAGCAGCAGGTAATCACATTCAGTTTAAATGCTCATGAATTTCTTAGCAAGTAGCATAGAACCTAGATGTAAGTAGCATCATACAAATCTATGGGCCCAAACTGAATCCAGCCTAGGGCTCTAAGTTGCTGACTGTTTAAATGTATACAATATTTGAAAAGCTTTGCCAGAAAAGGGCAAATGTCACAAGGGCCCAGAAGAGGACTCTTAACTAGAGGTTCATTAGTTTTATTTCAGTGTCTAGGAAAGTAATGGAATAACTCAAGGGAACTATTATAGACTAAATGATGTACCCCTCAAAGATTTACAAATGTAAATAATGTCTTATTTACCAGATCACCTTTCACAATAAAATATTTTTTTTTCCTATAGAAGGAAGGCAGTAGATACTGTTTACCTGTACTTCAGTAAAATTTTCATCAAAAATTAAATAAATATATAGACTGGATTAAGGTCTAAAAGATGTGCAGAAGATTGTCTAAGGGTGATTGATGGCTTTTACTCAAGTTGGCAGTTTTTCACAACTGGAGTACTCCAGGGACTGATACTAGGACCTATGCTATTTGGTATTTTCATAAGAGATCAAGACAATCAAAGTCAAAGCACCCTTACCAAGTTTGCTTATGACATTTGTCTAGATGGTAAGGCAGACATGACAGAAAGAAACCTGGACTGGAAGAGTGGTCAAACAAGAATTATACAAACTTTAACAAAGACAGAAGTATGAGCCTTCATTTGGGATTACATAAAAAATGAATCCAACATAGACTAAGGTCTGTGTGGCTGGAGAGGTGCCTTGATGAAAGATAGATGGGGGCCCTGGTGAACATCAAGCTGAATGTGAGTCAGTGGTGCACTGCTACTGCAGTGAAGGTAAATCAGATCCTCTGCTGCATCTGCAGAGGCATTAGTAGGAAAAATAGTGATGGGGTCATGTTATTCCACTCAGCCCTGTTCAAGTTGTACATGGAGTACTGTGTCCAGCTCTGGCCCCAACAATTCAAAAAGAACATGAGACTGATTGGAGGGGTCCAACAGAGGGTCATAAAGATTATCAAAAGGCTAGACAAGCTGTCCAGTGAGGAAAGACCAACGGAGTTAGGTGTTGTCACTCTGGGAAAGAGAAGACTCAGGGCATAAATCATCATTGTATTCTATTACTTAGAAGATAGCTCCACATTGAACCACATGGAGAAGACAAGTGGCAGTGGTTACAAGTTGCAGAGTAAGCAAACTGCTCAATATAAGAATTTTTTTTAAAGCAAGATCAATTGTTCACTGAAACAAATTCCCAAGGATCATCGTAGAATCCCTCCTCAGGGTTTTCATGATGTGACTTACTTGCTAGGTTGTTTAATCTAAGATCCCCTTTCCCTCATAAGGTTTGACTGGACTGCTCCCTCCCAGCCTAAGCTGATTATGACTATGATTCTATGATTCTAAGATAAAGTCTCAGAGCTTATCCAGGATGAAATTTTGAATAAGATTTTAGAAAGCACATAAATCAAAACCAAGGTAGCAGATTTATTCTGATAAATTGAAAAATGAGGTAAGTGTACAAAGATAGAAAAAAATTTTAAATAGAACATTAGAAAATCCATACTTACAAAAACTAAAGCATATTAAAAAGTAGGAAAAATAGAGAAAAGAAAACCATATTCTCAGGATTATTAGTAAAATTCACTTTTGACAGATACCATTAGGTGCAGACTGTTTTTCACTCATATTAGTATATGTTACCAGTCAGAGATAACTAAAACATATTATGAAACTTAGACCAATATTAGAAAATAATTGAGTAAAATAAAACACTGAGACTAGTTAAAAAGAATGCAGTGATAGTTTACAAAAAGTGAATTAATTTGCACAAAGACACAAACAGAACAAGGATACAAAAACATTAGAAGGCAATGTATTGGAATGAAGAAATAATATTACATGAATATGCATCGCTGGATATACCATTATAAACAGACATGAAAATCAAGTCTGAACTAAATTGTAAGCATCATATTTTACTATAATACATGGTGAGCAAGACTAAATTTCTGTAACACTGTTTTAAAATCAGTTTGGTACAGTTTAAAAGAGAAAGAAATTTGGGATATGTTCCTTTGTATGCTTAAATCAAGCACCTATATAATTTACACCCAGAAGCATGTTTAAGATCTAGCAACCTTGAGTAATTAAAACATAATTTAAACAAATGTATTAACTCTAAACGGCAGTCTTACTTATTAGTTAGGTGAGATATTCAGAATCTTATGCAGCCTATCTATAAACATGTATGGATAGTGTATTCCTACTCAGATCCTCGGATTGCAGTGAAATCAGATACTGAAAAATTATGAAATTACTAAAAGAGTAATTAATGAATAGAAATATCCCTAATTTTGCATCTTTGCCTCTACTTAAAAAAAAATTAAATTAAGAAAGCAAAGCCATAAATGACTTCTGTTGTTCAGCATGGACAAAGGATAATATAATTACTTAACTAATTAACTACAATGGTAGAAACATAGTATGAGCCATATCACCCCATTTAGTTGTGCCTGTGAAGGCATTACTCTCCTTTAAAAGCATTCTGCATCAATGAGATTAATTATTTATTTACATACATTAAAAATCTGTCTGCATATAAAAAAAATATTTGCTTTTTATGTATCTCATTGGAAATTTCAGAAGATGATTAAAAGCGCTTGAATTTCAAAATGACCTCTCTCCACTGATGATATGAGAAGCCTAGATTCATAACCTACCTGCGTGTATAACAACTGGAAAAAGCAGTAAATGTCTCATTTTATATTATACATATATGTTCATTTGACTATGGAGTGAATCCATCTAGGTAATTAACATAGCCTATTTAAAAAAGAGAAAAATTTCCTTCAGTGACAGTGCTGTCAAAAATATTCCTTTTCACTGTCTTAATGATTAGCACAATTAATAAATTAGCACATTAGATGTTGAAACTGAACACTAAGACCACAACTGAATCACCATTAAACGCCTCAGACCTCTAAAATGCAGAGGCAAAAATGGCTGTTGAAGGTCTAGAATTCACTGTAGACATACTTCAGGTATTTTTTGTGTCTAATTTTATCTTGAATTAAGGAACCTATTTTCCAGTATAACATCATGTGTAAAATACCCAGATTACACTCTTTAGTGCATCTGAACTCATTGTTACCAAAATTATTTGAGATTTGTTTCAGTAAGAGTATATTTAGTTGAAAGAAAAATGCTAGTTCAGACATGTTGTTCATTACATTTTTTTAGTGCTGAGATGATAACTTGCATATAGTATGAAAAAGGGGAAAAAAATAACAAAACCCACAAACACCAAAAAAACTAAAAGCTTCTACAGTTACTTTGAATTACAATCCATCACTTAATAGTATTACTGATTAATATAATTTCAGAATAAAATATTTAAATATATCTTTTAAAAGACTGTGAATTTCCATTTCTAAAGGACATTATATTTTGAAATAGAAAAATATTGCTTGAAGAATACAATTAGTTCATGTTTGTTTCACAAAAAAACACATTTATCTTGATTTCTAGACTTGGGTTTTCACAAATATAGAAATGAATTTGGGATTGTCTTGCTATTATTATTATTATTATTATTATTATTATTATTATTATTATTATTATTATTATTATTATTATTATTATATTAAATATATTATATATTAAATATATTATATATTAAATATAAGAATAATAGCATGACAAACCCGAATTCATTTCTATATTTGTATATAGAATTTATATACAATGATGATGATGATGATGATGATTGATGATGATGATGATGATGATGATGATGATGATGATGATGATGATAATTTGTTTATTTTTTGAAGAAAAAGAGAAAGAAGACACAAAAAGAAAAAAAAAAAAGAAAAAGAAAAAGAAATGTCAATCATATCCTTGGCTGCATCAAAAGAAGTCTGGTCAGCAGGGCAAGGGGGGTGCTTTCTAGTCTGTGCTGGTGAGGCCTCATTTGGAGTACTATGTCCAGATTTGAAGTCTTAGTACAGGAAAGACATAGCCCTGTTGGAACACATCCTTAAAAGGGCCTTAAAAATGCTCCAAGAGATGGAACAACTCTACTATGGGGACAGGCTGAATGAGCTGGGGCTGCTCAGCCCACAGAAGTGAAGGCTTCAAGATGATCTGGTAGCAGCTTTACAGTATATAAAAGGGAACTACTGGAAAGAAGGGAATAGACCCTTTAACAGTGTCAGCTGTGGCAGGGCAAGCAGAAATGTTCTCCTTGTATATCTCCTAGGTATAAGAAAAAAGTCTATAAAAGACTATAAAAGAGGGTGGTGAGACATTTGACCAGGTTACCCAGAGATGCTCCATCCCTTGAGACTTTCAAGGCCAGGCTGGACCTTGCCCTGAGCAACCTAATCTAGCGTGGATGTACCTGTACGTTATAGGGGAGTTAGACTAGATGACCTTTAAATGTCTTTCCAACTCTAAGGATTCTATGATTCTAAAAGGCAAAAGGAAAAAGAAAAGGAAAAGGGAAAATGGAAAAGGGAAAAGAGAAAAGGGAAAAGGACCACAGAAATACACAGAACTAAGTAGGTTGAAATCCATCTGGAGAATGAAGTTACATATTGAATTATTCACCATGTATATATATTTTTCTGATTTTTAGATTCCTGTCAGTTCAGTTTACCAATTCAATTTTCTAGATAAATTCCTTAATGGCCTAACATAGGCAGGCAGCACAAAAATAATAACAAAAAATAAAATAAAATTACTAAACTAAACTAAACTAAAATAAAATAAATGACTTCTACTAAAACTGCTTCATCAAATGCTTCTAGTAAAGATCCTCTTTGTTTCACCTTTCAACATTAGTATTAGTATTAGTATTAGTATTAGTATTAGTATTAGTATTAGTATTAGTATTAGTATTAGTATTAGTATTCCCACCATAACATAAAAACAACATATTTCACCTGAAAAAGACAGAGTAAATTCTGAGAATAAATTTCTTTCTTGTCTTAGGGCATCAGTTGCCCACTGATATTAGTATAAATAGCAAGAAATAGAAGTGGTTGATATAATAAATAAATGGCTATGTAATAATTTTAACACATGCCAAATGAACACCAACACAACTGAAAAACTGTTATTTGGTTTGTAAGCCACTGAAAACAGATCATTAAGGAATGAATTAAGCTGATAGCTTTTGTATAAATAGCTAAAACCATCTGTAAGATGAAGAAAAAAATAGATACTTAGGCTGAAATTTTCTAAGTTGTCTGTCAGATTTTATTTGGAGCTATGTGTTCAGTCTTAGTAAACATAATTGAAAATTTTGCTTTTTACTTTCCCTGGCTTTCACATTTTTCAGAGAAAAAATACTTAGTTTTCCATTATTTGTATTTTTCATATAAAATTTAGCTAAGGAAACATTTTTGTACAAATATATTAAGTCCCATACAATTAATTTCATAAGAAAAGGGACAATGTTGTTGCTTGCTTTATGAAACAGAATGTGCATCATGTTAAATGTAGACAAGATAATATACAAGTGATAAATCCATTCATCTTAAAGGAATTAAGGTTGTGTATATTGCTTACTTGATCACAATACCAGTAGAAGTATTTATATTTCTTATGCACTATGGAGGTATTTTCATGTCACGCATTGTTTTAAAATTCAACAGGTAAACCATAAAGCAAAGCACAAAAAAATTGATGTAAAACATAACTCAGAGAAAGTACAGCTTTGAAGAGTAGTTTTTTTTTTAATGTGAACCAGCCAAGGCCATGTTCTTAGACTACAACAAATTAATTGGTCTTAATCTCTATAGTATTTGTCATCAAATAAATTTTCCTGTATTAATATCAGTCAAGCCAGGTGTAATGCTATTTTTGATCTGTGTAAGTAGATCAAAGCCACTTTTTTAACAACTGTGTTCCCACTCATCAAAGGTAAATCAAGGAAATCTTTAACCCTATCAAACCAGACCTTATCTAGTTATTACTTTAACTTGTCAATCAACACAACAGACTTGATTCCCTAGAGAGCAGGGAAGAATATCAACTGCCAAAAAGATACGGAGTAAGACTATTAGAGGAAAAATATCAGATAGACAACCAGTGGAACATACCAAGCTTTTTCAGGAGATGTACTTTTTACCTTTTGAATGGATTAGCGGAGAAGAAATCTAAGTGAATGAGAAGAGACAGGTTTCCCTGAATTCAGGGGAAAATCTCAGAAGTCTTGGAAGACTGTGAATAAACCTAAAAAACCTTAATTTTCATTGGACAAGTCCAATCCATTCTATGACTTCCAAATACATTGAAGTCATACACAGAAGAATAAAGAAAGAAATACAATTGCTTTTTGAAATACTGCTCTGTGATTCACAAATTTTGAACCAGTTTTAAGATATGAAATCTTCCATTTTTTCAGTTTGATGGAAGGGTATCTTTAAATTCAGACAATTGTACTAAAGATACAGATAAGTGGATTTGAAAGCAATCCTTGTTAACGAAATCATGCCACTTAGCTGTGCACTCAGATGTTGAAGGATTAGTGTCCTAAATGAACATATAAACCTAAGTACTTTTAAACCATTATACCACTATCACATAATAAGAAACTACTAGAATTTATACATACACTAAATAAACAGACAACAGATGCCATTATTTTTAGAGGGCTGCAATTTTCTCTAGGGTTTAAAAAGCCCCTGTGATTTTTTGTAGATGTTCTTCATCTTGTTAAAGTTCTGTCTAACTCCTAGAAAATATTTTTACATGTAAAATGAAGGCATGATAAAAGCATATTTATGAAAAGCAGCTCCTATGTACAAAATAGGAATTTTAAGTATTAAGTCATTCGATAATTTACTTTAAAGCAATTATTTTAGAAACTTTGCTTAGGAAAGATGTCTTCCACTGAGAAGTTGATATAACCTAAAATTTCTATCTCTTTAAGTTAGAATATATCCAAACATAAATTTTCAGTTCTATAGAGTAATGTTTATATATTGAACTAGGACAAACAAAGAGTCTCTAGTCCCCACTCCAAGCTCTTTATCATTAGGTGAAACAATATGGTATCAAATGCTTCTGTTTTCAGAAGAGTCTTTTGAATGATCTGACATTAATTCTCCTAAAGCAAATTAGCAATACTAATGGAGCCTACTATTTGCCACTAAAGATTAATCTTTCCAATATTCCATCGTTGCTTAGATCTTTCCCTCTTCCTCTAGACGGTGAAGTCACAAAATTTGTCATTCTTATGAGAAGAGTCTACCATTTCTACCTAAGTGCCTCAGCAGAATAACATAACAATAATATGCAGCTGTTGTTACTACTTGGTCAAAAAGAAATTTACAAGTAAAAACAAGCATATTTATACAAAATCATACTCAAATATAAATATACAAACATATATAATATTCATATACAAACTTCCACAGAAATGGAAAAATGTTTAGCATTTTGACAGAATAGGTAAATAAATAAACATGAGTAAAAGTATGTACTTTAATTATGTTTTTGTCTTATTAGCAAACAGACAACTTTTCTTATACTTGTGTAATGCTACTTGTATCCAAATAAAATTGCTGGGATTTCCTTCTCTCACGTGAGGAACTGTTTCATATTCTGAACATGAATTGAATGCTGGTAAGATGTTTATGTCTCATAAAGGTGTATTAGCTGGTAGAGATTCTCCTTTTATATATAACCAAAAGTTTTGTTAAGGAATATTCAGCCTAAGTAGAAAAGCGGTCTTATTTTTACAAGTAAGAAAGTCCCTCTCTTTCTGTCTTGGTGCTCGCACTGTTTGGATCATTCATTTAGTTGTTTTTATCTTTGATGGCTATTGTCCTTTCTTTGTTTTCACAAATTATTTTTCATGTGAATACCAAAACTAAAAAGACCTGTGACAGCATTAAATTCACTAATGATTTTATTAATTCAGCTAGTCATCAGGTACAATTCATCAATTCTGTTATATTTTTGCTAAATACACCTTTTCTAGAATTTAAATTATGAAGAAAAAGTTGCTGACTAATCTGAATTTCTCAATTTATTCATGTTCAATAAAAAGCTATTCATCAGCTTAAACTCAGCTGTGAGTTCAAATCAAATTTAAACCATCTGGGAGTAAACAAAATTGTTCTTCTTCCCTTGCACGTCAGCTGTGGATAAAAATAACAAGCAAATTTCCAAGCAGCTAAAGACTCTGAAACCTCTGTTTCTATGAACAGATTTTATGAAATTATTCAATGTATAGAAAGAATCACCCAGGGTGTACTTTAGATTTAATATTTTGATCTGTGATTAAAGAGAACTACAACAACAAGAACAAAGCAATAATATTTAGAGGTTATAAATAGACTTTTAATTGGTATCAATATAAATAAAAAATACATTGCAAGCAAATTTTATATTATACTGCCATACTAGCTTGTTTATTTTTAAGCGTCGTTCAGCATAGATTTTTTTAATCTTCTTCATATTTATTAAGTCTCCTAATAAATTTTCCATTAAAAAGAGTCTATTGTAAACTACTGAAAATGACTGATAGAATGTGAGGCTTTGGCTATGAAATTTGTCCTCCCTTTTCCCTTCCCTTCCCTTCCCTTCCCTTCCCTTCCCTTCCCTTCCCTTCCCTTCCCTTCCCTTCCCTTCCCTTCCCTTCCCTTCCCTTCCCTTCCCTTCCCTTCCCTTCCCTTCCCTTCCCTTCCCTTCCCTTCCCTTCCCTTCCCTTCCCTTCCCTTCCCTTCCCTTCCCTTCCCTTCCCTTCCCTTCCCTTCCCTTCCCTTCCCCTCCCCTCCCCTCCCCTCCCCTCCCCTCCCCTCCCCTCCCCTCCCCTCCCCTCCCCTCCCCTCCCCTCCCCTCCCCTCCCCTCCCCTCCCCTCCCCTCCCCTCCCCTCCCCTCCCCTCCCCTCCCCTCCCCTCCCCTCCCCTCCCCTCCCCTCCCCTTCCCTCCCCTTCCCTTCCCTTCCCTTCCCTTACCTTCCCTTACCTTCCCTTACCTTCCCTTACCTTCCCTTACCTTCCCTTTCCTGATATTTCAACTGAAAGTCTTAGAAAAAGGATTCATTACTGTTAATATTAAGGACTCTTAAGCATGACTGACAATTGTCATGTTCTTTTTTTTGGAGTTTAGCTCTCTATGATCAAACAACCATTGATACAGGGCTACAGTGTAAACTGGATTCTGTCCACACATGAAATACTGGGAAGTGCCCCCTCATCACTTGAGATTTATCTTCAAGTTCAACCCCTGCCCTTTGAGCCTTGTCTGAAGTAAGTTACATCTATGCCTGATCATATGCATGTGAAGCTGGACACTGACTTGCAGACTTGCCTTTGAGGCTTGACTTTGAACTTGTTCCATCATTACAGACTTGCTTGGCAACCACTGGCTTCTTTCCATCTGATATCAGAGCTTCTTGGCACTATTTGTATGGATGTTGTGGGATTCTGTCTTCATCCCTGCAGGCATTTTCCTGCTGTTACCAGTTGTCCTGGCTTGCCTTCTCTTCTACTGCATCCATTCTTGCTGCTTCCTCGCATTAACTCATATATTTACTAAGACTGTAGATTGTTAAATTAAAGTTAACTTATTTTTAGAGAAAGTGTGATAGTTATCATGAGATTGCTTTCTGTCATACAAGGAAAACAGTGAAAATAATTTCTCTCTCATCAGTTGAAAACAACTGACTGTATGTGTTGCATTGAAGGCAAGGGGTGGCAACTATGGGTCTCCATTCAAATCAGCATTTGAACTGCTGCTGAAGACAAATGAATTGCAGGACATTCGCCTATGTGCACATATTCATTCTTGCATGATGAAGATACCCGTTATTACAAAAGAAATGTGTCATGTAAAATTTTCCTTTATCCTTTTTTTATTTTTTTCTATACGGTTGTACTCTTCAATCAGAAGTACCACACACTACAGCAAAACAGGAACTACCAAATATGTCAGTTATAATATCCATCTCAAACAAGGTAATGACTGAGGAAAAGGAATAAGTTGTAATAATATGTACCACAAAGAGCATGAAAAAAAAAAAAAAAGTATGAAAAAGACATCCTTTACTATCTTTTATAAAATCTCCCTTCTTGCAAACACTTCAGACAAAAATATGATGAAAAAAAGTGAATTATGATTATTGTTAAGTTGAATAGGGAGATATTGTAAACTAGAGATATGTATTTTGCTAATTAAAAATGTGGCACCAAATGACACTGTAATAATTCTATTCATGTAAACAGTGAACATTTCCAGTTGAGTAAGCATCAGGAGATATGAAAAAGAATCTTACCAGTTTATCAATATCAAGTACCAAAACATGAATGACATCAATTATGTCTTAATATGTACGTATATAGATGCATCAATGTCACTTTAATGACTAAGCTTGGAAGAATTTTTAGGATCTAATTTATCCTACACTTTCTAATCTGCTTATTTACTTCAGTGTTTTTATGACAAAGCTAGATACCAAGCTAAATACTTATTAAACTCTGTAAATCATCTCCCTCATGATCTTAAGAGAAGAAAAATCTTTATGACATTTAACACTCACATACTCCAAAATCTGGAAAACAAACAAATGAAAAACCTATACAGAAGGTTTTTTCAACTTAATGCATTTACATTTTCAAAAAGTTATTGATAAATAATTAATCAATTCACATTAATAATTTAATCATTTTAGCAAATAATTATATCTAAATTAATAATTGATGTATTTTAGCTATTAATAATTTTTATAAGTTTTAATCAGAGTTTCAGGGAAAAAAAATAAAGTTAAAACTGATGCTAGATCTGACACTGATGTTAAGACTAAAATAATTCTTAATTTTCTCCTGAACTACTACCATTATGATCAGTAATGGTCATTACTGATGGTCAATATATACTACTAGTATTTATAAGTGGTTTCACTAGGCATTGCAATCATGAGAACAAACTTCTTTCTATTCATTGCCAAATAGAAGAATCACTGTATCATCCATCAAATATTTCCAGCTCTTCTGTTTTGCTGAGAAGGAAAAACAAGAACCAGAATGTAAGAAATTTAGGAGTATTTATTAAGAGGCTGGGTGCTTCACTGGCAGGCATGATTTAAATCCTAGTAAAGAGAAGCTTTACTGCAAGATATTTCAAGGACATTATTGTACTTGAGTTATTCCCAAAATATCATTTGAGTCTGAAAATGCTCTTGACTGGGTCAATGGCAATAACTATTCTAATTTCTATGGGTAATTTCTTCATCTGTGTTGTCTCAAACTATATCTCCTCTGTATATCTGCTTTGATGGGTACTAGAATTACAGGATGAATGGGTTATCTTCAGTCTACACTTTTAATGCATAGTAAGAGTCCTTTAATTTTTCTTTCCAGGTGATTCCTGTGAATTAAGAAAAATTTCCAAGTATTTTTAATGAGTCCTGTTCCCTCCCCTCCACTAGCTCTTTCCTACTTTATAGCCAATTGTTAGTTGATCATAAGCATTGCTCCTACTTTTAGTTGCTTATTTTTGTATTTGCTACTTCTGTAGATAAGAATTCACAAAGAACAACAAATATAACAACACTGTTTTTCACTCTCCTGATTGTTGCTCCGAAAGTAGTGCCTCCCATTTTACTACAATGGTCTATGACAGAAGAAGTTGAAACTGACCTTAAATATTCTATTATATTTAACTGCTATGTAATTAATGGCAGCTATCTGACAAAATGGAATCTAACATGAAATGGTGTATGAAGCAAAGAGGTGTCACTGAAATCCTCCATGCAGAAAAAAAGAAAAATTGCAACTATTTTTTTTTTTTTTGGCATTTACTGAACACTTATAGAGACTATACTTTTGTAGTTTATGGTGGGTGGTATGTTTCAAAAGTGGTGATGGAAGACATGAAAGACAAGACACTTTTGAAAGCCATGCAGCTTTTTATGAACATGACATGCAGGCTCTTACTCACTGCTGGTGGAGATACATAGCTAATGGTGGTGACTAAGCTGAAAAATAGTAGCTGAGAACTTGCTCTGTCAAACTGTGTTATTGTTTTCTTCGTATGTGTTGTAGTCTCTGCAGAAAGTAGCATTAATTTCAGTGAGACCTACGTAATGGTTATGTGTTGATCTCTTTATAAAAGAGTTTATTTAAATCAGCAAAGCATATCAATTTTTCAGTTTATGAATACCTTGTATAAATTTATGAGAGTATTTCTGTGGGGAAAAAAATCAACACTGTTTTACAAATTTTTGTTAGACTACAGAAATATGTTACCAAAGGCATGGCTGTTCCCTAAAGGCTGGCAATGATATGGACCTTTCTGATCTCCAACTGCCTGATCTGAGTATACACACTGAGATCATTCTGACTCTTTCTTAGAGCGGTAAGGTGTTCTACGTGTGTATCTCTTGCAGTAGAAGGTAGGTGCAAAGAGAGGTTTTCTTTTCTTATGTACTCAACTACCCTTTTTCACTTTTCTCCAAATTCCCTTACTTACACCCTTGAAAGATCCAAGAGGTTTCTGTTAATTTAGCATATGTGAAAGAAATTTGGAGATTGGAGAAAGCAACAAGTGAACTGCAGATGTGCTCTGCACACACTGGCAGTTCAAAACCATTCCAACTTTAAACTTTAAAAGAATACATATTTTTAAGAAAGTGGAAAGCATTTTAATTATGGATGTAAAATGTGTACTATATTCATTATGTCTATTTAGTGACATTTAGAGCCAAATAATAGTAATAATTGATTCTGAATGTCACTTCAATTAGTACTTTTATGCTAAAAAAAAAAATATCTGCTTTCAATAACATATTCATGTTTCAATTTAAACTGCAAAGTTTAAACTTTCAGGTACAACAGTCTGCATCCAGATTCCACAGAATATAGTCCACCAGCTGATACGATAATTAACAGGTAGGCATATCATATACTTAGTGAAATGACTGTTTGTATGGGAACTGTTGAATCACGTCCTGAACCACTGATTGATCACCTGAGGTGAGCTGAGTCAGCTGCAGGAGCACAGGTGAAGGTAATGTACCTGTGTGATTGGAAGGGGTGGAATCTGGCTCCACCCTCCCAGACCCCATTTAAGGGCTGACCACCACCAGGGAAGGATTTCTTCTTGGAGATCCCTCCTGTGTAGATCATCGGAGGACTTCAACCATCGTAAAAGATGAGCCACACTTTACTTACAAGTAGTCTGTGTACCATCTATATAAAGCCTTACGGAAATGTGTACCGCCCTCTGTGATATCTCCTTTGAATTCCATCCTTTCGAATTATCTGACCTACACTGTTATTTCATGATAATGACTACACAAGATTAGTTAATACTATCACAGAACACTCTTCCTGTTGTGATATATTTTAAGTATACTTAAAATATTGCAGCTATCATTCAATTCTACATCTTAGGGTGCTTCTATTTTAACCATAATGCATTTCATGAGGGAGAGAGAATTGTTAAATACAGAAGATGCGGTATTTCACATTCATTCTCCTTTCAACAAATATTCTATCACCAGGCCACACAAACTTTTATAAAGCAAAGTTTGTGCAAAAAAGAATCAGGAATAATTATTCCAGAAGCTGGAATAATGGCTTTATAATGTGCTTTCATACAACTCAAGCTTATTATTTACTGCATATTTACTAACGAATAGAATAATAGAATCATAGAATTGCTTAAGTTGGAAAAGTCCTTCACGATCATCAAGTCCAAGCACAATCTAACCATACTACCCTACCTTTAGCAACTCACCACTAAATCATGTCTACGAGCACCACATCCAAACGGATTTTAAATACATTCAGGGATGGTGACTCAACCACCTCCCTGGGTAGCCTATTCCAGTGCTTAACAACCCTTTCTGTAAAGAAGTGTTTGTTTCTTTTGCCTTTTCTACTTTTCTCTACCTGTCTGCACCCTTGTTACTGTAGTACTACTCTGTAGCATAGTATACTATTTATTGGGCTATTTGGTGAACCAATCAAGACATTGCCTACAAGAACAATCTGACAAAAACAACAGAGGAAAGGCTAAAGTGTTTAATTTTGTGTCAGTACTGAAAGAAATGCACTACATGGCTTAATTAATTAACCTAGTTAGTGTGTGCTGCACATTTCTGTTCTCAGTTGAACATAGCTGAACGAATTACCCTTGATTTCAGCAATCCCAGAAGCAAATGAAGCCTAGAAGAATTATAGAATCATATCCAAAGTCACTGCAAGTAGTTTCACTCAGAAGTAAGATGTAAATAAATACAAAATTGAAAAAGAAAGAAAATATCTTCCGCACCATAATAGAAAGAATAAAAACCACATTATTTTAAATTGAACTTTATCATGTTGTTTTACATCAACTAGAAACTCGGACAAAATTACCCATAAAACTGAACTACAAAGTGCTTGTTACTTTTTCGCCATTGCTAGCAAATTAAACTTCTTGATAACTGCAGCTATATTGGATATTTTCTCCTATTCATTAAAAATAATATTGAATTATGATTTTACTTTAAAGAAAATAAAGAACAGAAATAATAGTGACATCTTATAGAAAGCTGGTTTTATTTTTCTTTTCCTAGGTGCTGTAGTTACATAGTTGGCTTAAATCTTTTGTATAAACACCAATACCCCACTGAAAGAACTGGTCTTGGCCTATGTTGTCTTTTTCCCTAGTTGTTTGTTCCTATTGCTGCCATAGTTTCTGTGCAGCAAGTTTTTTTTTATTGTCATTGCTATTACCAAGAGAAGACAAGCAGTGGTAATGTGCAGAAAACATAGCCAGAAGAAAACTATAGTAGCTGTAATCGCTCATCTTTCCAGGCTGAATCTGAAAATTTACATGAAGTCATGAATATCAGTAGAAGTATAGATATACACATATACATGTCATATACACATCAGCATATAAATGCTCCCCAGGTGGTTACAAATATGTATGTTTATATAAATATGAATTATACATGTGTATATATTATCTATAATTATATAATATATAATATATACAATACTATTATTATATATAATATCATAATATGTATATTATATAATAATATATATGATTATATAATATATATTATATTGATGTATATTATATAGATATATATAGATATATATTATATAGATATATAAATAATATGAATGTATATTTGAGTATTCCTATGGATAAGAGCAGATTATACAGATAGTATGATTGTGTATAACTCAGACAAGTAATTAATTCATCAAACTAACAGAAGTTTAAAGAGATTAAAAGCTTTAAGAGTTCAAAGCATAGAAAGGTGCAACAAAGTTTAGCATAATGTTACCACATATTCACATAAATTTTGTAAATGTCAATAGTGATAGGAGTGAATATAATATCAAGGTTGTAGCCAACTTATTGGATCACAGCATTTAGTATATTTAATGTAAAGTTAGGGTACTCTGAGGTATCCAATTTTCTTTCTCTTTCCTAGAAAGTTCATTTTTAATTTTTACATTTCTTTTTTAATTTGTTATTCTACTCAAGATGGAATATTAAATGATCGACGATACTTCTGGGACTTTCTTCAGTTAAATGAAAGGCATGAAGAATACATCATTTTCCTCTTCAAAACAATAGTTTAAATAGAAAATATTTGCTTCATAATTTTTTTTTTCCAGTTTTTAGCATCAAAGAAATCATATGACTTCTGTCTCATCTTCTCACATATCTCTAGCTGTATTCTCATCTTTACAAATGTAGTGCAATTGTAAAAAAATTGAAGGATCTTGAAAGGTCTTGAAGGATCTAGAATTTCAAGTTTAGTTTTGAGTATTTCAGAAACAGATTAATGAAATCACAAGTAAAAATATACATATTTAAAGCTACTGAGATAAAGAAGACAGAATATAACTTCAGGAAAATAGTTAAAGAAGTTCCATTAATGAGTTAAAATGTTTGAAATTTAAAAGCTGAATATTACTCTGGAGAAAAAAAAAGAAAGTGGTAGATGATGTTGCTTGTTGAAAAACCTTTTACAGCAGCTGAAAAGGTTTTTCAACCAAATTGTTTCTTTGATGTCTCTTGTAAATTCATGTTTCTTGGCCATTCACACTTCCAATATATATAACTATTAAAACACATTGGAAAGTCTGCCAAGGACAAAAATAAAATGGATACCATAGCATTTTTTGGAACTTTTGTCCCTTAATAATAAAACTAAGATAATCAGAAAAGTTCTCTTTATATAAAAATCTGTAATTGTATAGAAATAAAAATAGACATGTTTGCACTGAAATTTTGCTGTTGCAACTAGTAGAAAAATATTTTCATTGCAACGGATGACTTAAAAATATTAATTTGGACCAAAAAATGAAAAGTAAAACAAAACAAAATCATCCAAGGTTGCTGAGTTAGCTTAATATTTTTATGCCTTCTTTGAGATTCTGTTTATTTGTTTGGTTTTGTTTAAGCAGAAGGGGTGGACACTGGGAACCATGGGCTTAGGGCATAGAATAACAATTAGCTTAGTAAATTACTTTACTAATCCAAATGGAAAAAATACAGAAGCTTAATAGTTAGACTCATTTCTAATCTTTTTTTTTTTTTTCCAGCCATTTTTCCACATTTTCAGATAAAACAGACTCATATACTCTGCTCAAAAAATAATTATTAAGCCTTAAATATTAGTTGAAAATTACAATGGCCACAGTATAATTGTGATCTTTTGTGACCGTTTTGGACTAAGTAGAGTGTACTGGTGTCAATTAGAAAACTGAAATATCAAACTGGAGTTTTAAAAGCTGGGAAGTTTTGTGAGATATTTTCTGATGCCATAAAATAAGTGCGCATGTCTGCTCATATATGCAATATTTAAATATATTTAAGTATTCACACATATGTTTGTATTAACTAATATATTTACAAAACATATTTTAGTATCTATTATCACAAAAAAAAATGTTGATAATAGTACTCAAATAATATTGGCTTTAAATTGTTTCCTGTAGTATTATATTTGATTAAAAAAAAAAAAAAGATATTTATGTGATAATATAAAGTCATTAGCAACAAGTACTTTCAGGATATCAGTCAGGAGTATAATCAGGAGTACCAGACTCAAAAGAGTTAGAAATATAAATATACAAACTTTTTTTTACTACAATCCACCATCAAAGTAAAGTGTAGATATTTTCTCAGTTTCCAGAATATATTTAGAATTCTTCTTGAGCTTCAATTCCTTTATATTTTAATTTCACAATGTTTTTAATAAAATATAATATCTAAGAACTCTCAGAAAATTTTTGATCACATTACTGTAGTACTTGTAATGCAGTTTAACAGGAAGTAAAATTTATGGTATTTGAAATTCAAAGTCATTGTTATGCACAACATTTATCATCTATAAGCTTACAACAGATTTCTTTATTATTTTTTAATATTGTTTCTCCAGAAAAGTAGATTTTTTTTGTCCATAAATTATATCTTAGATCAAAATCACCAAGTGCAATAAAAGGATTAACAGAAACTACTGAGTAGATAGATCGTTAATTATAGGACAAAAATGTGATTTCTTTAAAATAAGTTCATTTGTCTTTCTTTAAAATAAGTTCATTTGTCTTTCAGAAAATAATCATTGCCACAAGATAGACAGGAATGATTTATCAGACAAATTTTGTTTTCTGGAAAAGGAGGCAGATTTAATATGGGATGAGATTCTAAGTAGACTTTAATTAATGCAGTTACCACTTAATCATTAGAGATGTAAACTAAAGCTAACACATATTAACATTTTTCTTAAAACAAGAAAACAAGATAGGAAATAAGAAATGTCAGTACAATTCCATAATAGGTAAGAGTATGAAGTTTATCTTTCCATTTCAAAAGGGATAATAGTCCTGAGTACATATTCAGATGACATTCATAGGATGCTGTTCTTTATCACATAACAAATTTCCAGCACTACTGGACAGATCTCACAAAAATGACAAACATTCTAAAGACTTTTTCAAGCTATATCACAAATGGTAAGTCTTCATACGTGGCTTCCTTAGCTATTGCAAAGATTTTGCAGCACGAACTGAGACAACATACCATGAATTTCAGTAGTTTTCATGATACAAGAATCAAAGAATCACAGAATTGCTTGGGTTGGAAGAGGCCTTAAAGAAGAGTTGCCATTCACTAGGTCGGGTTGCCTAGCACCCCATCCAGCCATCCAACCCAGGACTGATCACCTTCCAGGAAGGAGTACTCACAATTTCTCTGGGCAACATGTTCCATTAGCTCACCACCCCTTCAGCTAAAAAATATTTATCTAACAGCTAATTAAAACCTGCCTTCTTCTAATTTAAAACCAGTCCCCCTTATCACTATCAGATAAGGTCAGCCTCCTTCCTGCTTCTCTGGAAGGCCACAATAAGATCTCCCTGAAGATTTCTGTTTTATGGTCCAAATAAATTCAGTTTATTCAGCTTTTCTAGAGTGCTCCATCCCTCTGATCATCTTTGTGTTCCTCCTCTAGATATGTTCTAATAGCTACACAACTTTTTTGTGCTAGAGACCTCAGTCCTGGATGCAATACTCTAGGCGGGGCCTTAAAAGGACAGAGTAGATGGGGACAATCCCCTTCCTCCTCCTATTGCCCACCGCTCATTGGATGCCATACAAAGTACAATTGGCTTTATGGGTACAAGCACACACTGTTGGCTCGTGACCAGCTTTTTGTCCATCAGGACCCCCCCACTCCTCCTCAGGGCTGCTCTCTAGTTCTCCTTCCAGTCAGTATGCATATCTGGGATTGCTGAACCCAAATGCAGCACCTGACACTTGGTCACATTGAATCTCATTAGGCTCATGTGGGCCCACTTCCCAAGCCTGTCCAGGTCCCTTTGGATGGCATCTCTTCCTTCTTTTGTATCAATTATCAACTTCTCCACTAAGTGTCATCTGCAAAATTGGTGAGGATGCACTTGATCCCACTATGTCAACCTATTGCAACTATAACATTTCTGATAGAATGTAGGAATCTAGGTGATAGAGTGTGGATTTGAATTCCCAGGGGCATTAATATATATATACACATACATATAAAGATATCATAGTTTATTTCTACTTTTTCCTTACTAAAACATCAGTCATTATACTGGGTTTGTTAACAACACTGTTCTCACACAAATTCTACACATGAACAGGCTCAGATTACGCTCCCCAGTGGAAGGGAGTAGAACAGACAAGGGACCAGCTACTTTGACAGTTTTGATGAGATTTTTCATACATAATAAATGCCCATACTCTCTGTGTAATTGAGGATCCAGTGTTCTACAGAAGAATTTATCCTCATGCTTAGCACGAAACATCTAGGAAATGAAGGGATTCCAAACATCAAACTTGAGTTCTGTGACTTCTAAAAACTCTCAAATTGCATTTTCAGCTGAGTATGAGCTCTGAGGATTTCAGTTTTGTATCTCGGTGTCTATTATAGTCTTTGAAGCTGAATTTCTGTGTATCCAACACAGTGTGTGAACCCTTCTATTCTTTTTTGTCTCAAAGCTTACTTTTTAAGGCATTTCTTTAGATAAGACTCTGACAAGTGGATTTCGTTTTCAGCTGAGTATGAGCTCTGAGGATTTAAGTTTTGTATTTGGTCTTCTGTCATAGTCTTTGGAGCTGAATTTCTGTGTATCTAACTCAGAAAGTCTGATTCCTAACTATCAAAGACAGAGGTTAACAAAGTGTATCCTATCAAGTAAATCAGCAGGAATCGTTCTAAATATGTAAATAATATATATTTATGTTTGACAATAATAACTCATCTATATTAATTGCAGATTTCTTCTGACCATAATTTACCAGGAAGTTATGCATGTCTCTAGAGACCTAATGTCACCTATCAAAATAATTTCTAAGGAACATGACATGAACTTCCTGACAGTGGACATGTTATATTAAAGATGATCAAGGGAAATAGCATAATTTTTGAAAGTGTTAAATAAAACAAAACAAAACAAAACAAACAAACAAACAAAAAACATGGAGACTGCCTAATTGTATTTGTGTCAAGGATTGTTAAACCTAAAACTAGATGTTATGGCTTCAAGACCAAACAATTAAAAACTCTACAAAAGAAAACTAAAAGCAAACCAACAAAAACTACAACAACAACAACAACAACAAAAAACAGCCTCACAAAATCAAAACCAAAATCAAACAAAATTTTAAAATAGAAGAAAAAAAAAAAAAGAAAGTAACACAATTTCAAAAGAACTCAAGTTTTCAACAATATAAAAAATAGAGCTGGGAGTGTTAATATCCTTAGAAAATCGAGTTAATGCTAGAACAGTAATACACTCTATTACTAGAAATTAAGATCACAAATTCTGTACTTTTCTTCATTGTGAAATGAGGAAACACAAATGAAAACAAAAATATGAGAAATATGGCACAATATCTTTGTTACTGAATATAGATCTGTCAAGATTAAACATGGAATGAAAGCATCTTATGCGCAGATGTGAAACCTATGAGAGTTGCTTATAAAATAATGTCTCCTATTTATTTCCATGGAAACTACAACATATAGAAAAAGCACAGTAACACTATTTGATAATAGTTCTCAGTTCTGAAACACTATTTTTCAATTTAGTCACCACCATTAGCTATGTATCTTCACCAGTGATGAATAAGTCTTCATGCTGTGCTCATAAAAGTCTGCACCAGCAGAGGTCACCTACTGTTTCATAGCTGCTGTGGCACTATTGTTGCTGAAATTACCCATCCACTGCTTCACTGTGCTAACTTGCACTGTTTGGTTTTCATAAATGTTCAGCAAGTGACAATGAATTTTAATGGTTGCAACTTTTTCAACATGGAGGAATTCAGGAATTACACATCTTGGCTTCACATATACTTCCATATAAGACACCATTTTGTCAGACAGACACTCTGCTGCCATCGCTCACACAGCAACAATATATATAACAGAATATTGGCAGAAAGGTTCAGCCTCAGCTTCTACAAAACCAGCATCCGCTTCTGACATCATGAGCCTATATAATAAAATGAGATGTATTATTTTTGGATCAGCCTGGAAGGAACCAGACATTTATACAGTAAAATTGAAGTATAAGAAAGAACTGAGGCTTACTCAAGTTTTTGTATAATCATCTAAATTGGCATGAGGTACTGGTTACTGACTACGTTCCTTGTTAAACATTTAACTGTTATTACTGTTCACTCATACTTATAGGCTTACATATATAAATAGAGCTTCAGTAGTTACTAGTTTAAATATGTCTATTCTGTCCAGGTTCTCAGTAACCAAAATTCAAGGTATGTATGCATGATGGTAATTGCTTCAGATGATAAATAAATTAGTTTTAAAATGTTAGAAATTATGTTAGTATAATTTTTCACGTATCAAATGCATGCACACACACACATATATGTATTTGATCTAGTAGAATATCATAAAATATCATCATAACAGCAGAGCCACCCCTAAACAAGGCAATTCTGTCTATACATTTAAGCAATTAAACCAGTCCTTTCATTTCTTCAACAAAAATAGCTCTATATTTCAGCGTTGGTGTTTTTTCACATCTGCACCAGTAATTTTTGAAGTGAGGGAGGAAACATCATGTCACAGATGGGAAAAATCAAACTTAGCCACTCTATTTTGTATCTTGTGTAAATACAAGGATGAAACAGATGCTTATTAATTAAGAGTAGGCAGACGATGACAAGGCACAATGGCACATTGCACCAGCTGTGAAGACTGCAGACAGCTTTTTTTAGCCCACCAGTCCATTTTCATATTACCAAGAAAACATTCTGAGTGTCAGAAGAGGTGTCAAAATAAAATGATAGTGAGAAATAAGAATTCATCACTGCTAAAGCTTTGAAAAGTTTTAATCTTTTACATCACAATCACACCTCCCGGTGAGAGAGTGAGAAAGGAAAAAGAAAAAAGTTTTCTATATATTACTTGTAATTTATATCAGTCTTTATTTTGTGGTGACAGAAGAACTAAGAATTTAAAGAATGTGCATTGCACACAATATGCCAGCATGATCGAAAACACTTTTTCAAGATTGAAGGACACATGCCCTTTCTATTTTCACAAAATGGTCATAGTAAAAGCGAGCATTTTAAATTTTGGAAAATGTGAAAATCAAAATTTTTAGAACAGGAATAATCTCCATCATCTTTGGTTAAACATATCATTTAAGGGAACTAAGACAGTAGCAACTGTCAAATAAAGTCATTAAAGACAAAGGAAAGGAAAGGAAAATAACACTGAGAGTATCTGTAAAGAGAGCAGTAATATGCACTGATACAATTGTAGAAAACATATGAAAGATGTTTTGGCAAGCCTAGTCTCATCCTTCTTCCCACAATTTTTATTAGAGAAAAAAAAAAAAAAACCAAAAACAGAGGAATACTCTTGATCATTACAAGAAAAGAAAGTAAATATTGTCAGAAACAAGTGTATAGAAAGTATTTTTAACTGCCAATTCTGTAATCATCTGATTACTTTAATAATGACAATATGCTATATAGGATTCGCTAACAATTGTTTTTACGGAACATTTCAGATATTAAATATTCTTCATAAGGAGGTTGATTTTATGTAAATATTTCCATTAACTGTAGTTAAAACTGCATATCAGAGCAAAGCTTCATAGAATTAATTATAAAAATCTTTTCTGCAATTAGCAGTAATACATAATACTTTATCACACAAGAAAAAAAAGGAAGTACATATATAAAATCATACAGAGGTTTATGCAGAATTATTTAATTTACTAGTTAGCTCAGTTCTTCCCTAATTTTTTCTTAAATTTTAAAGGTTCATTAAGCTTGTTTTGTATAATTTTATTGGGTGTGGACACTTTAAATGCACTGTGAAATTTGCTATCAATCACTCTCTAAGAAAATAAGAATTCCAATTAGATAATAGTTTTAATTAGTAGAGATTCATAAATGTATATATACTAATGGAAAACAATTATTATTTATTCTTTAAAACGAGTATATTAAGTTGAAATAAATGACATTTTCTTTCTCGGTAAATTGTCAATTAACGGACCATGAATTATGCTTTTTCTAATTCTCTAAAACTGCACCTGTGAATTCAGACCAAAATGGTCAAAGATGTTTAATTAAAAGTAGGAGTCATCTTGGTAAGTAGTCTAGGGGTAGTCTCTTTTCTAACTTGTTACCTGATATGCTCCTACGTTGTGTATAAGAAATTTAGGTTCAATTACCTTCCTTGACTATTCTACTTGCACCAGCTCGTGAACCTATAATGTCCACTTTCAATTAGAATTTAAATAAATAAATCCATTTTAAAAGAATTAAATGTACTTCTTTTGTATGGGGACTGAGGCTAAGGTTTTCCCAATTAAACATATTTGGCAAACAATTTGCTAAGCATTACTGAACGATAGAAAATCATAAAGAAACTATATATTCAGTGACATATACAAATATTAAATAGAGTTATGAAGAGATACCACATTCAAAATTATAAGTAGATGTCACACTGAATTGGCATCTTATTTTTCCATCTCATTGTCACTAAGTTTTGACGTATTTTGACATGGAGCATTTTCATTGTTTACAGTTCAGCAAGCTCCATGTTACATTATTTATTTAAGCAAAATAGACAAAAATACCAAGTTGAAAGTTTAAGAGTATAGTCTCTCAGAGTATCCCATAAGATGTTCTCCTTATTTGTTGGAATAAACCACCTGAAGTAAAGAAACAATTTTATTTAGTAAAGGGGTTGAGTAGAATAAAATATTCACAAAGATATAGGAAAGACAGGGGAAAAAAAAATCTGTTCCTGCTTCCTTTTTTTTTTTTTTTTTTTTTTTTTTAATGAATGCCTCTCAGAGCTTCTCTCAGTTATCTTTCATGGCTAAGAACCTTAAGTGAGACACAGCCTACTCCATAGCTGTGCTTCTTCGGCTATGTGTCTCTACATAAACACAGTTAATTTAGAATAACCTGTTAAGTGCTATTTGTTTTGTGTATGCACTTAAATAATTGAAACTAGCTTAAAGCCATGTCTTATCCTCTCCCCTCGCAGCAACTTCTAATCCACTGATATACACATATAGATACATATAAATACATGTACAGATAAACACATATTTACATATCGCAAAATTGCTGAATTGTAGGGGTTGGAAGGCACCTCTAGAGATCCCTGAGTCCAATCCCTCTGGTAAACAGTTTCCCTTTAGCAGGTCACACAAGTAGGCATCCAAATAAGCCTTGAGTATATCCAGAGAAGGAAACTCCATAACATCTCTGCACTGGATGAACAGTGCAGCCTGTTCCAGTGCTACATCACTCTGATAGTAAAGTTCTTCCTTACCTTAGTACTGAATATGCTGTGACAGTTTCTGACCTTAGCCCCTTATTTTAGTGTTGCTTATCATGGAAAAAAATCTGCTTCCTTTGACTCGACTCCTACACTTCAGATATGCATACACAGTGATGAGATCCACTCTCAGCCTTCTCATCTCCAGACTGAAGAATTGCAGCTCTCAGCCTTTTTTCATACAAGAGATGCTCCAGGCACCATCCTTCTCACCCTCCTCTACGCTGTATCTAGGAAATATCTGCCTTTGTACAGGGGAACACAGAACTGGACACAGTACTCCAGATGTATTCCCATTGGAGCAGAGCAGAAGGGGAGGATCTCCTCCCTCAACTTGTTGGCCATGCTTTTAACACACCCCAGGATACCACTGGCTTTCTTGGCCACAAGAGCACACTGCTGTCTCATGACCAACCTGTTGTCCTCCAGGGCACCTAGGTCTTTCTCTGAAGAGCTCCTCTCCAGCAGGTCATTCTTTAACCAGTACTGATGCAGGTGAACCCTCCACTTGCTCTTGTTGAACACCATCAGGTTCCTCTCTGCCCAGCTCTCCAACCTGTCTAGGTCTTGCTGGAATGGCAACACAGCCTTCTGGTGTGTCAGATCCTCTCAGCTTCATATAATCAGCAAAGTTGCTGAGGGTGGACTCTTACTTCTCCATCCAGGACACTGGCAAAGATGCTGAACAAGATAGGATCTGGTATCAACTCTGGAGAACACCATTAGTAAAAGATGTCCAACTAGGCTCTGCTGCTTACCACAACACTCTGAGCTCTGGCAGTCAGCCAATTCTCAATTGACTTCACTGTCCACTCATTATCCCCACAATTTCTAAGCTTCATTACAAGGACATTGCACATATGTGCATGTTTACAAAAACACATATGCATACAATTGTACTCACATACATTCTGTTGCAACGAGAGAGAAGAATCGTTTCTAGTTCATCCAATATTACAGACTTTCAGATTGAGGCTCAACAATAAGGAAAACACTAATAATAATACTGTTTATTTATTTATTTATTTATTTACGAAGGATTTCTGGGATTCTGCCAATGCATCATACGCTTTTGTTTTGCACCAGCACCCACTTTGTTTTTGCTGTTTTTAACAGAAATGCTGAAAATTTGAAGACTTGGGGATTAATATTTCACAAAAAAAAAAAAAAAAAATCACTGACAACCTCAATCTTTTCTTCCTTGCATTTTTCTCTCAGTGAAAGACTGAAATAAGTAGCTTGGCAGCAAAGCTCCTTCAGGAGTCCTAATGTCAACAGCCAAAATAACAATGTGAAGTACAAGAATTATGAAATTAATTAGTTTGTTCCTTCTGATCTTGATAAACAAGATCTATGTCAGGATTTTTTTCACCAGTATTGAATGTTTGGCATTGAAAAGAAAAGACCTCATTTTTTCTCCAAAGAGGTAAAGAGGAACTTAATTGTTAGAAAAATCAGTGAGTATTTATCAGTAAATCCACTCTAACATGAAAAAGTACAATATATCTCTCAATGAAGTATTCTAAAGTTCTACTGATATTAGATGAACTAGACATCTTACCTTATTTGTGTGTGTCATGTATTTTTTTGAAGTTTTTCAATTAGATTGCCAATCCAATATTTTGGTAACTATCTTTCTTAAAAAATATGAATGATAGGATAACTCGGATTATTAAGGTATACCAGTAGATGTGAACAATAAAACTACTAGTCTCCACTTCTCTCTTAGTAAGACAATGAAGTTATTACAGAAATTTCAGATGAAATATGAGCCTCCCAAGCCCTTTTCTAATAAGTACTCTCCTTGAGAATATTTTGAAGACTCTTGATTAAAAATACAATAAGAACTGCAAAAGAAAAATTTGTTGAGGATACATTTTTACCAAAAACAAGTATTTGAAACGTTAATTATTGAAAGAACTTGTGAATTTAAAAGGAAGGCAGGATAGAAAAAATTATAATACTTCATATCTGTTATGTACGGCAGATAGCACTGAGAAAGTATTGTTCAATTAACTTATCACCCTGATGTGTTTTTTTTTTTTTTTTTTGTCATTATGAAACTCTTCATCTCAGGATTCAAAAAAAGCAATGGAATAAGATTCAAAACACAAGAGATACTGATGGTTGAGAACTCATAGATGTACCCATGAATGATCACGTAGGAATTCAGTATTCTATCCCCAAAAATGTGACAGGATCACAAACTGAAATGCACCAATGCACACAGCATGGGCAACAAACAGAAGAAGTTGGAAGCCATTGTATAGCAGGAAAACTAAGATATAGTTACCATCACAGAAGCATGATTAAATGACCTGCATGGCTGAGCAAAGAGTTTTGGCTAGAATTCAGGAAAAAAAAGAGCTTATCATCTATGGACACACAGGCAGGGTACTCAGGAGGACTACAAAGAGAGAGAACATTAGAACAGCTAAAATCTAGCTAAACATTAAAGACAATTAAAGACAATTAAAAATGCTACTACAAATACACAGCAGTAGCAGGAGGACTAAGGAGAATCTCAACCTGTTATTGCATGTGGGGGAAAAAATACTTATGAAATATGAGGTTGAATGCTTTTCTTGCTACAGTCATAGTAGTAAGACCAGTTGTCCTTGATTAAATAGTTGCCTGGAATAGAAGACAGGGATGGAGGGAGAAATGAAGCTCTCATAACCCAAGAGCAACGTCTACACCTCTTTGACACACACAGATCTCTGCGACCAGACAGTATCACTTAAGGTTACCCAGCAACTGATCTTGAACTTTATTCTGTTGGCCTTGGCCCAGTGATCTAGCCTGTCCAGATTCATCTGATGGGTCTTCCACCCCCAGGTTGATTGACACGTCCTCCCAGCTTGGTGTTGTCTCTTTGTACAGATACTATCTGTAAAGCTGTCCCAGGCAGCTTTTCTGGAGGGTGACACCAGAGGAAACTCGCTGAGTGTACTGGGATGACCTGCATTTGATTTCAGCAGCCCTGTATACTGCAGAAGGTTCCTAAAAAGATTAATCTTGTGCACATAAAACCTGTTTCTGTGACTCCTTGAGGAAAGAATCTCAAGTTTCCACCAGGGGGTGTTTAGATTGAATATTAACAATATTTTCTTAATGGAGGAAGAGGTCAATTTTTGGAAAAGGTTAATCGGTGAAGTAGTGAAGTCCCATCCCCACAAGCATTCAAGAGATTTGTGGATGTTGTTGCACTGTGGAAAACGGTTTAGTAGAGGGACTCAGGAGATAAGGTTGATGGTTGCACTTGAGAATCTTCAATTTCATTCTCTAATCCAGATGAGTTTGTGATTCTATAACCGTTATATTTAAGGAAAATTATCAGTTATTATTGGTTACTTTCCTCATAAGCATTTAAAAGTCATTACTTTCTGCATATTTTCACCTTGTGCTAAGGACAACAAAATAATTTGCAATATTTTTGTAGCCCATTGCAGTAATCCAAAATTTATTTACAATTTTTTTATTTTATAAAGAAAATGTACTTTATTATTGATAGAAATATGACATGGGGCTTAATCCTCTTGGGAAAAACAAAACAATACAAAACAAAACAAAACAGAACAAAAAACAAGTGGCCTAGTATTGAAGTTATATTATTTTCAAATGCTTGTTTCTACTCATTGTAACTTAAATAATGGTCCTTATTACAAAAATTACATGTGGCAAGCAGTTATGCTATGGTATATCTAATAGCTTTTGTTTAATTAAAATAAGAAAAAAAATCAGCTGAGTTTTAAATTTCAACAATAAACAAATATTTTTTGGGAGAACCTGCTCAAATATTCTCTCTAGCACACAGAACTTCACATATAAAATATCTATCTCTATGTCATATATATATATATATTTATTTTATATAAAAATTAATTTTAGTGGAAGTAGTAAAATTAATTGATTATATAGCTTTTATTTTTTTTGTGTGCAAAATATAGGATACACTAATATCTGCACTAAAATAAATCGTGTCTTGAAATTCTCACTTTCAAAATCTAATTCAAATTCTACATGTTCCAATATACAATTTCAAGCTGTCATTGCTTTTTTTTTAACTCTAATCCTTTCCTAACTGTAACTGTTGTGATATAAAAATTCCAGAAGCAATAAGAAAATTGTATACGTATCATATGTTAAACAAAACAAAGAGATTGCTGTGGTGCTCCCTCTTTTTAACTCATTCACCAGTATTCAATCTCTCACCCCATAAAGACTTTGAGGATACAAAATACACTCCCTCAGAATCTATGGTGCTAGTTAAGAATAGCATATCTATACTGTTTTTAAATCCTTTACTGTCTGTAATTTAAACAGGAGCTTTAATATCATTTAATCAAAAATACAGAACAGAGTATTACACCTGAAAAGGGTTGTTGGTTAGTGAGCTCATTTTCTTTGTAGCTACGGGGATTTATGCTCCTTCAAGAACTGGCTTGATACATTACTTATAATAAAATGTATGTTCACGTCTTGCTTTTTGTCCTTCTGCTGGCAAATGGTGGATAGCACTTGCTCTGGAATGTGCAGAAGAGCCATTTTGGAAATATGTAAACACAGCTATATTCTGACAAAGTTGAAGAAAAAAACCCACCATTATATATATATATATATATATATATATATATATATATATATATTCATGATATATATATATATCATGAAAAAAATCTAGGGATATGTATATATACATATAGGAATTCCATTCTGAAAGAAACACAGGAACAGAAAATATCTGAATGAAGACAGTTATTGGAAATTCCTTTGCATGGGATAATTACATAAACCACAGCAAGTAGTATCCCTGCCATATATGTTGTATTTTACAGTAACAGTAAGACAGAATAGTAAGAGAAATATAGAGTAGTTAAGTAAGTCTTACATGCCTTCAGATGCTGGGAAACCCGTGCTAATACAGCATAAGACAGACTCCAAATGGATTTGTCTCCATGGTGTAATCTGCACAGATCACCATGGGAAAATCCATCTAGGGTCCATTTAATACAGCACCAAGATGGAGTATTCAGCATACAAAAGCTTGTATGACTTACTTGCTGTCCATGTCCATTTTAGGAGAATGTCTTTTTAGAGTAGATGTTTTGTTAACCATTTATTGCCCAACCTTTTTATGATCCAGAATAAGGCAGTCCTCTTCAAATAACAGAAAAACATCCCTAGTTATTTACCACATTTTTTGTAATTTGGAAATTAATTTATTAATCAGTCTTTCATGTCATCAGCTGCTATACTTGGTACCTCTTGCATTCCAGTGTATCGTGTCATCACTCCAAAATTCAGATTATAAAATTATTAAGGAAACAAACAAACAAACAAATATTTGAAGATATAAATCCTCAGAAACTTAATAAATGAATAAATAAATAAAGAAGGACTCATGAACTTAACAGATCTTAAGAAAAAAATTATTTCTTTTAGATAAAACTGATGAGTTCATAATTCAGCTTTACCGGAAGAAAAATATCATATTGATTAGTTCTTCAGATTTTGTTTTTACTCAACATGGGAAAGGTTACCATCAGTTTTTGCAGGAGAAGTGGAAATTAAAAATATCACAATAAGGTTAAACACAGGTCTTTCCATATCCTTAATATTCGCTTCGGTCTTTGTCTTTTCTCAAATTCTTATAAACTGTGACTTCAAGCAAAATAGATAAAGTTCAGCCATACTCTATCTTATAGAAACAGGCACTTTGAGACAAGAAGAATTTAAGAATTCTGTAACTGGAGTATTAAGTTTAGTACAGTTCCACTTGCATTTAACCATAAATGCTTAAAAAACTAATGCATGCCTAGATCACTAATTTTGAGATTCTCAGAAGACAAGATCCAATAGCTTGCATTAATAAATTATGAACTAGAAACTGAATTGATTTTTCAAAGTCTTAAGTGCTTAAAGAACTTAAGACATTTTTCAATATAGCACACAGGCACAAAATGATATATTTTTAAAAACATGTAGAAGTGCACATATATTTCCAAAAGTGGTGCTGCTTATTCTCTACTGCTAACTGAATGAGAAGTTGCTTTGTATAATTAGTGTACATATAGAGTAAGAAAAAAAAAAAAGGCAATATCCACAAAATATTATTTTGGAGAATGATGTATTCATCTACCACTGTAATAGCATTTTTTAAAGTTTTATGCATTGTGACGTTTAACCAATAAATTCTAACATGAAAAAATTATATAGATTTTCATAAAAAAAAACAGGGTTTTGTACTGAAGTCCTTTTTTTTTTTTAATATAGTATAGTGTAAATTTTATACTATTTAACTAAAATGTTTCATTGTGATTTCATATAGAAGTATTAGGAAGTTAGGAAGGCAAAAGCCCAACTTGAACTCAGGTTGGCCACTGCAGTAGAAGACAATAAAAAATCCTTTTATAAATATATCAATGGCGAAAGAAGAACCAAAGATATTCCTCATCCTATAATTGCTGCAGCAGGGAATATGGCCACTGAGAACAAGGAGAAGGCTGAGGTCCTCAATGCCTTCTTTAAAACTGCCTTTAATAGCCAGACCAGTTATCCGCTGGTCATTTCATGCCCTGATCTGGAAGTCTGAGACCCTACTCAGAATATACCCCGGCGATCCGGGTGGAGACAGTCAAAGAGATTCTCCTCCATCTGGACTGTCACAGGTCCATGCGACTAGATGGGCTACACCCTCAGGTGCTGAAGGAGCTGGCAGGGGTGATTGCCAAGCCACTCTCAGCCATCTATCAGCACTCCTGGTTATCTGGAGAGGTCCCGGAGGATTGGAGGTTTGCTGATGTGACTCCCATCTACAAGAAGGGCTGTAAGGATGACCTTGATACTGGTGGAAGTAATAGAGCAAATCATCTCGGGTGAGATTGCACTCCATGTGTGTGAGGTACAGGGGATCAGGCCCAACCAGCACGGGTTCATGAAGGGCAAGTCGTGCTTGACCAACCTCATCTCCTTCTATGACTGGGTGACCAGTCTAGTGGATGAGGGAAGGGCTGTAGATGTAGTCTACCTAGACTTCAGGAAAGCTTTTGACACGGTCTCTCACAGGCTTCTTCTGGGGAAACTGGCTGCCTGTGGTCTGGACAGGTATACACCTCTTTGGATAAGGAACTGGCTGGAGGGCCATGCCCATCAGGTAGTGGTTAATGGAGTTAAGTCCAACTAGCGACCCGTTACAAGTGGTGTCCCCAGGGGTAGGTACTGGGACTCATCTTGTTTAGTATATTTATAGATGACCTAGATGAGGGGATTGAGTGCACCCTCAGTAAGTTTGCAGATGACAACAAGTTGGGAGGTAGTGTGGATCTGCCTGAGGGTAGGGAGGACCTACAGGCAATTGGAAGAAAAGGAGGTAATCAGGAGTAGCCAGCATGGGTTCACCAAGGGGAGGTCATGCTTGATCAACCTGGTGGCCTTCTGTGACGTTGTCACTGGCTGGGTGGATGGGAGGAGGGCGGTGGATGTAGTCTACCTTGATTTCAGCAAGGCATTTGATACTGTCTCCCATGACATCCTTATAACAAAGCTAAGGATGTGTGAGATAGATGAGTGGACAGTCAAGTGGGTTGAGAACTGGCTGACTGGCAGAGTGCAGAGGGTTGTCGTTGGCGGTGCAGAGTCCGGTTGGAGGCCTGCAACCAGCAGTGTCCCCCAGGGGTCCGTGCTGGGTCCAGTCTTGCTCAACATCTTCATGAATGACCTTGATGAGGGGATAGTGGCCACCCTCAGCAAGTTTGCTGATGATACAAAGTTGGGAGGATTAGCTGACATGCCTGAAGGCTGTGCTGCCATTCAGCAAGACCTGGACAGGCTGGAGAGCTGGGCAGTAAGAGACAGGATGAGGTTCAACAAAAGCAAGTGTAGAGTCTTGCACCTAGGGAGGAATAATTGCATGCACCAGTACAGGCTGGGGGATGACCTGCGGGAGAGGAGCTCTTCAGAGCGGGACCTGGGTGTCCTGGTGGACGACAGGTTGACCATGAGCCAGCAGTGTGCTCTCATGGCCAAGAGGGCCAATGGCATTCTGGGATGCATTAAAAAGAAGGTGGCCAGCAGGTCAAGGGAGGTGATCTTCCCCTTCTACTCTGCCCTGGTGAGGCCTCATCTGGAGTACTGTGTCCAGTTCTGGGCTCCCCAGTATAAAAACAGACAGGGATCTCTTGGAAAGAGTCCAGTGCAGGGCCACAAAGATGGTGAAGGGCCTGGAGGATCTCCCCTATGAAGAAATGCTAAGTGAACAGGGTCTCTTTAGCTTTGAGAAAAGAAGACCGAGAGGGGACCTGATCCAGCTTTCTAAATATCTGAGGTGTGGGGGACAAAGTGGCGAGGGCAGACTCTTTTCAGCAGTGTGTGGAGACAGGACAAGGGGGAATGGACAGAAACTGCAGCACAGGAGGTTCCGCACGAATGTGTGCAAGAACTTCTTTACAATGAGAGTGACGGAGCCCTGGCACAGGCTGCACAGGGGAGTTGTGGAGTCTCCTTCTCTGGAGATATACAAGACCCGCCTGGACGCCTACCTGTGTGACCTGGTGTAGGGAACTTGCTTTGGCAGGGGGGCTGGACTCAATTATCTCTTGAGGTCCCTTCAAACCCCTATGATTCTATGATTCTATGATTCTATGATTCTATGATTCTATGATTCTATGATTCTATGATTCTATGATTCTATGATTCTATGATTCTATGATTCTATGATTCTATGATTCTATGATCTAGATAAGTTGGATCGCCAGGCTGAGATGAATGGGATGAGGTACAACAAGGTCAAGTATCGGGTCCTGCACTTTGGCTGCAATAACCCCAAGCAGCGTTATAGGCTTGGGGATGAGTGGCTAGATGGCTCACGAAACCAGACTTGCCATTACATCTAAGACTGAAACTGAAACTTTGAATCTGAAAAGTGTCCCACAACTTCAAAGTTACAAAACTGTCAATTTTTGTCAACTCTAGCAATAAGTGAGTTACAGCAAACAAACAAACCAAACCAAAACAAAACAAAACAAAAAAGAGTTTTAGTTTTCCTAAGACTGATGTCAATAATGTCCTCTGTCAAAAAACAAAAAACAAACAAACTAAAAAACCTACTAAATAAGGTTAGTAGAAAATATATATATATATATTTTTAGTAAGTGTTCTTCACAGTTTAAAAATTTTCAACCCGAAATAATTTTAAATTTAATATGTATTATTGTTATATTGCAAATTGCTACAGAAGATACTTATCTTGCATCAATCAGTTTTATTTTTATGATAAAACAGTGAAATGATCTACGAAGAACATCAGAATAAAAATCCCTGAACCTTAAACTTTCCAGTGCTAAATGCAGTAGCAATTATTCTGTTTTTTACTCTGAAAGAGAAAAATCATATCTACTCAGCTTCTGAGTTAAGGCATTCTTACATACTGTGAAAGAGTATGGGATTGTGTAAAAGAATTCTTTTGAAAAATATTTAGGGGCTTGACATACTAGATCTAAAGTGACACTTTTAGATATATGAAATGTATATATGAATATTGATGTCTGCTGGAAGGGCAGTCTAGGAGATTTCTGGGACATACTGGAAATGATTTACTGGTGGATAGAAACTACAAACTGATAAGGAGTTGCCAGTTGGTCCTGGTCCTCACAGGCAAAAAAGAATGAATGGAAGATGAAAAGGTTGGTCTGGGCCTGGACTACACTGATGGTCAGAATGCATAATGTAGGATTCTTAAGGAGTAAGAAAGAAAAACTTTACAACTACATCCCTTGTACTTCTGAAGTTGTTTTGGTTTGGTTTAGTTTGTATTTTTTTTTTGCCCGGATTTCATCAGGGGACTGCCAAAAGTGGTGAAAAGAGCTGTTTCATTTCTTGTGCTCCTTAGACTGCAAGAAGGGTCCCTCCAATAGTGAAGAAAAAAAAAAAAAAAAGGTGGCAAAAAGCTTAGAAAAAAGCTACAAGAGCCAAGGCTCAGATGTAGCCAAATGAAGCATATAAGGTGAAGGGAAGCAAATGGTTTCTGTGGTGAAAAGAAGTCTAAGGGAAGCACTGATCTATTGCTCAGTGGGGAAAATAATTTAGTGACAGAAGTATTTTTTGCCTTGGTCTTCATTAGGAAAGTCTGCAGCCCTCAGGTCTGCCAGCTCCCTGAGCTACTAAACACATGATGAGGGTGTGAAGTAGTATCTGAAGGGGAGGACTGAGAATGACCACACAGGATACATCAAAATACAGTGAGAGACATTCATCACTGTGTATTACCTTCAGAAAGTCACAGAAATCAGGCAGATTACTGATGATTGTGCAAAGAGCAAGAGGAGGGATTCAAGAAGCTACATTATGTCAGTCTTACTTCTGTCTGTGGAATAAGGTGGATCAAACCATCCTCTAAGTTCTCACTGAACACATGAAAGACAAGAGGCTGACTGGTTTTCTCAAAAGCAGTGTTAGTATCAGAAAAATAATTAAAAAAAATGGCTTGTTGATAAGAGTGACAGAAGTTGTTACAAATTTTCTGCTTACTTTACCCAGATTTATTTCATACTGACTTAAGCAACTAAAATGAAAAATAGAATAAAACAGTTAAGATGCCTTTATCCTTTTAACTGTTTTGTTTTGTTTTGTTTTTTCCAATGCAGTATCTATGATTTTACACTACCTATATTTTATCCAGATTTTGGAATAGTGTTTAAATATCAGTTTAATCAGGACATTCACTAAACCAGAGGAAAAAAGTGACTTCAGAAATAACATTACAAAGATTACTATCTCAGAGTTTGCAAACTTTTTTTGTATCTTTAGAGAGAATCTATATTTTTCACAAATGAGCTTTCTGTAAGGAATGGTACAGCAGTTCAGCAAAAGATAACCAAAAGCAATTTTCTTGAAAAGACCACTAATTTCAGCCATAATGTTTTGTTAAGAAGTGACCTTTGCAAAAAATAAGTCTTCCAGTTTACTATTCCACATCCACTGCTAAAACAGCTTCAAGAAACCATCCATAGAATTATATAACTGGGTTTGATCCTGGTTAGATTACTTGGTACAGTTTATTTACAGATAATATATTGCCAGTGAACTTTTCTAAGGCATTATCAAAGTAAGACAACAGCCCTGGACTTCATAGAATCATAGAATGCTTTGGGTTGGAAGAGACATTTAAGATCATCTAGTTCCGACCCCTCTTCTACATGCAGGGATCCCTCCCACTAGACCAGGTAGATCAAAGCTGCATCCTGCGTGTTCTTGAATGTTTCCAGGGAGTGGACATCCACAACCTTGCTGGGCAATCTGTTCCTGCATCTCACAAGCCCCCACAGTAAAGAGTTTCTTCCTAATATCTAGTCTAAATCTACCCTCTTCCAGTTTAAACCATTTCTGTTTAAACGTTGTTCTGTCACTACCTGCCCTTATAAAAAGTTCCTCTCCAGTTTCTCTGTAGGCCTCCCAGTACTAGAAGGCCACTATGAGGTCTCCTGGGAGCTTTCTCTCCTCTATGTTGAAGAGCCCCAACTCTCTCTGCCTGTTCCTGATAGGGGAGGTGCTACAGCCCTCTGATTATCTTCATGGCCCTCTTCTGGACCTACTACAATGGCTTCATGTCCTTCTTGGGTTGGGTTTGCCCAAACTGGACACAGTACTGCAGATGTCTTATGAGAGCAGAGTATTGAGGCAGAATCACTTCCCTTGACCCGCTGGTCACAGTTCTCTTGCTGCAACCAGAATATGGTTGACCTTCTGGGCTGCAAGTGCATATTGGCAGTTCATGCTGAGTCTTTCATCAGCTTACACCCCCAGATCCTTTCAACAGCTGCTCTCAAACCATTCTATGTCCAACCTGCATTCGTGTTGAGATTGCTCCAACAGGGCTTTGCACTTGGCCTTACAGAATTTAAAAAGTTGATGTGGACGCACCCCTCAAGCCTATTCAGGTCCCACTGGATGGCATCCCTTTCCCCTAGCATGTCAGTTGCACCTCTCAGCTTGGTGTCATCCTCAAACTTGCTGAGGCTATACTTGATCCCACTGTCCAATGCTGCCTACAAGGATATTAAATACCAGTCCCAACATTGATCCCCAAGAAATGTCACCAGTTTCCATTTGGACATTGTGTCACTGACCACAGCTTTCTGAGTGTGACCTTCCAGCCAATTCCTTATCCAGTGAGTGGATCAGTTTTTCTGTATTTTTTCTTCAAGGTAGCAGCTTTGCCTTACCCAGGGATCTGCTTGAAGCAGTTCTGTAGAATAATTGCTTCAGTGGAAGTAGAGTTCAGGAAAGGTAGCTGATATTCAGGAATCACCTCTTGCAAATTCAGGAATATTTTATTACAAGAACAAGAAGCTAGGAAAAATGCCAGGGAGTCTGTATGGATGGCAAAACTCAAACATTAAAAAAGAGTATAAAGAAGGTAGAAACTGAGAAAGATGACCTGGAAGGAATATAGTGGCAATGTCTGGGAATATGGAGACACAGAAAATCCAAAGCACAGCTGGAATTGATTGAAAGAGATATCAAGGGGAAATAATGTTATTTTTATGTCTGTAGCATAGGATGAGTAGAGAAATGGCTAATGACACAGGACATGGAAAAGGCAGACATTGTACACCAGGTGAGATTCTGGAGCAAAAAAGGGTTTACCATCGGTTGAAAATGATCAAGTTACATTCTTGAGTAAACTGGGCATTTGTTAATTCCATAGATCTTGATGGGTTGCATCCATGAATGTGACTGATATAACTGCGAGACCACTCTTAAATGCCAGTCCTATCTTCAAAAGGAAGGAGAATGTAGAGAATTACACTTTGAGAAGAAACTGAGAGATCTTAAAACCTGGAGAAATCCTGGAGTGGGAGGTGAAGGATGGGTGGCTTAATTAATATAGGTAAATAACTGAAAGGAGGATGCGGAGAATTTGGAGCTATGCTCTTTTCAGAGGTACTCCATAACAGGAAAAGGGCACAAATGGGAACACAAGAGGTGTAGTATGAACAACAAGAAAGATTTTAGTACTCTCTAGTAGACTGAGCACTGGCATGTATTGCTCAGAGAGGTTGTGGTGAATCTGCTTGACAAAGATGACCTACAGACATTTCCAATTTCAAAAGTTCTGAGTCTGCAACTTATGACAGTTTGATCAATCATCAACATATTATTTATGCCATGTGAACATTCATCAGTGTTCCTAAATTTAAGCTCGAGTGGCTAACATGACCAAAGAATATATTTCAGGTCTGAAAATAGGTCACTCTGAAATGTAGAACCTAAGAACTTAAATAAAAGGCCAAATAAAAGGCCTATTAAAGCATCCCACTTTAACAAGAAAGACAGTATATAAAAGAAACATATTTTTCTATGATATATTATTTTACTTTCAGTTGATAAGAACAGAAAGTTATCAAGTTGCATATGGCAGTGTCATTTGGGAAAACATACTTAGTATTTCTTGATACTTCTATAAAGTAATAGTGGTTAAGAAGGTATGTTTAGCATTGAGTATTTCTATGATTTTCATTTACTTTGAAATATTTTTATTTCAGTTAAAATTTTTTTATTTTGTTGTTTGTTTTCAGCAAAGTATGTATTTGAACATACAAATGAGAGACAATATTAAATTTATACATAAACTGATGAATAAAGTACTTCCTCTTTGTGGAGTCACATTCTTTGAGATATTCAGACCCCACCTAGATGCCTTCCAGTGAGACCTACTAGCAGGAGGGGTTAGACTACATGATTTTCAGAAGTGCCTTCCAACCCCTATGACTGTGTGTTTCTGTGATCAAAATAACAGAGGACAGAAGTTGATGACATGCAAAAGCCTTTACTGACTACCAGCTTTCAGATCTTTTTTGCTGCAAATACTTAAACACTTTAATAATTCCCAGTATTTAAGATATTTAAGTAAATATTTTCTTTAACATGCTTGCATTATTTTAAGACTAAAATCTGACTTTGGGGGGATTGTAACAAAATTTTGTTATCTTCTAGCAAATGCTATAAAAAGCATGAAGAATTTCCTTAGGACCATAGATTTTGTCCATCAATCTAAGAACTACTGTGTAAAGTATTTTAGACAAGCACAGATTATACTTTTTGCCTGTCCTATTTAGTTTAGGACAGTTTAGAGTATTGTTTCCTTCACAGAAATAAACAAACAATTCTACATTTAAAACCTGCAACTAGGAAGGAATTAAACTATAATTCGTAAGAATCCCTCATAACAGACTTCTGCAGTTTCAGTATGCAAAAATTCAATGTAGTTAAGAGGTGACAAAGCAGAAAAAGGATCCACTTGCACAACATTAAAACAAGAGAAAAAGGGGAGAGGGAAAAAGGATATAGGAAGAGTTAAAAGAAGAGGAAATTGAAGAGCAAGGGAGTAAGAAAGTCTAAATTTTAGCCCAGCTTTTCAATGAGGAGACTTGGCTATTCTGAAAGTCCCTTGAAGCAGAATCTTTCTGTATTTGGCCCACAAATTGTTTAAAAGTAAAGCTTAGCACAATGTACTTTAAAATGCTTTCCTAGTGTTAACAATACAAAAGGTTTCGCTGGGTCTCTAATCAGCAGAATTGATTCATATAATAAAGGTTTCTGTCAAGTTGGGACAAATTCAATGTTTTCTAGGCACTATAGCTGAGAAGTAAAATGCCTAATGCACAACTGAAAAACAGTTGATTTATATACCGCCATAAATATTCTAATATTTGTTTGTTATCTCAGTAAACAGTCCATCAAATTTCTTTCAATTTAACATTTGAATCAATATTGGATTTAGAGAAGGATGGAATTAATACTAATTGGTTTTTTTTTGTCAATTACAACAGTAGAACTGAAATACATTTTATCAGCCTCTGCAGATTTTCTAAAACAGTTTATGGGATTACATAATTCCTATTAACAATTTTAAAGTCTTATACAAAAGCCTCCATATATTTTATAACATAGATAACATATTTCTGTTTGCTTTGTTTTGCATTTGACTTTGTTTGCTATACTTTATTTTTACATTACATTTACGCATTACTCTGTATCAAAATGTAGCTGGGAAAAAATAAAATAATATTTATATATATATATTTGTATATCTATATGTTCAGGAAAAATATAAATTCATACTGATAAAATAATATAAGTTAAGAATTTCTACTTGTAATTCTACTTTCTACTGAAAGAAATGGTGAGCACTGTAACAACATTTGAAATTTGTCTTTCAATCAGAAGTAGTTCATGACTGTATGATTACATTCTTTAAGATTAATAACACGAAATCTAAAACGCAGAAAATAGGCCTATAATCCGATGTTTTAAATTTTTTTGTGTTCAGAGAAGACTAAGAGCTAAATAATTTTTTTGGGGGGGGTTGTTATAAATAAGCAGTAAAACTAATATACTAGATTAGTGTTTTGGATCCTGATTTAGGAGTGGAGAAGGCTTGTTGTTGTTGTTGCTTTTTGCTTCTTTGTTTAAATAACTGATTTCTATTACAAGTCTTGAAGTATTCCACAGAAATATGTATTAAACATAATGCTCATTTTTAGTGAATAGAGAGGATTTTGTGCATAACACCATTTAAATCAATTTAGCTCATGTCATTAACCGAGTTTGAATGCTTATTTTTTGTACTTTTAATGTATAAACACTTACTCATAAGTAAAAAATAATCAGGTAGAAGCTCAAATACTCAGCCTTCTGCTGACTGTACTTTTTAATGAAAATACTGATAAAATATTTGACTTTTTAATGGAAATCTGTAACAATTGCTAATGTTTGTCAAATTTGAAAAGAAAGTTTGAAAATTCTAGGTAAACTATTTATTTTAGTGGGCAAGTATGCAGATTTTATTTTATTTATTTTATTTTATTTATTTTATTTTACTTATTTTATTTTATTGAAGAAGGAAAAAAGTAAATAAACATGAAGGAAGGAATCAAAGCCCGAAAAACATGCAGACACCTTAATTCTTCTTAGCAATATACTCACTAATCCTGCCAAATAACCATATTACTTTTTACCCCTTAGTAAACCTGAACAGTTAGTTACTAGAGAAATGAAAGAAAGAGTAAACTATTTTCCATTTTCACTAGAAATATTTCTACAAAATGGCTACAATTTTCTTCCTCCTGGTGTCTATGTTATTCATGTTGGGGAACATACAGACATGAAAGATTTTATTAGAAAATAGTTTAAAATTCTAAGTTTATAATTTTTGATCTTGCTGTTCATCAGCATTGAAAAGACTTGTATAGACAACAAAATTTTTATTTGATTGGATTAGAAGCATAACAACTGGATACACAGTTCCCAGTGAATCATCTACCCTCTTCTCATATTTTGATTTTTTAAATTATTATTATTATTTTTAATTCACTAGCTTGAGGATCTGTGTCAAGAATTTGCTTACTCATTCTATTAGAAAGATAAGCAAAAGTCAGGATAGGTGTTTGGAAAGTTTACTAGATTTTTGTCTCTTGGAGATAGAAATTTAAAAGGCACAAGATTAAGAACTTTAAGAAAATGTTACATGCTTTCATGCTGTTACAAACATAATTTCTAAATAATTAAGTAAGCTGCTTTTCAATCAGAATTTATTTTCTATGAAACATAAACATGTTTATGTGTCAAAAATGTTTGTCTCTTAATTTCTTCTATCCAAAGCCACAATAAAATAAAAATTCTTTTTATGCAAAAAGCTGTTACAGCTTAATATTTCAGTACCCACTGCCTTCCATCTCACATGTCTGGGCTTCCCAGACCATAGCAAAAACAAAAACAAAAGCAAAAGCAAAAACAAAACAAAACAAAAAACAAAAACAAACAAAAAAAAAGGGCATGATGATGATAATTCACTGTTATCTAGATTGCAAAATAAGTTTGAGAAAAGATTTTGAAAAGCTTTAAGGTACTGAATAGACTATTGAATAATAATAAAAATATATCTATCAATCTGTCTATAGATACGAGTGCAACTGACAGTACCTGCACTGAAAGCATAACCCTCAAAAAAAGGACATCAGCATATTCCAGTATTTAAAATCTGTGAGTCTTAAATACTGAGGGAATAGCTAGTAGCTAATAGATAGATCAACTTAGTTGATGGATCTGAGATTGCAGAAATTAAACTGTGGTGTATTTTCTTTTACTCCTCTCTAAGAATTGCTATTAACATTAATAAAAGCTGCACAGATCACAGTGACAGGAGACCCCATCCTGCAGATAACAAAATATTCAGACACAAAGAGATGGAGAAGAAAAAAGAAAATCGCTTCTAATAACATTAGGACCTGATTACACTTTAGAAATCTTAGACCAGCTGTTTTAAATTATTTTTGCAGACTGGGTGTGAAGTCAGAACAGCAGCAACATTCGTACCAGACAGGATACAGATTACAAAATGTTAAAACTAATTTTTTTCAGGTGATGATCTGAATGCCATTACAGGAAAGAATTAGTAGTTAAGCATTCCCTTACATGAAGCAATGTTGACATATGTGAACATTAGAACCTTAGATAAAGGAAATTTCTTTAAGTGTGAACTTTGTTGTTGCCTTCTTTATATAATTTATTTAATCCCTTCTTTTCCCTATCTTTTAAGGTAGGGGGAGAAAAAGACTTTCCAGAAGTCTCTTTAGTTCCTGTTGACTTTACTTTTCTGTGTTGTTTCTGTGTAACTATGTCCTTTCCCTTACTCTGTGTTTCATAGTTAAGTTTTATTAGCTGAGCCATGATATTCCAGCTACCTATATCCTCAGTTATTTGTTTCACTTGTTTCTTTCACTGTAAATCAGTGGGGAAAAAGAATAACTCAGTTCTATCTTCTTAACAACAGTAATGATTTTGTCGATTTTTGTGTTGGTACACCTTCAATTTCTGTCTTTAGATACCATTATTCTTTCAGTTTTTTTATTTCCTATAGTATTCTAATAAGAAAAATCTGCAAATGGGTTGACAATAAAACATGATCAAAACATAGGGTTTGATTGATCCAGCTGATACAGACCAAGACAAATTGCTTTGCACTGATGGAAACCTTTAAAGCATCAGTTCCTTCAAGGAATCAAAACACATTACTCCATGTGATCCTATTGAAACAGTGGCTTTCTGGATGGGAATAGCTGTGCATTGTTTAACAAATAAATGGTTATGAATTCACCATTTCAATTTGCTTCCGCCTCACAAAATACTAATCAAATGAAAAGACAACTATATATACATTTAATGAACTCCCCAAACACCTATTACATATATTTTAATGTGTCTTGAGCTGTTCTCCAGTTGCTAATACTGGTAACAACTTTTTATCGATGGGCCAAGTACAAAGAGAATAAAATTTTTTCTTTGTGAACTCTGAGGATGTTTAGTTAGATGCACTTGATTGTCTAATTAGTGCTTTTTTTTTTTTTTTTTAGAAATTCTGATACCCTTTTAACTTTTTAAGTGATCTGTCCTGTTTGAATACACAGTTGATTCACTATGCAAAGACACAATCTAAAGTCAGACAAAACATAACATGTTTTTAAAATATATTACTATTTTCTATACAATAATATCTCTTCTCTTTATGTTTATTTTGTTATGTAGGTTGCTAATGGGTTATGTTTTGTTCATAAATATAAATATTACTTTGCATGAAAAAGCTTCTCTTCTATTATTTATTTATTTATCTATTTTTAATGGAAAAGGCAAATTATTAATATAGAATGTTCTGTAGATGCAGTATTGTAAAAGTATTTGGGAAGATCTCATTGCATTCACCTGTAATATTTCTTACTATTCAGCTATACTCTATTCCAGAGTACCCATGAATCAGCTTTCTTAGTTTTCACACAATGAAGGGTATTCTTCTGTCAACAATATCTGAATTTGTACCTCCCGTTATCAATTTGTATCTCCAGCATTCAGGAGAAATCATGAATAGCATACAATCTTACGTACATACATTTTTAAGATTGAGAAGCACTGTGTTCCTTTTACTCCTGAGTAAGCCCAGCTTATATATTTTGCATCTCCTTCTCTCCACGGAATACAGGGCAGCTCAGATTCTAACAACAGAAAACTGAAAAACTCTTTGTAACTTGCAGTGAAGAAAAATATTTCGGATGAGAATCATTATCCAACAGGATCTGTTTTCTAAAACAATCTTTTATCCAACTGTGCACGAGAAAAGGAAATATGTTTTTGGATGCTGTTGGCCAAAATTCCTTTTGAACAACTCAATTCAAGTACTTATCTCACTTCTTAAATATCTCCTAAGTAATTTCCATAAATGTTTTCCTAAATATTTTCTCACTGCTCAGAGGTTGTGCATCGAGATTCAGATTTTCTCAGCCTTGTAACCAAACAGATATGCACAAATAGAGGGTGAGAATAGTTCACAGTTGAAGTTTTTCAACTCTTCCTTAGTTTTTCCTATTAGACAAGCAAACAGCAACAACAAAAAAAGAAAACAAACTAATAAACAAAAACACACAAAATTTCCCCTTTACTAACAAACAATATTATTTGTAAGTGAGAACTTCCTTACATAAATAATCCATACATCTGGTGGTATTTGAAGACAAGAACAGAATAAACTGATATTATACTTCCCTTGAATATTCTCTCAAGCTTGACCAGTTTTTAGCTCAAAAGTGTTTGTGTATATATTTATTTATTCATCTTTCATCTTCCATAATGTTTCTGTTTTCTTTGAAAAGATATGTGAAATTTCTGTAAATTCTGCAAACTATCAGAATTTCTACATCTGGGCTCTCTACTGAGCGAAGTAGTTAAATTTCTCCTTGTCGTTTTTCCATCAGTTAGTTTAACATGATGCTCTCGCACAGGATCATAAAATCATTGAATCACAGAACGAACTGTGTTGCAAGTGACTTTAAAAATGTAGTTCCAACTGCTTATCATTAGCTGTTTTTTTCCATCCATTAGATCAGGCTGCCTAGGGCCCCATCCAACCTGGCCTTGAATTCCTCCAGGAATTGGGCTTCTATAGCTTTGCTAGGCAGCACATTCGAATACCTCCACAGTTTTTGAGAAAAGAGTTCCTGGCTAACATCCAATGTAAATCTCTTCTTTAGTTCAATGCCCTTGTTCTGTCACTATCAAACTGTGTAAAAAGTTGGCCTTCCTCCTGTTTATAAGTTCCCCTCAAGTAACAAGGTTGCAATGAGGTCTCCCCAGTGACATCATCTTAAACTCCAAGTCAGTGTTCTATATCAAATGCGTAATTCCTTATTTGTATCTGTTTTATGGAACAGATATGGAACAGATTTTTTGTTGAACAAGCATGAAAATACCTGTGGTTTTTCAGTATACACTAAACCTTAATTCTTCTCTGCTCTATTATATGCACAGATACACATAAAATGGTCAAGGTTTGTAAAGTATTTAAAAATCTATATTAAATGTTGTACCTGTGGGCCTACCAGAGTAATTAAAAGACCTCTTGTGGTAAAGAATATCACCTCATGTTTCATCAGAAAGGCAACCAACACTCTGGAGAGGCTTATAATAGTCTTTGTCATACAAAGTCAGATGAAAACAGCTGAAGATTCTATCTACTTTTTTATAAGATTCCATTCATTTATTGACAATTAAATATATCAATAAAAGGTAGTATTACATAAGTCAGCAGCAAATGAATCAGATAAAAATATTTTAATCAACTAAGCTTCCTATTTTTTTAACAGAAAAATCCTGATGTGCAGGTTGAAAACAGAACAGCAGTGTGTGACAGTGTGCTCCTTTCTTGCCCTACTCTGCCCAGCCTGACCATTTCAACATCAGCCACTCTTGACTAAAAGCCAACCTGGTAGCTTTCTATCCCAGGCTAGCTGTTGGAAAAACCAACAGTACGCTCAGCAGCAGCTGAGGACTAGCTGAGCCAACACTAATTGAATCATAATGCTGACCACTGTTTGTATTAAGCTAGATTTTGGATAAACTAACATCTAGCTTAAAATCGTGCTTGGTACACAGTCTGAGTCAATCATCTTATCCCATAAATAGTAAACAGATCAAAAGCCTTTTGAACTGCTATATAACAGTAGGCTGTATCGAGGATCTTCCCTTGAGTAGAGATGCCCCTAAAGGTTATGCTTATATCAGAGATACTTTACATCTGCTACAGTGATTTTTTTTATGCCTTGACAGCATGAGACTTCTTGCTGATACAGATTCATTACAAGAGAATAATAGCTTTGTAGATAGATTTGTAAGCTTTGCTAAGATTATATTTTAGATCGATTGTGCACTTATAATCCCTCAGATCTAAACCACTGACAAAATCTGGGACTAGGAATGGATTCAATTGCACCTAGGCTCCTTACCTATACAGTTCAACGAGTCCAGAAAGTAAGAAGTTCCACTCTGAAACTTGTGACTCAACTGATTTTCTCCTAGAGGACTGTGCTTAACCAGATCCTCTATGTAGTAAACAATCAAGAGTACCTTGTCACCCCAAAACTTGTTAAGTCACTGTCTTATTTACAATAAAGCTTGCTAAATCATTCTATAATTATTCAAGAAATATACCAATGTTTCTCTCTTTTGAATGTATAGTTCCAATAAAGACACAACAGAATTTTATTTTCTTGTTGAATTCAAACTAGATTAAAATGCATGAATACAGAAGAGAAATAAAACTTAATACTAACTGAAAAATATATATTTAAAAGATATATTAATTGAAATAATGTATTGCTATTTAAAACATGATGAGATGAAAGGAAAAAAAATGACTAAGGGACACTGTAATTGGGAAAATGAAGGGTCTCACATTACTAAAATAATATGAAATAAATAAAGTTTGACTGCTTACTTTTTTATTTTGCTTGCTTGAATGCTTATTGTTGGAAGAATGCTACTGTCACAAGTCCAAAAAGGTCAAATTTGTTCTACATAGAGGTGATTTTATTTTATTTTTTAAAGTATTTACCCTAGTCAGATTTCTTGGTTCATCAGTATTTGACTGTAATTCTTCAGTTAATCTTGTCTTCAAAAGCCTAAATGTTGTTCATTGTTCTATTCCAGTACAACCTAAAAAATAAGGAACTAACAAAGCTACATTGCAAATTTAAAATGTTTTCTCTCTCCATGTTTTACTACAGTAGTCTTGTCTCCTTGTTTTTTACAATAGTAGTTAAATTGTAACATATTTTCCAAATAGAATTAGAGGAATGGTTGATCTGAGATGAAGGTGGATCTTCAATAAATTTTACAACTTCAACCTAAACTACTTTAAATCTTTATTACTTTATTCTTATAGTATTTTCACATAGAATTGACATCTGAAAGCACATAAATTTTCTGCATTTGTATTTATTGGGAAATACTTGACAAAGGTTATTTTCAAAATAAAAAAGATCTTTAAGAGAAGATTTAGCTTATAAATGTTTTATGAAAATAACAGATATTTAAAGAAATATTTTTAATATTAATCTAGAACTTTAAAATAGCTTTAAATTAGCAGTCATCATACGTTTAAAAAAAAAAAAACTAAAAAAATTACAACTGCAAACCTGAAGATCTTTCACTGTTCTCCAAAAGATAAATACATGTAGATATAGGAAACTTACAGGATAAAATAAAAGTTTTGCCTTAGTATTCCACAGTAAGTTCACAAGCAAAAAAACAAAATCTAAAATCTACCTTTAAAGGATTAGATAAGAAAGTTACACAGACTGTGCATATAAAATTTATTCTCTTTTATATGTAAATTCTTTCAGGACTTTTTGAATATCTGAAACAGTCAGGTATGCTGAGGAATCTTTATACTGCAGCACAATTAAATAGTGCATGCATTATGCTAGAAATTTTAAAATAATATCTAATAAAGTGAAACAAAAATTTTTATCTCCATATCAAAGCTTACTTTAAATATGTATCAAACATGTACTGAATGAAATTTTCTCTTTGAGCCAGTGTGTCAGAAACAAATATTTTTACCCTTTTGTCTTCATATTTTAGTTATTTATTTTATAGAATTGTTAGAATAGCACAATTAAATAACATTTTCAGTATATTCCATATGTCCTCTCTTCTGGACAAATTGTTTGACTATCATAAAATCCTAGTACAGATTAAAATAAATTGATGCTCTTGGCAACACATTATGGTAGGAGAAATAGAATAATAAGCTATATAAAGACAGCATATTCTAAATGAAAAACAGAGATAGATCTAATCTCCTTTAAGTTTTGAAAATGTTAGTTCTATTTATAAAGATTATATCCGACAAACTAACAACTTTGGCCTAAAAAAATTGTTAGGTATCCAAAAGTCAGTGATGATTTCATAGAACAAGATAATTTTCATGTAAAAAACTAAAATGATTGAGGTCAGCTTAACTCTGTAGGAAAATGTTTTGTAGGACAAATACTGTTTTTCATGCAAAAAATAATCAAAAAAGATAAACATTCAGCTTCTTTCCAAATACTGTTAATGGGTATACAGCGCAACTCCAGCTGATCTAGCTCTGGGAAAAAATATAGCTAAGGTAACATCAAAGGAATGTACCTAGTGGAAGAAATGTACCTATAGAAGAAATACAGCCTTCTTCTTCGTAAAGATTTTTTTTCATTATCTATCATGCTCTCGTCCATAAATTATAGTTTTATACATAAAAATTGCAATTTTGGGTATAGATGATTTATTTGCTTATTTGTTTTACAAAACGTTTTCAAATGTAAATGCAGTCCATTCTCTGAAACTATCTCAGCAATAAAATAAATTTCTTAAGAAATATAATTCTGCTAAGATTTATTTAGAGTGATAATATGATTATAGCACATCTTCATTTTCTAATCTGTGTGACAAAGAATGTTAAAATTGGATAAATATATAAATATAAAAATTGGATAAAGAAAAAAAACACATTTATTAAGTTTTCCTAATAAATACAGCACAAATATGATATGTAATGCAATTAGCAAGTAACATTTATGGAAAGCATTAACATAAGTGAATGCATTTAAGAACATATTGAAATACATACATTCTTTCAGAGAATGTGCTGAAGACTATATTAAGAAACCTAGAAGATATGTTCAAGGAAATTAGAAATTGATCATTATTGTCAGGATAAAAATATATATATATTATATGGGTCCAGCAGTTATTAAAAAAAAGAAGAAAAAAAAGATATTTGGACACCATGAATCTACGTTATTTTGAGGACCTGAGTTGCAAATGAATAAAATGAAGAAAAGGGTTTTGTGAAATTTGTTTTTGGCATATCTAGTTTTATCATTTATCCTTCTCATCGGAAACCCTGTTTTCAAGATACCTTAACTTTAATTTGAGGAAAAGAAAAAATTATATACACTTGCTTGAAGGGAGTTAGAAATAAATAAAATTATTTTTGTCTACCGTTCTTGCCAAACTCGAGCAAGATATTTCACCAGATAATTCTCTGATTTGGATAAGACATGAAAAATAAAATGCATTTATGAGGCACTCAAACTTTTAAAAAAGGAAAGGAACTGATACGAAATTTCATAGCTATAACACATAACCAGTGAAGTAAACAGTATCGTGTTTGATTCTAGTACTTATTTTCATTTGATTATCATATATTGAAATATATATGTAAGGGATAACTTGTTTTCAATAACTACCTTATAGAAAATGTAAGAGTAAAATGTTACTACAGAGAGAATTATATCACAAATGCTCATAACACTTGCAAAATTACAAGAGTTAGAAGACTGTCAACCATTGTTGCTGATGCACTGCCTAGCAAAGGAATTGCTCTTGTAGCTCAGCATGCAGTATCATCAAGATAACAGTTTTACTGAAAATTTATCCAAATTCCATGACTGTATAAAGGCTATTTACCCATATCTTACAGTTTAGTATATACTACATAATATAAGAAATAAAAGAAATAGATCTTGATATTGTAAAATATACAAATTGTCTTGCAGAGATTCTACTTTTGAAAGGTTAAGGCTTCCTTTTTTGAATTGTAATTCACTTAAATAACAATGGTATTACGTAATGGTCATTGTAACACTAGAGCTCCAAGTGCTGAGTAATACGATTGCTAATTTGTCAGACATAAAACTCTACAAAAATAACATTTCTCTTTTCTTTCAAATGCTATTTTCAGTTAGCAAAACTCTAAAATAAGAACAAACATTATAACTACTCTGATATTAATTCTGTTTCCTTGTACAATTCATTAAAATCTGGATTAAAAGTATTATATTTTATATGTTTAGAATGGGTGCTATTCGAACAGCACTATTGATTACAGTTCATTACATTTCAATTATGATTCACATTAATGTTTGCAAGAATATTTTTTTTCAAAAACTTCAGTTCCCATAGAGCTGTTGAGACTGTCTTCCATAAAGTATCCTTGTCTGTATATCTGAATAAAACTTTTTCCTTTATTTGTATATAAATGTTGTTTTACTACAGGGTTATGTTAGCCAAACATGAAATGTGAAGCTTAAAATAGTTCTGTGTGTTGGTGGAGATTGTCTGATATTTAAAACAAAATAAGAGTTATATTTTTTACACATAATAAACTTCTGGCATTTGGGTGAAGCTCCACAGTTCAAAGGACATAATCATTTAGTTTTCACCAACTCTGATGATGGCAAATATATTTAGACAAAATAGAAAAAATAGGAAATGAAAATGTGGGCGTATATCTGCATGCTTTACTTGTATGAACAACATAATAGTTGATGTTCTGTGAGTATTGATTATTCCAGTTTGCCTCAATCATCTCTTTCCCAGGATATCAGCTATTAATAAATGTGTATCAATTTTATTCTGATATTTCTAACACACAGATTAGGAATACCAGTCATGACATAATATTAGCAAATGGAACATCATCCATGCAAGAATCAAAATGGAAAATGTTACAGAGATTCGTCTTTGTCTCTAAGAGGAAATCAAACTTGTACCCTTGATCTAAATATTGCCTTGTACTTATGTTTAGAGCACTATCCTCAAGCAAGCATCAATATATTTTGATTCTTTTTGACTATTGAAATATTTGAAATCAACACATAAAATATATTTAATTTAGCTTTCAATTTGAATTTATTTTGGTTTGAATATTAAAATATTAACTAAGGGAAACTACACTGTTTACTTCACTGATGGTATAGCCCATATTAATATTGAATGCATATAAAATTATATTTGTTCATAACTATCATAACTATGTCCCATCATAACTGTTTTCATTAAAAAGATAAAAAATGAAAAAAATAAAAAATAAAAATAAAATAAATAAAATAAAATATAAAATAAAATAAAATAAAATAAAATAAAATAAAATAAAATAAAATAAAATAAAATAAAATAAAATAAAATAAAAACCTGTTCTGAAAGGGGATGGAGAATAAGTTAAGAAACAGCATGAATTAATAGAAAAGTATACACTCCGAACAAGTCATATTTCAAACTGTACTTAAGACAATACAGTGCATTTGTATCTGGGATCAAAAAGATTCATAGATTCTGAGAGTAAATGGAAACTCTAGGGACAAAATTAAGAAGACAGAACTGATAGACTAGAATTTGTGTTTTCCTCCAAGGATGAATATTAAATATAAGTTACATATAAATGCAAAGAACAGAATCACAGAATTGTAGGGGCTGAAAGGGACTTCTAGAGATAATCTAGCCCAAATCCCCTGCCAAAGCAGGCCCCAAAGACCAGGTTGCATATATATGTGTCCAGGTGGGTCTTGAATGTCTCCAGAGAAGGAGACTATGCAACCACTCTGGGCAATGCTTGTGTGGAACTTCCTGTGAGTCAGTTTGCGGTCATTTCCCCTCATCGTATCATCACACACTGATAAGAACAGTCCAGCCTCGTCCCTTTGTCTTCTACCCCTTAGATATTTATAGACACTGTTCAGATCCCCTTTGAGTCTTCTTTTCTAAGACTGAACAGACCCAGGTCTCTCATTCTTTCCTTGAAAGAGATCTATTCCATGCCCTTTATCATCATTGTAGCCCTACACTGGACTCTCTCCAGGAGATCCCTGTCTTTTCTGTACCAGGGAGCCCAGGACTGGACACAGTACCCCAGGTGAGGTCTGTAATAAGAATCAAATCGTAGAATGATTTGGATTCCAATGAAGCTTAAAGACCATTGAGATCCAACACCCTGACATGAGTAGTGTTGCCAACCACTGTTATCAGGCCGTGCAGTGCCCCATTCAACCTGGCCTCGAATGCTTCCAATGATGGGGCAACCACAACTTCCCTGGGTAGTCTTCTCCAAACTAATAAAGCCCAGCTCCCTCAACTTCTCTTAAAAGGATAAGTGCTCCAGCCCTCATATTCTCCAACATCTGAACCTCCTCTGAACTACAACATCCTTACACCCTTCTTTTACTGGGGGTGTGAGGCCTGGATGCCATAGAACCATAAAATCATAGAATCATAAGGGTTGGAAGGAACCTAAAGAGATCATCGAGTCCAACCCCCCTGCCAAATCAGGTTCCCTACACCAGGTCACACAGGTAATCTACAGGTAATCCATAATCGACACTCAGCACTATAGACACGGAGGGGGACAGAGAAGGGAATAAGTTTATTATTTGCTAATAATAGTTGCTAAATAGTAATAAGTTTTGTAGAAATGTATTTTATATGCATATTTGTTTGTTTTCTAGAAAGATGTAGATTTCTGGAAATTTATTTTCTACACTAATAACAGCATGTAACTAACATTTGGTTGTGAACTTTAAAAAAAGAAGAGATTTTTCAGGGATAGTTTAAATTTCCCAGATAGTTTTAACTTCAGAAAACTGTAAGTAACAGGAAGTATCACACAGTCTTCAAAATTAGCCAGAACTGCTCAGTGAAACTAAAATGGTAGATAAAATCTAACATTATTACTATTATCATTATTTTATTATTATTATTAATAATAATAATGATAATAAGAGTAATAGTAATAATAAAATCTAGATTGCGTGAAATAAAGAGGTAGAAAAAGAAACAGGAGAAAATGACAAATAATTAATGATCAATTAATTAATTACATTATAGAGGCATAAAATTGTACTTTTAAGAGTTAAAAAAAGCATGGATCTGACTGTGAAAGAAAATGCATAGCATATTGAAAAATTATCTGAAGTTTTAATCCTCTTAAACCTTCTACACATTATCAAAGACCTAAAAATAAAATTTTGACATTAAGTAAAACCAGACTATTTATATCTTTGCATCTTCTCACATTGCAATTTTTTTCTAACTGTAAGGCTCATGAGACAAAAACCTAGTCATTCATCACAGAAATTATACAGTATCTCTAATTTTAGAAGATGCTAGTATGAAAAGTATGCTCTTGAGAAACTTTTTAGTATAATTCTTGAGTTCAACATAAGTGGTAAAAGGTGCTAGAGTTATAAAATATGTTCAAATAATTCTCACAGAAAGATTCACAAGAATAATCACTTTTTATAAGGCTACGACATTTGCAAGCCATCTGTTAAGTGTAAGAGTAATAGGTTGCTCTTCCAGTTTGTATCAGCAGTAATTCTAGAACCTAAGTAGAAAAAAGAGGCAGACCCCACAAAATGCTAAAACTACATAAACTAAATAAAATATGAGTGTTTATAGCATATCACTGTCCCTCAAGTGCTATACTATCCAGCTTTAGTGAAAAATCTTTCATTCCATCGTCTACTGAAGAAAATGGGCATGTGAAATATCTAATCTATAATTCTCTGACTGACTTCTATGACATATGTAGTTCATAAGATGAGCCTAGTAGGATTAGCAAACTTGAAAATATTTCTGCAGAAATTTAGAGAAGAATAAAGAATTTGAACCGTGTTTAGCAGAGGATGCTCCTGTTAAAAGAAACAGGAAGAAATATTGACTGACTCCTTAGGAATGCGGTGCTGAAGAAAAGTAAGCAAAAATTCTACAGCTCAATCTTGCATTTCCTCCATAATGCAAATTAAAATAATAAAACTAAACAAAAAAAAAAAATTGAAACAGAATAAGCCTTGGCATATATCCTTGAATTTCTCTGGTTCCTCTTGCTTTAGGAGCAGAAAACATACACACTACTAATGATTCCCAGGGAAATGATTTCAGGGGCTTTTCCAGTATTTCATATGCATTGTCTTTAGAACAAGTACAAAAGTGAACTGTTGATGCTATATATGTATAATCACAGTCATTATTGCATGACTGCCCTAAGTGAGTACTTCACAGTTTTGCTATTGATTAGCCATAATTAGATAAATATTGCTCTCTAGAAGAACTAAGGATAATGAATACTCTCCTCTTACAGGATAGAAAAACATGCTTTAACAAAATGGGACACCTGTGATAGCACAAGAACAGTCAAAATGAAAAGCACTGTAAAACAGAACAAAACAATTAGTTGACTTCTTTTGATAGCTGAAGTCTCATAGTTTCTTTGTGTCACTTCTTGCATAGTAAGATTATTCTCCTTTCTACAGATCTCAAATTCAAGCACACACTTACCTGACTGCAGGAGAACATTTCTGAAGTATTTTCCTACTGTATGTCCCAATTATCTGTTTTCATTTCAAGACTTCTGCAGTGAAATGTCTGATATTTTTTGTTAGTTTTTTTCTGCTTCTTCTTTCCAGCAGAATAATAGGGAAGAAAACTCAGAGATCTGAATCCTACTAAGTGCCGTTGCCTTTATTCCAGCTCCTTTAGTACTAGACTGTTCAGCATTGTCTTCAGTAACAAAAATATGCACTGTAATCCAAATGAATTAGCTCTGTTGTGCTAGTTCTCACTTGGTTGCAGTGAAACCAGATTACAAGGTTTCAAATATAACTTCTGTTATAAAAAGTGGTAAGAGATTTTCAGTCCCAAATGAGCTAACAAAGCTATTTATTTCTGCCAATATTTTGCCCCAAATATGTATTTTAGCATTAGAAATATTTCCAACATATTAATACCTGTCTGAGCATGGGTTCAGTGTTCAAAACTACACACACAAACCAGAAAACAAATATTTTCTGTCAGCACTCACTATTATGTCAATGGAATTACATGTATCTCAGTGAGAAAAGAATGCTAAACATTCCATCACTTGCACACGTGCTCATATCAGGTTGTAAAAGCCTACGTGTGCAAACAAAAATTCTCACTTATCATCTTCTATGAAGCAGGTAAGCATATCACAGTTATTTCATAAAATGAGGGGAGAAATACAACATCTAATACAGGTGATATTTTAAATATTTGCAAATAATAAAAATATTACTGTAACAGTAACCTTAAAACCTTGTAATGTCTGTATAAGCAGAATCTCAGCATCAATAACCAGACACAAAATTGGTATTAAAATATGTTCAGAGAAGGCAACAGATTAACCTAACCTAGCTATACTGATAAGTGAAAAAAAAAAAAAAAAATCAAACCACAAATAAAATACTAACCTGGTTTCCTTTGTGTCAGATAAACAACTTTGTCTGTCCTCAAGATAAATAATCTTATTGTTTACAGTGATAAATTTAGCAGGCTGTTAATTTTATCTTCCACATTATATCTAAAAGAACAAAGTTGTTTTCAAAATTAAAAAAAGTTGTCAAGGCTGCATATACATGTAAGGGTTTACTAAAAAAATCTCTGAATCAGTAAATTAGGGCTTTAGTTTCTGATTATTACTCAAAGTTTTAGGTTGCTGCCATGTGTGATTATAAAAGAGATATGCCACAGCATACTGTTCATGGTTATCCCTTTCTTTAGCTACTTTAAGATACTGATTTTTTTCTAGAAAATTCTGAACAATCAACTAAGATAAAGAGTATAATGTATATATATTTAATGAAATATATATATTTAAGGAACGGCTAGGCTTGCACTATTTGTCTGAATGCAGGAATTAATGAAACTTGATTTATCTGCTGTTTTCCAATGAGCACACACCTGTAGGTACCTCCACTTCAGAACTGAGTTGCAGTGTTTCCTAATAATCATTCTGACAACATCTGACAAAATGGAAGCATCTTATCACATAGCTGAGATCATACATGGAAGGAGGGAACTACAGGAAGCAACCTGGGAGGAAGCAACCAGAACTGAAACACTTTGCTATTGGCCATTTCTTGCAGTACTGATGATCTCCTGAGAAGCTGGTGCATTAAGTCTCTCCACTTCTCCTTCCAGCATATCTTATAAATCTGTAATAAATGAATACCTTAGGAACCTAACCTTCTGTTGAGGCATGGGGTTAAAATTGGCAGTTTGAAAATAACTGGGAATAAGGGGAACTGGGAGAAAAGAGTAAATGAACTAGATTTTCTTTTTTGGAAAATTGAGGAAAAGCGGAAAAGAGCCACAAATAATAAGAAAATTTTTAAGATGAATAAAGTAATATCTCTCCCAGGTGAAGTATGTCTCATTCTATAAGATAACACACAACCACAATACTTCTTAAGAAGTACTTATGCTAAGTAAAAGGCTGAACACATGAGAAAATTGCCCTTGAACACAGACAATTTCACTTCTTATGGAGAATGCCTGGTATTACAAAGAAAAACAATTTAAGCCAATTCATTATAGATATAAATAACACTCAAAAGCCTTTTTCCTTCTATAATCATCAAAGCTGTTTAACATAAGTAATATAAATATATATTTATATTTTGTACTTTACAAATATTACTAATTGTGATAGGTTTGCATTTAATTACTTGAATAAAGAAGTCTCTTTTCTTTTTTGAGGTACTAGTTCTTCTGTTCTTAGAAGTATGAATACATTCACCTAAAACAAAAATAACTGTCTGAGATAACATATTTTAAAAATTGAAATAGATTGTACTGTACCACATTTCCATTAAAGACAGAATGGGAACAATGTGATGTACTTTTAAAATCTGAATGTATATAGCTGAATTAAAGTTGTGAGTTGCAGTTGGGGCAAATATAATACCTGGGGTTGTATTTTAAATTAGAACTTTAAGGAGAATGCTATGAATCTAGGTATGTGTAGTTAGTTTACTATTATTCTGTCAGTAAGTGTAAAAGACAGTACAGAACAGCTGGGACAACTATTGTTCTTCTGGCATAAGATAAGAAAATTGAATAATTAAATTCCCTTAGATGAGACAATCTTTTACTTTAATTTAAATTAATTGAGAAATATACCTTAAATTAACGAGCTTCTGTTAATGTATTTTAAAACAAAGACAGTATTACTCTTTTTCTATAAATACATATTCAAGCAATTTAAAACAGGGCTTGCTTTTTTGTTATCCTTTGCTTATTTGCTTTGTGTGAATTTCTTGTTTTTCCACAATACTGAATTAAAGTGGAACAAATTGGATTTTGTGCATTCAAACATAACCACTCCTCTGAAGTTTTAGCAGAATACTCCTAATGTACAACATAGGAAGGGAATATTTTATGCAGCAGTACCAAACAAATATAGAATAAGTAAGAATTAGGCCAAGCTCTATTTATAGACAGTTTTCTTTGGGAATCTGCTTTTTACCCTTTCAGCTTCTTCTTCACACTATTCCAATTTCAGCCAAACAGAAAAAAAAACCCCAAAAAACAAATAACCCTTTGATTTTTTTTTCCACATTTATATATTTTATTTCTATGACATTTGCAGGAATTAATTAGTGACAACATCTTTCTCATCTCTTGGCATACTAAAACCAAAAAGAATGAATGTTTCAACTCACAGGTATTATTTAGAAAGTTTGTAAGAACAGGAGCAAACAGAGTCATTTTCATCGCTAATTACCTAATAGGTTGCATGTTTAGAAAACAGAAACTAGTTTTTCATTTGACAGTTGGACAGCAACAATAATTACACTCCATATATAAGTTCTCCTATCTTTGGATACTCGTCTCTATGAAATTTAACTTCCCTATGTTATTTAAACTACAAATTATATTTTGTAAAGATATTCACAAATCAGATATATGATAAAAGGTGATAAAAGGCATGGAGCATATCCCCTATGAGAAAAGGCTGAGTAACCTGGGTCCATTCAGCCTTGGGAAAAGAAGACCGAGGGTGGATCTGATTAATGTCTATAAATGTCTAAAGGGAGGTGGGAAGTAGATGAATGAAACCATGCACTTCTTGGTGGTGTGTAGTAACAAGACAATGAACAGTCCTAAAACTTGAACATAGAAAGTTACACATAAGCAAGTGAAAGAACTTCTTTATGGTAAGGATGATAGACCACAGGAACATGTTGCCCAGAGAAGTTGTGGGATCTCCTACAGAAATATTCAAGATCTATCTGCATGCCTATCTGCGCAACCTATTGCAGGGAACCTTCTTTAGCAGGGGGGTTTATGTTGGTGATCTCCTGAGGTCCCTTCCAATATTTCAAAATGATTCTGTGAAATATTCACATGATACATATAGGTTGTTCTATATTTTGTCACTGTTGAGTCATTGATTTGACTGATGGAAAGCTAAAACTCTACATATTACCTACAAATTAAGGCTAAAATCTGCATTAAAAGATGTCGAAGCCAGTATACAAAATTTTAAAACCTGATGTGAGACTGATACATCTTCTCTTGGAAGAAGACATCCCATAGCAAAGTTCATATTGCATCTTCTATGTGCAATTTAACAGCTACTTTAAACAGTAAAGAAATTGAAATTATGATGAACTAGTTTTAATTTCATCCTTTAGAGATTAAAAGAAAGGATTTTACAATTCACTAAAAAATGATACATACCATAAGAAGTACTTAAATCAACATAATATTAGTAACTACTTTGTAAGAATATATAGCTCACCATTTACATGATTTAATGCAGATTTACAGTTAATTCTTTTTAAAATTATAAGTCACCTTAATATAGTACATCAGTTCAAAACATTGCTAGCCAACAAATAAGCCCCTAGTAATTCAAAACAATTTGGTTTTCAAAGGTTTACCTTAACAACTGTCAATCTTGTTAATCTCACTGTTCCTTAGGAAAATATATTAATTTCTGAAGACAAAATTCTATGATGTTTTGGGATGTTCTCCCGATTTAAGTTTTGCACCTTGACATTTAAGTTGTGGAGAAGAATGATGACAAATAAAATGTTACTGTTGTTTTGAAAAAATCCTTAAATTATATTTTGATCTTGTGCTATTTCTTCTAGACAAGCAAGTTGGATTTTCCCATAGCAAGTCAGTTTTGGCTTGGCAAACAGAGCTTATTCTGGCAGATCAGATTACAGCTTTTAAAAGATCAAACACAGATACTATAGAGGAACATTTCATCAAAATTATTTGTTCAGGAAATACTGATAGTTGCAGAATGATTTGAAATTTAAAAGATGTACACTATCATAAGTTCATAAGTTCATAAGTTCATAAGGTTGGAAAGGACCTATAAGATTGTCTAGTCCAACCATCCTCCTATCACTATCCCTACCCAACTACTAAATCAAATCCCTTAGCACCTCATCTAAACGCTTCTTGAACAGCGCTAGGGATGGTGCCTCAACCACCTCCCTAGGCAGGCCATTCCAGTGCCTGACCACTCTTTCAGAAAAAAAAAGTTTCCTCAGGTCTAATCTAAATCTTCCCCGGCACAACTTGTGGCCATTCCCTCTCGTCCTGTCATTATTTATCAGGGAGAAGAGGCCCACCCCCTCCTCACCACAACCCCCCTTCAGGAAGTGGTAGAGTGCAATAAGGTCTCCTCTGAGCCTCCTCTTCTCCAGACTAAACAATCCCAGCTCCCTCAGCCGCTCCTCAGAAGACCTGTGCTCCAGACCCCTCACCAGTTTTGTTGCCCTTCTCTGAACACGCTCCAGGGCCTCAATGTCCTTCTTGTAGTGAGGGGCCCAAAACTGAACACAGTACTCGAGGTGCGGCCGTACCAGAGCTGAGTACAGGGGGATGATCACCTCCCTGCTCCTGCTGGCTACACTATTTCTAATACAGGCCAGGATGCTGTTGGCCTTCTAGACCACCTGGGCAAACTGCCGGCTCATGTTGAGCCGAGCATCAACCAACACCCCCAGGTCCTTTTCCTCTCTACATTCTTCAAGCCATTCTGCCCCAAGCCTATAGCATTGCATGGGGTTATTGTGGCCAAAGTGCAGGACCCGGCACTTGGTCTTATTGAACCTCATCCCATTGAGCTCAGCCCAGCTGTTCAGCCTATCCAAATCCCTCTGAAGGGCCTCCCTACCCTCAGGCAGTTTGACACATCCTCCCAACTTTGTGTCATCTGCAAACTTACTGAGGGTACACTCAATTCCCTCGTCTAGGTCATCAATAAAGATATTAAACAAGATGGGCCCCAAAACTGACCCTTGGGGGACACCACTCGTTACAGGACGCCAGCTGGACTTAACTCCATTAACTACTACCCTCTGGGCACAGCCCTCCAGCCAGTTCTCCACCCAGTGAAGAGTGAACCTGTCCACACAAGGGGCTGCCAGTTTCCTTAGGAGAATACTGTGGGAGACCGTGTCAAAGGCCTTGCTGAAGTCCAGGTAGACTACATCAACAGCCTTTCCCTCATCTACCTGTCTGGTCACCCAATCATAGAAGGAGATGAGGTTGGACAAGCATGACCTGCCCCTGGTGAACCCGTGCTGGCTGGGTCTGATCCCTTTATTGCCATGCACGTGTCGTCTAGTGATGCAGAGAGCATAATAACCACAAAGTCAGAAACCATTTCTTACTTAGGTTTTTACTTCTTAGTTTCACCTGGAATATCAGTGGATAAACTCATAATTGCTATATTCTGTACACTGTACAGCAGCCCTGCCACTGTAGTGAGATTCTATAATATGCCATTATAAGAAGTTGTGTGGGCAGATAGCATCAGTAGGTCTAAAAAGACAGAAAAGAAATTTGTGAACAATTTGCAAACATATATAAAGAGCAGAATTTTCTAACAGTTCTAATCAAATCCTGTACTTACTGAGGCAGTAAAATGTGTGTGGTCTGCAACTGTCAATTCAGACTCAGACTTGGTGTCCTAGGAGCATCTCCTTTTGCCATGGTCACAAACAGACCTTGAACAGACCCAGTAGTGGACTTTATTGGATTTACATTAAGCCACGATATGCCCTAAAATGTAAAACTAAGTATTTATTGCAAACATGACTCTTCCAGTGCTAGAAAACTCACAGCAGATGGCAACTAATATATCTCCCTTATAGAAGGCAAGAATAATGATCAGAGGAAGGAACTGAAGAAGTATGTAGAAGTGTAATTGCAAAAGTAAAGGCACATCTGCCTTTTTGTCCTTCTAGAGTGTTCGTTAGTTTTGCCACTCATGCCCCCACTTTGCATATATTTTTGTATGTGATTTTTCATTTTCAGTTCTCATAGTTTCCCTAACTTCTTGTTTAAGTAAGGTATTCAATAATCTGATAATGACCAGACTTACAATGTATGGGAAAATTACTGTTTGGAGTAAATGAATTTTGTGGATGCATCAATTTCTTTGTAGCTTCCACTAAGCAAAGTTATTTCTATGAAACTAAAGTTTAGCACTTCCTTGTGAGATTACAAATTGCAGTGTTGTAGAGACATGGACTCTGCTAAAACCATGTCTTATTTAGAAAGTGGAAGTCTGCAGGGGTAGCCCTTCTGATCTTTACTGTTTCTTTTGCCAGTTCAAAGAGGATAGGAAATATAACATTAAGGTAAAAACTGTGGTTGCAAATTCCAAGCCTTTTTAACTGCCACAGGAGCAACCTCAAAAGCCTCTTGTAAATGAATGCTGATTTCCACAACAGAAATTTTTGCCTCTCTTTGAAAATCAATATGAAGATACTGGGCTAGATTGCTACATATATAACACCCACATATGTTCAAATCTTACTGTGGGTTGTAAGATCTAGGCACTGATATTTAACAGAGAGATATTCTCAGTACAGCAGATAATTTCCATATGCTATATTTGTCTAGTGATTGTCTATCTTCCATTTACTTATTTATCTATCTATCTGTCTATTTATTTATTTATTTACATGTTGTCTCCTAATTGAATTGGCACAAACAGCAAATAGAGGAATTTAGGTTATTAGTTAATTAGTAAATATTCTGATGCTCTTTATAAATAGGAAACTATAGCAATTTGCAGCACATTTCACATTTAAAGGCAATTCACGTAGTTTACTTTAAAGCTCAGATAATAATTTTATGTATGCAATAACAAAGAACTTGAGCAAAATAAGTAAAATACAGTTGTATTCGAAACAATACTGGTTAGCTATGGGCAAATTCAAATTCGAAAATATAAAAGGGAATAGACATTGATTTTTATTTGCTGAGCTTTTATAATATAGGAAGAACTTTCATTCTTTGTACAATTTTTTTATTCTCAGCTATATCTAGATGAATATTCACAGTCAAGAAAAATAATCAGATTATCGAATAAAAGCTGATGTACACAACTGAATCCATTGGTTCAAATAAATATGAGAATTTTTATCAGAGGAAGTTAACCCTTTCATTAATGAAATTCCATTTGCTACATTTCATAGGAATTAAGTATTTTATTTCATAGGAATTACGCTCAGTTATTGTAAGTTACACAAAAAGTAGGACACTTAGAAAAAAATAGCTTTATAAGAGGAGTAAAAAGATGAAGTCTCTTGAAGAGTCTTTCATTTAAGATATATTTCTCTTTCGTTACAATTGCCAAAGGGTAAATCTGATGTAACCTCAGTTGTATTTTAGACTTCACAAATTGACAAAATTTAGTTTCAGCTACTCACAATCCATACATATGCAGCAAACATGGATTTTTATATTTTCATTGTGTTGTTCTTTCATGACATTTGGTATTAAAATGACTGCAGCTGTCACAGGAAAACCAAACTACATTAAATCTTAAAATCATGTTTATCAATAGGTCAAAATCATACTGCAGATTTCAAGACAATTCAGATAGAAACACTTTTTTTTTTCTTTTTTTCTCCCATAAAATGATTAATTGACTGTTTTACAGTCAAGAAAAATGGTGCTTGAATATCTTGTCCTGGATTTTTAAGGTGATAACTCTGTGGTCTGTCTCAGAATAAATTTCAGAAAACTAGATTCTTATTATAGATTAGAGTCTTTTATCACAGAATCAGAATTCCCACATCCTCAATCAGGAAAATTATCCATCTCTAATAAATTTTGTCAACAGCAAACTACTGAAAAAATTTATCTTAAGTATTTCGTTCATGGTACTCAATTATATTGTAAAAAATAAAATAAAATAAATCTAATTGTCAAGCTGTCCTCATTACTTTCCCCACACCTTCATCTGCACAACATGAAAAGCTTGAAAAGTATTCCACATTAGAAGTTCATGTTGGGAGTTAAAAGAGTTAATGCTCCAGCGAGCAATGGAAGAGTTTAGGACACATTAAATTTTCTAGCTTCTAAGGTACTTTGAATGTATTTTGGCCTGGGTTGAAAAGGAATTCAAAGATAACTGATTTTCAGAAAAGTAAAGCTTATCTATTCTATTGTATTATTATCTAAAACAAAGGTTATTTTGCTAGGTATGACACTTGTTAACTATTTCAAATAATACAAAAATAAAAATGAGCAAATAAAAATACATAGACATTAAATATTTAGACATAAATGTATGGCTTTTTGAGACTGAGGAGAAACGTAATCATAAAAAGCTTTGAATTGTGAGGGAATCAAATTCACCAGAGATACCTTCCATAGGTCAGGTTGCTCAAAGCCCCATCCAGTAAGGTCTTGAACAATTCCAGGAAGGGGACACCTTCTCACTCCTCTGAGCAACCTGTTACAGCACATTATCACCCTCTTCTTACTATCTAATTTACCCTCTTTTAGCTTAAAAGTCTTTAACATTACACTGCCTGATAAACCATCTCTTCCCACATGTCCTTCAGGCCTCCTTGAAGTGTTGGAAGGAGACTTAAAATTTTGTCTCCCTGAAGCATTCTCTAGAGTGAACAACAGCTTCAGCTCTCTCATAATCTTTGTTAACTTTCACTGCTCTAGTAGGTCACAATCTTTTTATACTGAGGACTCCAGAGCTGAACTTCAGGATTGATCTGACAAGAGTGGTGTAAAGTGGAAGAATCACTTCTGTCATCCTACTGCCCACATTTTTTGGATGCAGCTTCATAGGAAAAAATGTCCTTCTGAGCTGCAAATACACATTACCACCTCATTTTCAGTTTTTTAGCCATCAGTACCCCAAGTCAATCTCGGTGGGGCTACCCTCAATCCACTAATTGCTCAGCCTGTACTCATGCTTGGAGAAACAAAAACAAACCTAAATCTGTGATTGTCAATTTCTGAAAAACAAATAACTAAAAATGTTTGTGAGAGAGACACTAGAAATTCAGTACATCCATTCTCATGTAGACTTTAATACTTTTATCATTTTCTGTACTACTACTTCTAATATTCAAAACCAACATGCAACAGAAAAATATTATCAAAGTTGGTGACCTTTTTTTTAATATCAAGCAAATAACAACAGTGGGAAAAAATAAAAATAAACAGGATTTTTTTTTTTTTTTGCAGTAAATTAACAGGCACAGAGAACAGGAAACTGATAGCAAATAGAAAAATACTGACAATTTTTGACTGTGCATATGTGCAAAGACACTTGTAAATAACAAGGGAGCATTCACAAGGGGATTAATGGATTAATATCCCATCTGCAGCAAACTACTGATAAAAGACTGATTTAAAAGTAAAAATAAATAAAGAAACATTCCCTTTCCCAAAAATTGTAGTGAATATAAATGAATAGCATCTTAGATATAAAACTTTTCTTCATGCAAAATAATAAATGCAAAGCAGCTTGCATACAGAATAACTGATAGGCAGTCAAGCATCCAATGTTTTGTGATTTAAGCTAACTAACCTTTTTTTGATTGTTTTTTTCTTCCTTAAAGATAGCTAGTTTTGTTACATCAAGTGGTAAGCTGAAGAATGGGATAATTACTGTGTTTTTAAACTAGTCCTCTGTTTCTTGTTCAACTCCAGTATGAATCTAATAATAAAGGGGTTTTGATCCCTGATGGAAAATACAAGAATTTCAAGTTCAACCCCCCTGTTAAGTAGATTCCCTACAGTAAGTTTCAAAGGAAAACATCCAGGCAGGTCTTGAATATCTCCAGATAAGGAATCTCTTCAATCTTTGTGGGTAGCCTGTTCCAGTGCTCTGTCACCCTCACTGTAAAGAAGTTACTCCTAAAATTTGGATGGAACTTCCTATGTTCTAGTTTTTGCTCATTGCCCCTTGTCCTGTCTCTGCAAACCACTGTAAAGAGTCTGGACCCATCCATCTGATTCATGCACTTTAGATATTTATAAATAGTGATGCAAACCCCTCCCAGTTTTCTCCAGGCTAAACAATCCCAGATCTCTCAGCCTTTCCTCATAAGGGAGATGCTCCAGGCAGGACCCTAATCCTCTTTGTTCACTGTTGGACTCCCTAGCAGTTCTCTGTCTTTCTTGAACTGGGAAGCCCAGAACTGAACACAGGATTCCAGATGTGGCCTAACGAGAACAGAGTAGAGTGGGAGGATCCATCTCTCTATTTGCTTTCCTTACTCTTTTTAGTGTACCTCAGTATACCACAGGCCTTCTCGGATATAAGGATACCACACTGCTGGCTCATAGTCAACTTGTTGTCTGCCAGAACTGCTAAATCCTTCTCTGCAGAGCGCCTTTGCAGCAGCTCATCCTCTGACCCATATTGATGCAGAGTTATTCCTCCCCAGGTTCAGTACTCTACACTTGCATTGGCTTAACCTCACCAGATTCCTCTCCACTCAACTGTCTGTCTAGACCTTGATGATTGGCAGCACAGCCTTCTAGTGTCTCAGTCACTCCTCCTAGCTTTATATCATCAGCAAAATGTGGATGTATGCTATTCTTTCATCCAGATCATTGACAGAAATTCTGAACCAGACTAGAGCCAGCATGGACCCCTGGGAAACACAGCTCACTACAGGCCTCCAGCTAGACTCCGTACCACTGATTTCCCCAAATTAGTAATCTTCTAATACCAAGACTTTTGATTTTTATTTTTTTTTCATATTTTTTCGTTTAGAACAATATTATTATATCAAAATTGGGAGAAGTGAGTGTACAGTAAAACTTAAATCAGATTTCCCATAATGAAATGCATAATTAAGCATTTTGAAGCTCAGAGGAGTTGATGTACAAGCCTAAATTTCCTGGCCATACACATTTCAGTGAGCATAATGACAGTGACAGTACTAGAGGAGAATTTGTTTTATTGGTTTTAAGAAATCGTGAAGAAAAAAAAAAAAGAAAAAACACTGATATGTTTTAAAAGTAATTTCAACTGAATGCTAATTTGAAATTTCTCAAAGCTTCATGGGTTTCTAAGCCTGCACTAACTCTTGTTCACTAGAAATCATTAGGAATTAGGAATATGCAGAGAATGCCATTACTCATGAATAAAGGAAAATTTGAAATTAAAATTTGCTACAAAAATTAAACAAGTAAAGGATTATATATAGATAGATTATAGATATAGATACAGATACAGATATAGATAGATAGATAGATAGATAGATAGATAGATAGATAGATAGATAGATAGATAGATAGATAGATAGATAGAACATCGTGTGTTTTGGAAGTCTCCTATGAAAGTGAGATGGATCGCATTTAAGCAGACAAAAGAAGTCACAAATAGAGAAAAACTAAATGGAAAATGGCAGAAAGAGCAAATAAGCCCTCAAAGCAAACAATTCCTGATATTTCATTTCTCTATGATGTTTATTTTTGTGGGTGACTGCATGGTCCACCAGCACAGAGTCCAGACTGGCACTATGGAATTTCACATTGTCCTTAGTAAAATCTTTGCATTAAGCACAGTGTTTCCTCGTTATCTATTTCTGCTCCATAGATCCAATTGTAAAGCTCTGCTATATAGCTAACCTTCCCTCTTGTAGTGAGTATTATAAAGAATATTCTCTTGTCCATGGTGTTGGGAGAACAGAGAATGGGAAGTTTGGTGGAAGAGGGAGCAAACGAGAATGATCAAGAAGAGTTAAAAAGAAACAGTAATATGCAAATAAATAAGCTGCTTTGATATTTCTAGGTCTGAGACAAGCCTCCTTTCTCTTTTGGGGCAGAATAAATATTTTTAGCTATTCTTTGGAAATTCTGTGTATCATAGTAGCAACACATCTAACATTGCAGTATAAATAGTGAAATGAAATCAGTTTCTAAGAGTCTTTGTAAATAATTCCATTATCTATTTCAATAGAATTATTATTTTTGTTTCCATCATCCATTTTTCTATGAATCAATGGTTTTTGGATGTATTATTTTTGACTGTATAACCACTGCTTTGGACAAGATAATTAAATGATATAGTGGAACTCACAGCACTCCATGTTCTGTTGTACATGTATATGGAATGGAAATGGTTAATATTCAGTACAAGATACACATTTAACAATGTAGAAGTAACTCAGAGACTTTCATAAAGCAAATTCTGAACATCACTGAAGAAGGCACTTAAATAATAATAATGGCTTTGGATATACTGCAAGATAAAGTTGACCATGATAGAGAATGAATAATGTTTCCTGGCACCAACAATTCTGCCTCCTGAGGATTTACTCATACTCACTGTGAAAAGTTACTATCTGATTTACAGTCAGACTGTCACAACATTTGCAAATTTCATTTTTATCTCCATTCCTTTTGAACATGCCAGAGATATCCTTGGGTATAACACAGCACTTAATCGTTCTCTTAGATAAACATTTTGTGATAGCTTAATACAGCTGCATGTGTATCTGATTTTTTATATAACAATAAAAATGTTGAATAAAATATATCTGTCACATAAATGTGAGGTCAAATAACAAGTACCTCAAACAAACGAGCAAATTAGGTTCCACTAATCAGCTGCATGATTTCATAGAACAACTAAAACTATCAAGATTTAATTTAATGATAACTGTTGAATACGTTTCAGATTTGAAATCTTTAATACACTTACAATCCACAACATTGGTATATATTTATATTTTAACTGAAGGATCATGTAAAGTGCAAATTTAAGCCAAAAATTCATATGCTTTCATCATTTTTACAGATCAACTCTTCTTTTATCCCTAACAAATAATTTACATATGTACATCACTGAAGCAAAAAACATCTTAAGTACACAGACAGAATATATCTTCTGGTGGACAGGTTTCTTTTTAGCAAAGACATATTTGTATTTTGAATTAATAAAGATTCTCTGTGTTTTTCCCCTTCACCCTGACTGAAATTGCCCACTGATGCTTTCTTTTTAATATCTTGTTGAACTAATTATATGTGAACATTAGAGGAAGGCACAGTCAGCTCTATAAAATCTCAATTCTAAACCTGCATTTTGATGGGAATCCATTTAATTTTACTCATTTTCTGGGGAGTGAAAGATGGATTTGTTTTTCAGGTCAAGCTATAAAAGAGATTTACATTTTGATCTATAAGAACAGAATTTAAAAAATGGCCAGTAATAAAAAGCATCCCAATTTCTTACAAAACATATGCAACATATAATCAGCAGTATCATTTATGACATTGCATCATACTGGTTAATTATATTTCCAATTAAAAAGTAGAAAAAGTTTGCATTTAGAAAGACCTTTCCTAGACTCACTGTGTCTGATGCTGGTATAATAGTTTGAATGCAGAAAAAGCTTAACTTGCAAATTTATTTGACCATAATAGAATCAAATTTATCATATAGGAAACAATGTTTGCCATACCAAGGATTAATTTTTTGGGGGTAAAATGCAGAAAAGGAACATAAATTTCTTGGAAGATTAATAACTGAGATAAAATTCAGGAAAGGCAAGTTATGGTGAAGCACTTCATTGCAAAATCACTACATACAAATAAATAAGTGAAGTGAATGGTTGAATTCAAATATAATATAATATTTATAAATTAGGACATCACTTTTGCCTATCAGAAAATTGAATCCATAGCAATAGTGCTCCCTTACATTCTTCTGCCATATTCATGTCCTTGCCTTCTTAAATCCTCAGCCCCCTCCATAATAAAGCCATTCATATGTTCTTTTTCATTAGTTGGGTGAAAGGCCAATTTAAAATATAAAAAGTTTGGAAGTGAGTGGAGAGGTAACATTGAACTTGCACTTTCACTTATGATACACAACACACTCCTAATTATAATCACAGATGGGAAACTCTACCAGAGTTCCAAGTTAGCTCTTGAAAGGATCACAGAATCTGGCAAAACTGCCAGTACAGTAAGAAAACAGAAGCCTATATGAGATAGTTTTGTACAATGGAATTGAATTTGTACAAGTTTAAAGAGACAACCTTTGTTTTGAAACAGAAACTAGAATGAATCGGCAATTTCTCTAGCTTTTTCACATGTCTGGAAATGTGAAGGCTGCTGCCTATCAGTGTCAATAAAAGGAAACGTGTTTCCAACGAACGTGAATCGCTTGCTTGGTTTTCTGGTTGACTTACCTTTCCAACTCTTACAATGTCATTAGATGCAGGTAACTTCTGTCAGGTCTACCATCTCGTTTATGTGTTGCAACAGCATTTGTGAAACAGGAATAGCAACTTTTCCTCACTGGGGCACTTAGTAGCTGAAAAGTATGGTGATATGTGCTAATGCAATGTAGCACAGCAATACAAACTACTGTTGTAATGAGAAAACCATGACCATCTTCATACTTAGGAGTTCTTTTGTATGCATACTTTAGGCAATTATGAAAGCTGGCTCATCATGTCTACCAGCAAACTACTGCTTATGATTCAACAAAACCGTCATAGCAAAATCTATTTAAGTTTTGTAAGTCATAAACTGCAGTTATGAAACTAAAGTCAAATATTTGTTGGAATTTTGTCAAAGGTTTTAAGTAGTTTCTTTTATTTCCTACTATTTTCCAGTTTTTGAATAGAGTTTAGGTATATTTGATACAGACACCCAGCTTCAATTGTATAGAATAACTGATCTTATGGAAGTAAAGATTTTCAAGTCACGATTGAAGTATATTATTTTGACAACAGCAGAGAAAGTAAAAGCAAACAGACAAGCAAACAAGAACTCAGTTTAAAAAATACATATAAAACTTCCATGTAGAATCAATAACATAGATACATCAGGAAAAGGACAAATACAAAAGTAAAAAAAAAAAAATCAAAGGAAGTTACTCAAAAATTAAAGATGACCTTTCTGCAATGGGCCTCGGTGTTCCATTTTCATTACCTTGGAGCTGAAGATGTAATAAATTTTTAGGTGATTTTCTCATATTGGGAAATAGTGAATGATATTTAAAAGGTGACAGGAAATAGTTAATAAACTTTTCATGTTATAAAAATACATCCACCTTAAGTACTTCCATAGGCGAGCATAGGGAAAATAAACAATTTTCAGCTGACTTCATTAGTAGGTTGAAGTCAACATTATCATTGCAGTGATTAATATCTATAAAGTACCTAGTGGGAATGGACACTTATTGCATTTTACACTTATCACTGGTATAGCTTTTATAGCTAAAGATGTAAAAATTATTTTGCAGGGCAGATGATTTTTCCAAGCCTATTGCAGAAAATCAGTTTTTCTTCTGAAAACATAACACATTTAAATTTATAAGGTGCAGTGCTGTCAGTACAGTTGTTTCCATTTAATGTATGTTTCTTAAGCTTCAGATTCTTGCTGATGCAGTGTTAAAGGTCTACTCATCAATTTCGCAGTTATATTACATGATACATTATAAAGGTCATGTATGACATGACTACATTTTTGCTTGACTTCGAAACAGAAGATGACTTTGATTAAAAATTTTCATCTTCAAATTTCAAATTTATATCTCATCTCAAAAAATAAGCAACAATATAAACAAAGAAAATGGCTGCCACCACCAAGAGCAAAACAATAACAGGGAAGAAGAGTTATAAAGTAGATATCAGGAAAGGACTTAAAAGGACAAGCGGAAAATATTATCCAACTTCTCTCTGGCATCTTTCATGTTTAAATCCCATTATATTTTTCTGCCAAAATCTGTTTTTCTCAGAAATATATATTTCTGCAGCATTTTATTCTAAAGTTTTATTTCAAGCTCCTTCATTGTTTCACTCTGACAATTTAGAAAGTACTTTAATTCTTTTACTTTTCTGTCAAGCTGTTAGGTTAATCTCTGTATTATAGTTTTTGTCTAAAATCTATTAAGAACTTACCCATTTTAAACACAACATTTTCATGAAAATATTCAAAATTTCCAAGTAATAGAAACCTGTATTTCATATATTTGTATGTTTTAATTGACATTTTCCCTCTGGATGTTGGTAAACAGCCTCTATACCATAAATGAAAAATTTTACTATGTTCTAAACTGAAGAAATTAAGTTTTTGAGAGTTTAAAATACTGAATGCTGGCATCATCTCAGGTAGTTGTTTCATTTTCAGAAACACTGCAGTTTTGTTGCAGCTTCAGAGCCTGTAGAGTTACTTTAATCTTAGTATTTTCTACAAAATAGAAAAACGTTGAGATTACAGTTTGCCTGCTTCACAGCTGCAAGCAGGGACTGTCAGTCCCTATGCGAGTTCCTAGGAGCCTGCAGAAACTTTTATCTGTTTTCTGAAGGGTAGAATTTCCTTCTGTTCAGCCCCTTTAGATCTCCAAGTTTCCAAATTTGGCAAACAGCTTTGTAGTCAGAGTTAAAATCAGTTTAACACTCTAAATATGCCTACTGTATTTTAATTAATGTTTAATTATAACTATAATCAAGGATTAATTACTTCTCCTATTCTGGCTCCATCACCTCTATGTCTCCTTAGAGCCTTCACAACACAGGTGTTGCAAGACACCTTACAATTTTTTCACTGCTTTTTTTAACTAACAACACAGAAAACAGTCTATCACAACCATGCAGTGTTCCTATTAAACGTAATTCAAAGTGTTCCTCATTTTTTATGATGTGTACAGATTTAGTGTGTAAAATCAACGTGATAAAAGTATACAGATAAATTTCAATATGGAGTAAAAATACATTTGAAAATATTTATTCCACTGTGTTTTCTCTAGCAGTATATTTTTTGTTTCAGTGCTTTGCCTGTTTAATAATGGCTTTTTTGGTATATTAATCAAGTGCCATTTACATTCTCTGAACCACTTCCTGGCACATACTGAAGGATCAGAAAACAAAAAACAAACAAACAAACAAAAAATGTTTCTGATTGGTTTAATTCCATTCTGTTGCATTTGTAGTATATGAGTAATTTCTGAATATATACTGTTGGAGATAAACAAGATTTTCATTAAAAATAAAAAATAGAGGGTTTTTTGTTGAAGTATATTTTTTTTCTGAGAAAATATTATTCAATTATTGTCCTCCTAGAAGTCTACTTACAAGAAAGAAATAATATTCTCCAATCTATTGCACGTATTTTGCAGAATGATACCAAGACTATGTAAATAATAGCTATTTCATTTTTGCAATAGCATAAGGTATTATATGAATAGGACTATTTTAAGACAGATAAATAGGTCACACTTACTGTTGCTTAATATAACAGCACCTACTGTTAAAAACGTCCACTCCAAACAGATCAGAGGACTCTAAAAAATGCTATCTTATGCACACATCTTAACCTTGCTAATTTATTAATCAGCCTTCTAGTTGTTTCCACCTCTGAAATATGCTGCCTTAAGTTCCAAAATTCAAACTTTGTGTTCTGTATTAACAGAACTTGGAAAAAAAAAAACCCACACAAATAATCATTCACACCAAGTGCAGTTTTTGGGGAAAAAAAAAGGAGATATGAAACATTTCAAAAATCTGGAATGAATAAGCCATGCTTGAGCTGGAATGCAGCTAATTTCTACAGGCTAGTCAACAACTTCCATAAAACTGCATATGAAGGCAAGGAAAGGCTATGTTACACCATGAGTGTCTGAAAAGTCCACATTTTTATTGTTTATTTTCCACCCATGTTGTTGTGAACAGCAGTTGTTTTAAAAACCCTTCAAAATAACACTATAATTCATGTTATAGTTCCAAACACATTACCTAGAAATAAGGAATTTATCTTCCAGATTTTCTGTTCAAATTCTAAAGCCAAAACCTATTCTTAAAAGGCCATAAAATTCCCATACATAATATATCTGTAGACAATACTTCAGATTGAAAAGTAGAATCGAAAGTAGTGCAATGTTGAGCAAAGCCAGTCCACAAAATTAGTATACTACATATAATTCCATCCTTAAAACAATATCTTTAAAATAAACTGTATTACTAATGCTTTGAATACATATTTTCTTTGGCCAAGCTTGAAGGCAGTGGCTTTCATCAAGTGACTGTCCACTTGAATCACATCAACAAAATCAATGTATTAAGACTAAAATCACGTATTACTTTTCTTTTAAGATTATTTTGAAAAACTAGATGAGAGTACATATTCCTCAAGTGGGTAAACCTGAGAACAGTAATCATAGAAGAATGCTGTAGAAAAACGGTAATGTTCCGAACTGCCCTACTGATTATAGCCTTTTCAGTTCAGACATAATATACAAAACTGGACACTGGAAATAAAACATAATTATTTAGAGAGCAGACAATGAGTTAAAAAATAATTCAATTTCTACTCCTTGAATATAATGTTTTGCTGACCACCACACAAAAGCTGACAGATCTTTGCGGAAACACAAGCAGGCTCAATATTCACTTGTCTAGACACTCAGATTTAATAGATTAGTAAGTATACTCCAAGCATTTACAGGAGTATGCAGGGGGGGAGCAGGGAGTGGGCAGTAAATCTCTTCTCATTATCCTTCAGACAACTGTGCAATTATAATTAATACTAATATTGTCTATTCACTAATTATATATTCCCATTATTTTTTCAGAAAGCAATTGTGTACAGCCATACCTGTTTCTAAAACACCTCTACAACTACACTAAGGAATATGCTTTAGCTGAGGTTTGGAATAAATGCTCTCCACAGGTCCCTTCTAGCCCTTAAAATTCTGTGAGTCTGTGAGATACTGTAACTAATTTTAAATCAACTGGATCTATTTACCACTTTTTCCAGCCCTTCTACTAAGGGCTATTAAGAAATACCTTCTTAAAAGATTAAAAAATTAAATAGCATGAAAAATGTTTTAGATGAGGGCAAAATCAGATCTGATTCTGACACACACAAGCAAAATTAAACAGCAAGCTGCTGCAATTCCACTTAAAAATGCAGCACTGATGAAGATGCTATGCTTTCAGACATTATTTTCCACATTTTGCACAATTCAGCTGACAAAGTCCTGGCATGATGCAGTATGAGTAGCCCTGAAACTTGTGGACATGAACCATATTTTAGAAATTTATCTCTAAATCTTTATTTTTGTGGCGTTAAAAAATTATTCGCTATTTTAATCACACTTGAACTACTGTGTTCCGATCATCAAAGAACAAGTATTACAGCATTTGAACCATATGCTGAAATTTAATTTCTTTAATACCAAATTAAACATGTATCTATTTGACAGTACTTTTAAAATTAGTGTCAGAATATGCAGATTTTACAGACATAATAAATATTGCTTATAGATCAGTTATTCTTTGGAAACAAACGTAAAACCTTCAAAGCTTCTTAAATCAGTCATAAATACGATAACATTCATGGAAAGCTGCCAGGGATGTCCATCACTGAATAGAATCCTCTTGGGAAATAACAAATTTGAATGATAATTGAGTCTAGACAAAATTAGAAGCTTTCCCAAGATTGTTACTCTGATCAGAACCTGCCCAGCAATACAGTTTGTCCTGCAGAGAGGACTAAATCCAATGCAAAGGACTACCACTTATTTGCTCGTAAGCAAATGTGAAAATTTTTGAAACTACCATAAGAGGGGTGAATGCAGGAAAACAAACAAACAAACAAACAAATACCTTTGGTCAGAATTTGATGTTTGGATAATTCCAAATTCCAATTATATCACAAATTACTGATGAGAGTATGCTTCTTGTCTCGATAAACAAAGTAATGATTAGCATGCATAGTGATAAATAACAATTTTTAATCTCCATAAATATTATCAAAATTGCTACAGGAATAAATGTATTTCTCTGTTGCAACAAATTATGATACAATTAAGATGCTATCAGTCCAATTTAATTGCTGAAGTTTCTTTGCTCCCATCAAGAAGTGTTCTGTAATCAAGATATTTTAATGAGTCTCTTATTCTTTGAATTTTAGTTGTTGTTCAACTCTTCAGATAGTCTTTGCAGCACAAGGCTTGAGAAGCTAGATTATACTACAAATAAATCACTTCATTTGTCAGCGTCTTACATTAGTGTCTTTTGTCCAAACTGAAACATAGGAAGTTCTGCACAAATGTGTATAACTGTTTCTTCACAGTTAGGGTTTTAGAGCACTGGCACAGGCTCTGGAGACATGCAAGACCCTCCTGAGCACTTACCTGTGCAACCTGGTCTAGGGAGTCTGCTTTGTCAGGGGGACAGGACTACATGATCTGAGGTCCCGTTCAACCCCAACAATTCTGTGATTATTTGATTTCTGAAATTATTTCATTTCTAATTTTAAGTTGGAGGATAATGTTATAAATTTCTACTCTGAAAAAATACAAGCTAACATATAATTAAGACATTAACCATTGATGCAGAATTGGTAATACAAATAGGATATTTTTTAATATTTGACTACTAACTTTAACCCACCTTACTTCTGTAACCTTTCCTACATATAAAATCAGCATCATTTCACTACCTCAATCAGATTTGAATTGGAAATTTTATTCCTCTGAATTCAAGGATTAAAAAACAAACAAACAAACAAAAACCGTAATTACTGCATTTTCTTCCTCAAAAATATTTTAATCTTCTGGAATATTCTACATATGATTCTCAGAAATCTAAATAGAGCATTTTAATAGAAAAGATTGTTCTTGTGATAGACTCAGAGGATATATTTCATTGTAATTTAATTCAGAATCCATGAGAGATTAATTAAATTATAAAGCACAAAGGTAGCAGGCTTTTACGGATGAAATTTCACTTTCTAGATGCTGCTTTGAACACTATTTGGTATGTTCAGTTGCAAAAAAATCTATCCTCAGAATGCCTATGAAGATATATTTCACTTGAACCACCTCAGTGACTTACAACAGTTTCTTGACATAATACTGGCTCAGCTTTTTAGCTACCGTGGATATATATATTCCCCTATGACAGCAGTAAAAAGTTGTTCCATCTCTTCTCCAGTTAGAATTGTATCTAACAAGGGCCAAAAAAAAAAAAAAAAAAAACTAAGAAATTGTAATGTCTGCAGGTGTACTTGTTAGGTCAAAGACAGCATTTTGTGCAGGCTAGTTTATAGAGTCCTACTATTTCAGGAACAACATAGAAGAAAGGAGTAAATTCAATAGATTTGAAGTAGGAAGATGGAAGGATATTATGTAAGCATTACACTCATATGACTTAGACAATGTGAGAGGTTGTCTAAGATTTATTTAATCTTATTAATCTATTTAATCTAACCAAAAAGATGGTTCTAGGTCTTTGAGACTGCAGTAAGTTTGCTGGGACCAAAAAATAAAAATAAAATAAAATAAAATAAAATAAAATAAAATAAAATAAAATAAAATAAAATAAAATAAAATAAAATAAAATAAAATAAAATAAAATAAAATAAAATAAAATAAAATAAAAACATAGCTGTTCTGTTTGATATTTCTGTGACTTTATAGTTTCTAGAAGTTTCACAGAGATCATCTAATTACATTCAGTTTTATTTTATAAAATATTAAAAGCAAACAATTGAGTATAAGTAAGGAAGTAGCATTGGCAATCATGTCTGCTTATAGAAGCTCTAATAAATATTGTTGGTCCTGTCTTAAATAAAATGAAAATTGCTATCCAAGGTACACCACACTCAGGACAAAAAAATTCCTCTATGCTTTGGGGATTTTTTTCCTTGCAGTTATTGTTCCATTTCCTGCTGACACAGCACTGTAAATGCTCTAATGATACAATTGTTCTTGAAAACTGCAGAGAAACAGACACCATAAACACTTAATTGGTGCCTCTGATGAAGTTAGATACACATCTTGAAATTTTGTTACTGTTAAAAATGAGTGAGAGGGATTTGCTACTATTACTCTGTACCAAATGACAGTAGCTGTCAAGATTTCACCTCTGTACACTTAATTAATGTCTGTAACATACCCGACATTTATTGAATATCCTGTCTATTGTACTATAATAACTGTTACGTATCTCTCAATTTTTTTTATGTGCAAAATATTCTGTTAAGTTTACTTTTAGGTTCACTACCATCTGAAATACAGTTCTGTTATCAAAGTCCTTTTCTCTCTAAAACACTTTTCTATTTTTCTAGTTGCTTGAGTCAATCACTAGCAGTTAATATCTTGGTTAAAGAACTATTAATAATAATAATAATAATAATTAAGGAAAACAAAATTTACATTAAATAGAGATAACACTGTGAAAATGTCATATTGCTACTTTTTCTTATATAAAGCACATGGCATCTTGTATAAAGCATCTACCTGGACTTCTGCAAAGCCTTTGACATGGTCTCTCACCATAACCTTCTCTTTAAATTGGAGAAGTATGAATTTAAAGGATGAACTGTTTGATGGATTAAGAATCAGTTGGCTGGTCGCAGCCAAAAGGCTGTGGTCAATGATTATATGTCTGGCTGGATGCAACTCACAAGTGGTGTTCCCCAGAGGTCAGTCTTGGGACCTATGCTGTTCAGCATCTTCATTAACGGCATAGACAATGGAATTGAGCGCACCCTCAGCAAGTTTGCACATGATGCCAAGCTGAGCAGTGCACCCATTACAGTGGGGGGAACAAAAGTGATTCAGAGGTACCTGGACAGGCTGGAGAAGTGGGCCATGTGAACCTAATAAGGTTCAACAAGGCCAAGTGCAAGGTGCTGCACTTGGGCCAGGGCAATCCCAGGTATTTATACAGAATGGGGGAAGAACTCCTGAACAGCAGTCCTGCAGAGGACTTGGGGGTCCTGGTGGATGAGAAACTGGATATGATATAGCAGTGTGTGCTTGCAGCCCAGAAGGACAACTATATCCTTCATTAAAAAGGGAATGGCCAGAAGGGAGAGAGAGGTGATGGTCCCCCTCAGCTTTTGTGAGGACCCATCCAGAGTACTGCATCCGGGCCTGGGGGCCTCAGCACAAGAAAGATGCAGAAGTTTTGGAATGAGTCCGGAGGAGGGCCATCTTCTATGAAGAAGAAAAAACTCTGATGAGACTTCGTTGGGGCCTTCCAGTACTTGAAGGGATAGTATTAACAGGAGGGGGAACGACTGCTTACATGGGTTGATAGTGGTATTAGAGGGAATGGTATTAAACTAAGACAGTAGAGATTTAGGTTAGACATTAGAAAAAGTTTTTCATTCAGAGGGTGGTGATGCACTGGAAGAGGTTGCCCAGAGAGGCTGTGAATGCCCCATCCTTGGAGGCATTAGAGGCAAAGCTGGATGTGGCTCTGGACAGCCTGGTCTAGTGATAGGTAACACAGCCCACAGCAGGGTTTTAGAAACTAGATATCTTTAAGATCTTTTTCAACCCAGGTCATTCTATGATATAGCAGAAGGATGAATTTTGTAACATTCTGATTGGCTTTAAATTTAATACATTTTAAGAAATTACTTAAAAATCCTATTATATCTTTTCATTAAAAATGCACACTTTTCACTTACAGGCAAGTTAGTTAACCGTGTATCAAGAAAGCATGACAACATAGCTTTAAATCAGAATATGATGATATGTATATAAAAAAGAAAGTACAAAATCAATGACATAGTCTTCAAAGTACTTTAAAAAATTCTGACAAGATATGCTACTATGTTTCTTAATGTCAAAACATCCATTTAAAGACAAAGTTCTTTATAGAGCTTTCATCACATTTATCATTTGAAGACAAAATTATTTCTGCCCTAGATACTATGACTTTATTAAAGGAAAGAGGAATTAATGGTTGGGAAGAAACATGCGAGATACAATGTCTGCTTCATTGATGGTCACCCTGAGATATGAGGAAAAAGGTAGTATTCCACGTCTATTTTATTAATGTTTTGTTATGGACTTAACAAAGAACAAATATTTGGTCCCAAGGAGATGTTTAATGTCCTCCATCACTTCAAAAGATGTGTCTGATGCCTTCTTGGGAAGAAGATTCAGATGAATAAAAGGAAAAGAAACAAACAAAACATGAAACCTAGGTTTATTCTTAAGAATAAGGGGAAAAAAATCATTAAAACTTATTGAAGCTAAGTGATAGAAAGAACAGTCTGTATGAAAGTCACATTTGGGGAAGGAAATTAGGGCAACATTGTCCCATTAAGAAACTGCTTAAGAAGGTCAGTAAGACTGCTCTATTGCTCAAAAATAACTTCTTTACATAGTTTGAAAATACGCACTTTCAAATACCTTCTAATCTCTATCATGAGCGAAGTATGACATGAGAATTTGTATTTTACTGAGTCTGGATGTAACTCCTTCACATCTCATTTTTCACAAGAGAAAAATACATACAGTTGTTGAAGGAAGAAGAAAAGAATCTGTCTCAAGAAGACTTCCATCGTTAACAGTGTAAAATCTTAATATAGAATCAAAGTCCACGGAGTTCTAACAGGCTAAAGGCTATTTCTGAGTTTGCTAACATTAACATCACAAGACTTTCAGTATGAATACTACCTTGCAATATACAGAAAGTATCTATAGTTTATTTATTCTCATTTCGAGAATGATGCAAAAGATCTTATTATATCACACTGAATATATGTTTCCATTCTTCTGTGAGGTATTACATATAATTTAACTGCTAGAAAGTGTATATAATATCTTTCACAATTAGTTGAAATGTTACATCACCTACTAATACACAACAACTAAAGACATACACAAAACTTATTTCTTATTCAACGTAGAGTGAAAATCTGAAATATGTAGCTAGTTCCACTGTAAAAATAGTTCAGTATTTTCAATTTTAATAAAGTTTAAATGTTGAGTTTCAAAAATACCTTATTGATGTCAATATTTAGGTGTTCAAGGTCAAGTTGAATGGGGCTTTTCATGGTTGGGAGTGAAAGAGTTAATGCTTCAGCTCCATGGATCAACAATAATTATGGGTATACCTGTCTCAGAAGAAAAGAGCTAAACACCCCAGAGAACATTGTATTGCTTTGCATTTTTCCATTTTCCACTCAGAGGGAAAGACAAAAACTCTTTGCATGTCACAAGACACAGTTCTCATTCCTTTCGGATTGACTCAGCAGTGTCTTGCCTTCAGTGTTTAGCATAAGGCCTTCAGCTTTTTTTTGGACACTTTCTCCTCTCATTTAATTTGATTTATTAGCTTCAATTCCAATTAATATTGTGTTATTTTGCATACCGATATCTTATTTGGTAAATTAGCTTTCCTCCTCTGATCACTGCTGCTGTTTTGTTTCTAGGCCCATCTCCCTTTTCCCTTTTTTCCCCTTCTCCTTCCCCTTTCCCAGCGCATGGGTTGTGGGCCCCTCACCCCAGTCATCACAGAACTGCACAAAACCAGCCTATAAACTGTTGACAGGCTTTCAGCAACCTAATGGAGCAGGTGGCAACCCTGCTTATGGCAGAGAGTTGGAACTAGATGATCTTTAAGGTCGATTTCAATATGAGCAATTCTATGATTCTATAATTTACTGTTTCGGAAAGGAGACCATTATTAAAAGTTATCATTGTAAAAGTATATATTTTTATTATACTGCATTGTACTACATATCTTATATGATTCTGTCATTAAATTCATTATTGCATTTATTACAATATTGTCCAGACAAATGCTTTGTTAAATATCTATCTGGTCATTACAAAAACAGTCTATATACTATTATCTGAAAATATGTATGGGATAAAAAGAGAATCATAGGACTAAGAACTTTCAGTTTTCCTCCTATACAAAGAAAAGCCCTGAGAAGGTCATCATATGACTGTAACTACAGACTATGTGTTACTCATTTTTGTGATGGATTTAGTAGAAATTCTTACAAAAAGTGGTAAACAAAAAGTCATTAACAAAAGACACTAATAGCTTTTTTCCATGATTAATATTACTTCTCTGCATGAGGTTTGCACAAAAAGATAAGCCAATGTGATATAAAAGCAATAAAGGACTTTTACATTTGATTCTTTTACTACTGTACAAAGAGTTAAATATCCCAAACCTAAAACAGCACAGAGATAACACTTTTTAGGGAATAATAACCTTTAGCTTGTTCTTTAAAGAAGGACATGAAAAGAAGCACCTACAATTATTATATTTTTTCATAATCAAATACTTCACAGCTTCTCAAATCAATCAGAACAAGTAATCCTTACTTCTGAAGTAAGGATCAGCAGTCTGTCTCAACTAATCTGTTCATTTACATGACAAATTAAATCTCTCAAGCATAAAAAAATTACTCTTAGCCAGTCTTTGGTAATTTTATAGACCACAACATATCCATTATTAATGAAAAACAAAACAAAACAGAAAAGTGTCTGAAAAACTTGGTTGGCATCACATTTGTTTTTCAAGAATTATGGCAAATGGCTTTCTCAATCAAAATGTAATAAACAAATAATAGTTAAAAAATACACAGTGTGTTATTTGTATGAAGGAGTTAGTGATTCTGTATGAATGAAAGGAGTGGTATAGCAAATGGGAGTCATACCTTGTTACTAATCTCTGAACAAAAGTTTATTTAGTAGATTAGGCAATTATCTTATCAAAACTTGTGTGTCAGTAGATGACCTCAAGTTGATCTCAAGAAATGATGGAGTAAATTTACATTTAATAAGTTGGGAAACACTGAGAGGAACAAGTATCTCCTGAAACAATTATCTTCTCTAAGCAAGGATTTCAATGCATAATAGAGTTTTGTTTATTAAGCAAAAATATTTGATATCGCTTATCAGTATATGTAAGTGCCTCCTGCCTCTCATACCAAGCAAATAAGTATTCTAATTGAGGAAGACTGATCTACTGTTTTTTCTTTCAAAATACTGGCCTTGTAAATGGTTTTCCAAAGGATATATGAATGAGGCATAATAATTCACAATAATGAATACTCGTCAAAACATCAGCAAAATCTTTACAATACTCTGAAAATGAAACTTGTTTTGTCAAATTTAATAAAACAGAGGTCTGAATATGGGGATAGGTAACTCCTAAGAGCATTCTATTTATTTCTTGTCTCACATAAGCTTTAGTTTCTAATCCTACTATCTTTTAAAATACAATTCTCATGCAGAAAAATGGTATATGGCAAAAAAAGCAAAAAAACCCAAGAAGTAACAATGAACACAAAATAAAATGAATAAATAAAAAGAATAAACACAAAATAAAAAGAATTTAACATCTCTTGAGACTAATTTGGAAAACAAAACAAAACAACAACAGCAACAAAACAGGTGAACACATGAGAAACAGAGAGCCCCATGAGATTATTGGACATACCAGACTCACATAATGTCTGATCTTATCTACAGATACTGGCACTTACGGGGACAAATACCTTTGTTGGCAAGAAGGAAAACAGCCAAAAGCTCAGAGGAGAGCAAAGGAATCTCACGTACCACTGGAAAAATGGCAGCACAATATTAAAGTCCTTGGTGTCAATCAACCACCAGCAGTGTTTATTAAAGGACAAGGTAGTCAACAGTGTTAAATGCATGTGAGAACAGATGCTAGAAATGATTTTCAAATCAAGCTTTATACAGACTGTAGAAAAATGTATGTAGACAGCTGAATTTAGACACTGAAATAAAGATAATTTGGGTAAGCAGTGAAAAATTGTTTCAGCTAAGCAAAAATTTTGCTGATACAGATGAGTTTCAGACTGTGTGTACATTGTACTCACATCTAGTTTATATTTCTATTTTAGAACTGCAAAAGATGCCAGAGAATTGAACACATGGATTAAGAACACCTTGTTTTCAAAAATTCACTTTTTGCAAAGGGCTATTAAATGACTATTCTTTCTTATGGATGCAATATAAAACTAAAACTAATGTGATATTTGACCTTGTTCTTCTGAAACTAATGCATTGCTCTTGTTCAGTGGAAGTGGCTGCAATTCTTAGTGAGCTCTCAAGGTGTTCATCAGAGGTTTTTTATAAAATTTTACTCTTCCTGTACTTCATCCTTGAAAACTGTTCAAAATGAGCATACTGCCAAAAAGTGATGATACAGATTACGTGTTTGTGAAATGAAGCATATTTTTCTCTGTTAACAGAGGATTTTTGAAAGTTTAGTAAGAAGACGTGAATCCAAATATCTGATTGCAACTCTAATATTCCACTTGACATATATTTCATTTGAAAATGTGGAGATAATGTGTTTATATCAACTGAGAATGGTGTTGCAAACATAAATCAGTGATTTTTATTTCCAATCTTGAAACCTACTCTCAAACTCCTTTACTAAAACAGAAAACATGGCTGCATGTTCTTTACTGCTCAGAACTCTGAGTTTAGCCAAAATGCATACAATTATTTGCCATCACTTGAGAAAGCACTGTGCAGCACTGCCATGTCAATGCCTTCATTAAGTTGACACAGCGTTAAAAGGAGCACACTTGGCACTTCAGTTGTCGCTGAGCAATTGGTGTGTGCCAGGTGCCACTCTGCTATGAAAAGCTGCTTGTAGAGAACTAGGCAAGGAGCAGTTTGTATTGAGGCCATCCCTGGCTGCAGGTATCCCATGGCCACAGGTTGTACATGCCTGCTCTCACCCTTAAGATACTTACAAGCTATTTCTTGAAGAGAACAAAATTGGCTCACCTGAAGACCAGGGTGGTAATTCTTCTTTTTGCCTTGCTTTTTTCACACAACATCATAAACTCTACTAACTTATGTTCACTCCATCCCAGGCTGTCCCCAGCCTTTACATTCCCAACCAGACATTCCTTGTTAGTAACAAGGTCCAGAAGCACACTTCTTTTTGTCAACTCCTCCACTCCCTGCACCAGAAAGTTACCTGCAAAGCATTGCAGGAATCTCCTGGGGTGAATGCTCCTGGCAGCATTGCTTATCCGACTCATATTTGGGTGAATGAATTTTCCCATGAGAACCAGTGCCTGGAATCATGAGACTACCACCAGCTGTGTGTAGCAGGCCTCAACAACTTCCTCACCCTCACCCATGTCTGTAATCATTACTTTCCCCTTAATTCTTACCCACAAATCCTCCACTAGTTCATTTTTAGTCCCTTTCTGGAGCTCAGTACATTCCAGTTATTTTCTCACATAGAGAGCAGCTCTACCACTTAGCCTTGTTGGACTATCTTTCCTAAAAAAGACATAACTGTCCATGGCAGCATTCCAGCGCTGTTAACTGTCTCGAAACATTTCAGTGATTGTAATGAGATCATGGTCCTGCAAATACGAAAGGAGAACTGATCAAAGGATAATACTGCTAAAATTAATTTCACTTAAAGGAATGTACTGCATGCAATTATTTTTTTCCTTTAATATTGATTCTCTAAACATTTCACTGAGGTGTATTTTTATTTATCCACACTACCATTATTTTAACAAGACATAATATAATACATCTTATGGATGAAAAGTATATTAAAGTTTACAAATATAAAAATACTGTCATGGAAGTATTCTTGTGTTATAAAGTTACTTACAGAATCATAGAATGATTTGAGTTAGAAAGGACATCTACTTAGTCATCTACTTCTACTCCCTTGCAATAAACAGAGACAACTACAGCTAGGTCATTGCCCCATGCAGTCTGACCCTGAATGTCTCAAAGGATGAGGCATCCAGCAGTTCTCTGGGCAAACTGTTCCCATGCATCACTACCCTTATTGTAATTTTTTTTTTCATATATATCTAAATCTACTCTTTTTTTAGTCTGAAACTATTTCTCCTTGTGCCATCAAAGACTCTGATAAAGGGAATTACATAAAATCACAGAATCATTGAATTGTAGGGGTTGGAATAGAACTAAAGAGAACATAAGTCCAATTCTGCTGCTAGAATAGTTTCCTTGCAATACATCACTCAGGTACACATCCAGATATGTCCTAACTCTATCCTTAGAAGGTGACTCCACAACCTCTCTGGGCAACCTGCTCCTGTGCTCCATCATTCTTACCTTAAGGAAGTTCTTACACACGCTGCAGTGGAATGTTCTGTGTTCAAGTGTTAGGACATTGTTCTTTGAACTATCACTGTGAACCACCAAGAAGAGCCTGGCCTCATCCATTTATATCATAGTTGCCTTTAGATATTTATTAACATGTATTTGTTTCCCTCTCAGTCCTCTTTTCTCTGGGCTGAACAGACTCATGTTTCTCAGCCTTTCCTGATACAGGAGATGGTCCAGGACCTTAATAATCTTTGTCGCCCTCTTCTGGACTTTCTCTAGAAGATCCTTTTCCTTTTCCTTTTTTTCTTTTTCCTTTCTCTTTTTCTTTCTTTTTCTTTTTTTCTTTTTCTTTTTCTTTTTCTTTTTCTTTTTCTTTTTCTTTTTCTTTTTCTTTTTCTTTTTCTTTTTCTTTTTCTTTTTCTTTTTCTTTTTCTTTTTCTTTTTCTTTTTCTTTTTCTTTTTCTTTTTCTTTTTCTTTTTCTCTTTTTCTTTTTCTCTTTTTCTTTTTCTCTTTCTTTTTCATTATTTTATTTTATTTATTTTATTTTAATTTTTATTTTTTTTTAATTTGTAACATGGGAACATAGAACTGGACATAGGATTTTAAATGAGGCATTACTTCGGCAGAGTAGAAAGGGAGAATCACCTCTCAATCTGCTGGCTGCTCTACTTTTAATGCACTGCACAACACCATCGGCTTCCTTGGCCTCAAGGACAGATTGCTGGCTCATGGCCAACCTGTTTTCCATCAGCTTACACTGTTAAGCACGTACTCAGTGCACTTCACTGTGGATTTCTGCACTATTCTCATTATTTGAACATTCTTGCTTCTGAATGTAGAAGAAAAAACCTAAATTATTCTACAGAGTGTCAGAAATGATTCCAAAGTTTTAGGGGAGAATTGGATAGAATATGAGGTGACACAAATCATAGAGATGAACAAGGAAAAATATGATACAATACTGCAGAAACTGGAGAACTGAACAGATCATTAAAAAAAATAAACAAGTATGGAGACAAGACATGAAAATAATCTTTTGAAAAATCTCTGATAAATGTTTAGCACTCTTGAAATAATAAATGAAAGTTTAAAGGAGAAATCGCTTTAAATTGAAATCCCATTGCTATATTAGATTGATAATTATATGTAAAGAAAACCTGGGATTGAAATGTGGATAAGCTTATGTTTAAGAAAGTTTCATGTAGATATATATAATTCAAACAACCATTTAAAAAATAAAATAAAATGTAAATTAAAAAAAGATGGACAATTATAAACACATATTGACTAATATTTTCCGCCAGAGGACAACTCTGGTAGCTCCGTGCTGAGCTTAAAATAATAATTTGTAGCTTCAGAAGTGTTTCATTTGCTACCTAAACTTTCTGAGAAAAGCATAGGAAAAAAAAAATCTATAGCTTGGAAATCATCAGTATGTTTTCTAATCTATAACAGCAAATCTTAGAAGCGCTATATTAACTCAGTACTTTGAAGAGATTAAATTTAGGAAACAGTAAAGCTCTCATTAAAAAAAACAGTAATCACAGAGACTGAACTGTTATTGCTATGTTTTGTTTTGATTTGTGTTTGTTTTTAACCTAAAGTAAGCTGAAATACTTGGCATTTAGATTGCATTTTCAGGTTGTATACACCTTTTATTAAAATAAAAGACAGTGGCAGATACACATTAATACCAAAGAAAACAAAAACAAACAAACAGAAAAGTTTGAACACCTGGCGCTTATCCTTTTTATTACTGTATTTGCGTATTGCATATGCAATTTTGAATTCAGAAGTTTCAGAAAGAAACTTGTCACCACTGATTCTTCGGTCAATCCAATGAATTTCACTGTGATCACACTGAAGGACAAATGCTGTTTTTAACACACACTGTGCTGGCATATTTGAGGTAGATTTTTATCATTTACTTTTATTCCTAAGGGATAATACTTCATTACAAAGTATTAAATAGCTTCTGCTAATACACAAAAGTTTCTTGCTGAGTCTAGAGAGATAAAGACAAAGTATATCCTGATTTGCGTGCAAAACCTCAATTAACCTTCATTATACACAACTTCTGACTAATAATTTCACAGTTTTTATGTGAACTTTTCATAGACACTGAATTTCAAAATTTTATACTTGCATATGAATGCCTTGCACCATTTAATCAGGGAATATAGTATAATGTGTTTTGCATGACTAATCCAAACAATATGAATATTCATGGAAATTTCATGTGATTTTTAATATTTAAAGGTGGTTTTTTTTAATGTTTAATCCTCTTATATATAATCCAACAGGCAAAGCAACTCAGCACATATGAATTCCAAAGGTATATGAATTATGCATTTTGAATTCGTCATTATACCTAAGTCCATAAATTTGGGCATTGATAATATGTTGTGAACCTCAAAGACCTTCCACTCTATTAAATTCATTCTGAAGTAAATTTATATAAAGCAATTTTTATGTTCTTTCATATTAATTCCAGACTATTTCACTTTTGCTATGATCACCGTTTGATACAAAGATTACAGTGAAGTTGACAGACATGCATAATTTTTCATGTTATGTCTTCCTTTTACATATGACTTGGACATTCTGAAACAAATAAACAAAAACAATCAACAATAACACCAAAAGCAAACAAAACAACCCACAAATATATTAAAAGAAAGAAAACAACAACAACAAAAACACAGTGGTCTAGCTCATTCAGAGAGTTAAATCTAGGAAAAGCTTTAATCGCTTGCTTGAAAAAACTCAATCTGTTTTCAACTGGTCACATCACTATGGAGCTAAATAATAACAGTAAAAAACATTCACATTTCAGAATTTTTCTCCTTCTGATAGTTTTCAAAACTGCACTCCACTATCAATGCTACCATTAAATTCACCATTTGTATCTTGGTATGTTGCAAAGTATTCAGTACAGTCCAAATAATAAGGATCTGCTCAGTATTAGGCTATCATGATTTGAATATCCATACATAATTTTTTAAATATGTTTGAATACGCTTGGAGTAACAGAGTATATTTTCAAAAGGTGAAGATTTCAGCTTATCAATGACATGAGCATAATTGTAGACAGTTAACATTATATGTCATAGGACTATCTAAAAATTAAACCATATATTCAAGCGTATGTAAAAGAATTAAAAAAAAAAAATGAAGACGAAATTCTATTTTAAGTTTCTTATCCTATTTACTCTTTCTAGGTGCCAATGCAATTGTATAATCATATAGTTAATCCACTCCTTGATCTATTTCTCAGTATAGAAGAAACCAGTAACTTGATGAAAAATATAAGAATATTTTGCAAACTGTCCAGCCTTGAATACACAGTAAAGGGGTACTGCTAATATATTAGTGCCAAATAAATCTCAATAATTTCTTAAAATTTTTCCAGGCACAGGAAAAATAATAAAATTAAATTAAACTTTTGGACATGTCACTCAATCTTATTCAATAAATTTCAAATATTTTATTAATATTGTTGTTGATGATTATTATTATTATTTTAAAATATCAGGACAGATCCTTGCTTTATTTGACGAGAACAAAATTCTGACTGTGCTTTATCTTTATTCTATGCATCTGCTTTTCTATGAAAATTAGCCTTTTTCCTTAATTTCCTTAATTTGCCAGAAAGACTAATTTCCTCAGTGCAGATAAGATATATTTGATTTTATACATGCAATAATTAAATACTGTAGTTTCAATAACTGATGATTAATAAAGTTAAGTCTAACCACAATTTGAAGCTGCAGCTGAATTAAACAGCTGACTGAAATGTACAATGGAAGTATAATCAAAACTTTGTTTAACCTTGCTTTGGAAATTCAAAGAAAGTTTGAACAATTTAACTTGAACTCTTCTTTCTGCTTCCACATTTCTTACTTTTCATACTAGAATAAGGCTTCAAAAGATTTACTTAACACTGAGTTTTATCATGGAGTGTCTACTTCAAACCATACAAATGAAAACTTGACCCATTTAAGTGATTGTTCCATTAGTTTGAAGTTGGGGATAGTTATGTCTAAATTATTTAGAGACAAATATGGATAATATCAGTTCCCAATTGCTCTACGTTAATTGTGTAGCAACTGCTTATTTTTTAAATTCAGATTTAAGTATAAATTCAATACAAAACAACAATACAAGATAATATTCTTCCTTAGTAATTGGAAGTCAACAATACTAATAATCTGCTACTTATCAAATAGTATCTAATTACCGTGTTCATTTCAGCAGCAAAATCCAGATATCTGATACAGTGACAAGAAAAAATCATTGTATAAAACATAAATTGAAAGTAATTGAAAAATAATTTCTATTCTAAGATGAAAATTCCTGATTATGTTTGATTTACTGTTTGTTTGGTGGACCTGTGTAGGCAGGTTAGACAAAACAGTCCTGCACAATGGAGTGTGAAAATAGAGTCATTTAACAGACAAAAATATGTATGAAGGAAAAAATACATTCTAAAGTCTAGACATTAGTGAAAAAATTCTGCTTTACTATATAGGAATATATTTGCTCTGATCTTTACCTTTTTTTTTTTTTTTTCTAATCAAGGCATTAACTTGTCGACCCTTTTTTCTCACTGTTAGAAAAATAAGCAGACATAAATGCAGAATATTTATGAGTTCCAAACAAAAACAGACAAAAACTAAACTAATATTGATGGAAAATAGTGCCTACCTATTGTCCCTCCTCCTGTTACACTATCTACAGGCATCCAATTAGACTCTGTACCACTGATCACTACCCTGAGTGATCTATTCACCTATCCCACACTGCCTAAGCATACCTACATGGATGCTAAGGGAGATGGTATCAAAACTCTGCTAAGTCAAGGTAAACAACATACACTGCTCTCCCAACATCTGCTACACCAGTGATGACATTCTAGAAGGCTACAGCGTTAATGAAACATGAGTTCACCTTGGTGAATCCATGTTGACTACTCCTGGTAAACCAGAACTAGTTCAAACTCAAGGAATGAAGGTGAGACTGACTGGCCTGTGGTTGCCCAGATCTTCCTTCTTGCCTTGTTTTGAAGACTGGGGTGATGTTAGCTATCCTTCAGTCTTCATGCATCTTTCCCATTCTCCAAGATGATAAGAGAATGGTTTGGCACTAATTTCTGTCAGCTTTCTTAGCACTTCTGGGAAAAACCCTTTGGTGCCTATGCATTTGTGGATATTGACATTACTTGAGTGAGTTTTGACCAGCTCCTTCTCAACAAAGTCAAAGTCTTCCTTTCTCCAGACCATCTCTCTTACCTCTGGTATTTCTGACAGGTAGCTTAGTAGACTGAAGCGAAAGAAGGTGTTCAGTAACTGCATTCTTAGTATCTCCTCTTAACAGGGAACTGGCTTCATTCAGCAGTGGACACAGACTTTTGCTAAGCTTCCCTTTAATACTGACATACTTAAGGAAGCCTTTCTTCTCTTTTAACTCCTTTGCAAGCTTTAATTCCAGGAAAGCCAAAACCTTCTTCATTGCATTCTTGCAGTCCTTAGCAGCATTCTTATATTCCTTCTAAGTGTTCTGATCCCTCTTCTCACGTTTCATCGATTTTCTCAGATTTTCCCTTTGAGCTTTTCTGTGAACTCCTTGTTCATCCATTCATGCCTCCTGACGTATTTTTTTTTTATTTCTTACTTTTAGGAATGCACTTGCAGTTATGGTGCTTTTAAGCACTGAACAACTCTCTTGAGCCTCCTTAGATTCCAGAACTCTAGGTTATGGCTTACATGCAAGTTGTTTCTTGAAGTGAATAAAATTGGTAATTCTACTTATTGCCTTGTTCTCTGCATCTCATACCGTCTCCAGCTTTCACATTCCCAACCAGACATTCCTTGTTAATGACAACAACATCCAGAAGCACACTTCTTTTTGTCAGCTCCTCCACTCCTTGCACCAGAAAGTTGTCTGCAAAGCATTGCAGGAATCTCTTGGGCTGAATGTTCCTTGTGGCACTGCTTATCCAACTATATTAGAGTGAATGAATTCTCCTAGGAGAATCAGTGCCTGGAACGATGAGACTACCACCAGCTGTGTGTAGCAGGCCTCAACAACTTCCTCATCCTGATCTGGTGTACTGTAATAAATACCCACAGTTATGTCACCCTAATTTACCTGCCCCTTTATTCTTGCCCACACACTCTCACTTGTTCATTGTTCATCCTTTTCTGGAGCTTGATACATTCCAGTTGTTTACTCACATATAGAGCAACTGTATCACTTTGCCTTGCTTGCTTGTCTTTCCCAAAAAAGACATAGCTACCCATGGCACCATTCCAGTCATGTGAGCTGCCCTACCATCTGTGTTATCACAGCTAAATCATGGCCCTTTGACTGCATACCTTTTTTTTTTCTCTTAATTTCCCATCATGTATGCATTTATATGAAGGCACTCTTGAGAAGATAATGGAGCAGACTGTGCAGTTATCCCTAGGGCAACTGAAGAGGATTCCCCATAGCTATACACACCAATGAGGTGCCTGGCATTCTGGCTTATCCCAAGGGGGAAAGTATATTTGTCACTGTTCTAGTTTGCCTGGCTTATTCCCACGTCAGCTGCAATGGTGTGAACACTGTCATTTTGAACCCTATTCCCAGTGTTATTCAAAGCCAGTTCAAAGCCCATCTCAGAACGTTAGCAAGTCTGCTATCAAAGCCTGCCCTACCTATTCTGGACAGGTGGATGTCCCTAAAAGGTTATAATCTTAATATAAAGTTCTAATTTCATAAAAGCTAAAACCCTCATGCTAGCACAGCCACATAGCCACAAACTAATATGCATTATAAATCTATTTCTTGTTTCCCCCTTTCTTCCAAGTGGCAAAATTTGGGCACCATGTTTCTCGTTTGTGATCCCAGGTATATATTTATTAATGGTAACATAGTACTGTAATTGATTATTCATTAAACCCTGTCTTCCTGAGTAGGATTTTGTGATTACCAGTATGATTTCATCTCTTTTAGAAGATTTAAAAAGCCATGATTACTTTACATATGTTTAACCTCTATATGACAGATTTAATAAGAATGTTGCAAACCTAGGATAGATGTATTTTAGATGTACTTTGAAATACTAATAATATGGCAAGATGGTAAATTCTGCTACAGAAATGTACAGACCTTTAATCAGCATTAAGATTCCTAATTAAATTAGTTATTTTCTTCATCATAAAGAATGAAATAGCCAAGGGGGATAATTAACAACAAATCTCAATTGACTGAGTTATATTATCCCTAAAGCAAGCTTAATGTTATGATGTAATGTATCTGCTACACAAAAACAAGTATTTTTATGCCTCAGAGAAACATTACATTGAGTACTGTGGAGTGCTTAACATCTGTTTCACATGAGCTGCACAGCTGGTAAAGTATAAAGACACTATCTTTATCAAAACTCATTAGCATGCCAGAATAATTACTTCACTGACAACTGGCTGCCATTAAGATAGTATTTTAAATAGGCAATGTCATGCAAATAATTGTGCTGTGTTTGATTATATATCAGCCACTGACAAAATCACGTTTGAAAACAGAACAGTAAAAACAGTTAATACAAAAATACTTCCATAATGTCCACAAACTTCAAGTTCACATTCTCAAGGATATCCAGTAAATAAAATAATCAAAACATTTCCACTCTGCAGATGTCATAGGTCTTTAAATTTTATGCTTTTGAAAATTTAAAAGATTGTGTGTCTTGTGTGGCACAGGAAACACTGACTATTCGTAAAATACAGTGACTTTAAAATAATCTGGTTTTGTTTTCCAAAGAAATCTAGATGTTCATTTCATTCACAGTATTTCATATATATATATATATATATATATATATATATATATGAAATATATATATATTTAATGTGAGAAAAATTTGTGTGTTTTGTGTTGGTTGTTGTTGTTGTTGTTGTTGTTGTTGTTTTTTTTTTTTTTTTGAATCATATGGAATTATCTTGTCCTTCCTCAGTATGAAGGTTATATTGAATTCCCATTCTGGCTCAAAATCTGCTAATTCTTCACAAATTCTTCTGGTACCTCTGATCTCTCAATGTGTTCTTCCCTCAGGTGTAAATGTCAACATATTGAAAACTCAGCAACTGAGACTCAGAGAAATACAGTGTAATAATTAACTTAAAGTACTATAGACAGACTTTCCTGTGACTGCCTCACAAAGTTTACCAGGTATCTTAGTAACACTTTGGTACCATGTATCAAACAGGAGTCTTAATATCAGAAAAATTAGCTACAGCTAATGTCCTTCTGAAGCTCTTCGGTGGCATTTCAACTTGTATCCATTTTTAAGGAGCCTGTACTGAGCTTAGCTCTACTGAGGACAGTAGGAATTTGTACTCTTTCCAGAACTTGTAGGAAGAAAGCAAAGAACACAAAGTGTACATAAATATTCCTTTCCTTTGTTTGCCAAATATTCTACTTGGCTAATTAGCCTCTCCTGCTTCTCTACTGGGTACAGTTTGTGATCTAAAAGGAACTCCTGCTTGTGACCAAATACTAAACTGAACATCAGTCCAAAATGAACTGCAGAAGGACAAAGCTATCTAACGGCACCTAAGAATTTAAAACCTAAAAGGATGACCTCATAGTCAGAAAGGTACTAAACAAAATTGTTAAAAAGCAGAGTTGTTTTTAATATTTCAAGAATAACAATGCAACATACAAGAATAAATAGCATCAGAATTATCTTCTTCTTAGTAAGTCTATGTCTAAGTGCTACAGCTCAGCTTCAGGAAATCTCAAAAATGGTTTCATACGGCAATTATTTTACAATCAGATAGATGGAATCTCAATGAAGTAAAGTGAAAAAATAACAAAAATTGAACATTCTAGGTCTCTTCACATCTATAAAAGTAATTTTTAATAAAAAATGCAGAAGACATTGAGCTTAGAGTCCTAAGTACAGTATCTGGATTCAGCATGACCTTAATATACTGGATAAAATGTCCAAATTCACCAAAGTGTCAGTTAACTAAGATAAGAATAAAATGTGCTACATTTAGAAATGAGAATAAATGCAACTGAGAGATGAACTATTAAATATAAAAAGCACAGTTGGACTGTGGTGAATCAAAGTCTGAATTCATCACCATTCCAAAGCAGCAAATGGCATTCTGACAAAGTACTTGAGCAAGTATTTCCAGTGTAGCAGGGAGACAGAAGCTGAGAATACCTATTGAAAGCCATTATGTACTGGAAAAGCATCATATGAATATTTTTCTGTTCTAGTTTTTAAGATTTATTTTTTAAGTTTAAATGGAGCAGAGCTGAGTGACAGAAGTTACGGCTACTTTAGAAGGAGCTGATTTTTTGTAATACAAAAAAGACTGCTAGATACTTCATTGTCTTTCACATAACACAAACTAGTCATGGTCCTACAATATTAAATAAGAAGAAATGCTTTTATTTTCAACAAAATTATTACTCTGTATTAAAACTATTAGTGTTACTTCCTAAAGACAATAAAACACTAAAAATAAATTTTAAAATTAAAAATTAGAATTAGAAAAAAAGATGAGCAATACATCTTTGAACAAGAAAACCAGCACAACTCTACTCTTGCTACCCTGTAGAACAGTATATTCTAGTAAACTATTCAAAAGCATTACTACTGTACAGTCATAGAATCCTAAAATCATAAAGTCATAGAATGGCAAGGGTTGGAAGTGACCTTAAAGATCATCCAGTTCTAACCAACCTGCCATGGGTAGGCAGATGCTACACACTAGATCAGGTTCCCAAGGGCCTTATTAAATCTGGCCTTGAATGCCACCAGGGAAGAGGCATTCACAGCTCCTCTGGGCAACCTGCTCCACTGCCAAACTACTCCCTGATTAAAAAAAAAAAAAAAATCCACTTAACATCTAATCTAAATCTCCCTTCTTTTGGTTTAAAACCATTCCTCCTATTCCTGGCACTATAAGACCATGTCTTGCTCCTGTTCATAAGACAGTCTTCCTCCTGTTCATAAGCTCCCCTTGGAAGGCCACAATAAGATCTCCCTGAAGCTTTCTCTTTTCCAGGCTGAACAAACTCAGCTTCTTCAATCTTTCTGGAGTGCTCCAGCCCTCGCATCATTTTCTGGCCCTGCTCTGGATCTCTTTGAACAGCACTTTTGCCTCAACCCCAGTCCACAGGTTCAGGTACGTGAGAGACATGGGAAGCCAGACTCAAGGAAGAACTAAGGCAAATAATGTACTGTTGGAGTACATCTACCTTCTCCATGCCTACTGTTTCCATTTCTTCTAATTTCTCGGAGTGGGTATGCTCTCATTGGCTTGTCTAATCTGACTAATGTACCCATGGAAACCCTTCCTGTTATTTTACATATATCTTGCCATACTCAGTTCCATCTGTCCTTCGCCTTTCCTGATCTCATCTCTGCATATCTGGTCAGTGTCTCCATATCATGCCCAGGCTACGCATCCCTCCTTCCACTGCTTGTATATTTTCTTCTTATCCCCCAATTTAACCAGCACGTTCTCCTTCAGCCATGCTGGTTTCCTGCTTCCTCTTCTTGATTTATTATATTGTGAGATGATGAGCTCTAGTGTTCTCAAAAATGTCCTTTAAGAGCTGCCACTTCTGTTCTATTCCTTTATCCCTAGGGGTTGTTTCTCTGAGGATCTCATCCAATGATTCTTTACACAGTTTCACTTCTCTGAAGTTCAGGATCTTGACTGCTTTTTTTGCCAGGCTCATATTCCTGCTGATGACAAACTTGACCACAGCAATGTCATTATAGCCAAGACTGCCTCCAATTGTAACCTCTCTAATAATCTCTGCATTGGTGATCACCAGGTTTGGTAATGTTTCATCTCTGGTTTGTGTAATATCTGGACTGGGAAGTTGTTCTCAATTCATTCCAAGAGAATTCTGTATTTACTACAGACTGCTGTGTTGCTTTCCTATCACACACCTGGGTGGTTGAAACTCCCCATCAGGATGAGAGGCTGTGAGCACAAGGCTTCTTGTATCTAAAGCAAAAAGACCTCATTAACAGCCTCCTCTCAGTCAGATGGCCTGTAGTAGATCCTGACCACCAGATGTCATTTGTTGATCTGGTCCCTAATTTTACCAAGCTCTCAGCAGGATTATGGCCGATTTTTGAAGTCTGCTGTTAGCAATCTGTCTACTTCTTTACATAGAGGTCAACACTACCCGCCTCTCCTGACCTGCTTATCTCTTCATGAAAGCTTGTACCTTTGAGCTGTGGTATTCCAGTTAGGTCATAGTTTTTTTAACTGCATCATGGCTTCCATCTCCTACTAATTTCCCATCTCTATTTGTGTAGAGGTATTCATACCTTAAAATCTGTGTTCTTTTGATTTATTCTCCAATAAGTCAGAATGGTCATGAAAAAAAATTTTTTTCACTTTCCCCATCACACCTTGCATCAGTTAGGTATTAAAGAACGCTGTCATGAGATTATGCATATGTATACATATTTTACATATGAAATTCTCAGTTAATAAATTAGTTTAATGAACTTTTGATTTATAAGAAGATATATGTTTAGTTCCAGCTAGTTACCTGAGAAGAGTTTGTGTGCAAGACATGAAAAATCCACTTGGTAAAATTTTTCTGAAGTCTCTTCTTGGCACGCAATTGCAGCTAGGGAAAAATCTCCATTTAGCACTAAACCTAATTCAGTCATTGAAATACCACAGGCTTTGCCTTTTCTGTGAAAAGGCAAATGTCGCTTTTCAAGAGCTGTGATTCTGAAAACACAAATGATCCTGAATAATGATGATAAACTTTAGCATTTTCAATTAAGTTTCAGAAGTTGTGAGATCCTCTAGAAATACTCTCTATCATAAACAGTTCCAAAACATTGAAAGATAGTACTCAAGACTGTAAGATTTATTTGCAATTACATTTTGTAATATTTCAGAGGTAGAAGATGGTAAAAATATAAAAATAAAAATATTATACATGTAAATATATCAGTAACTGTGAACATCTTCTCCTACACATAAAGTCAAAAATCTAAGTTAACAGACCATGTCTAAAGTATATCCAAATTTGGAAGCTTATTATGAAATACTGAAATATGGTATTATACCATATGATACCATTTAATCTGGTAAAATGTAAAATGTTTAGAAGCATTAAGTCTTCTTTTCTCTTGCCATGCCAAAAAGAATAAATCCGAATTTCAGTCAGACCACACTCAACTTCTTGAACACTTGTGATCGACAGAAACTGATTTCCTTTCTTTTGTCTCAAATCTTGTTTTGTAAGGCATTTTCTGGTGTCAAGACTTTGACTGATAAATGCCGATTATCCAGATGGGCGTCATGATGCCTCAGTGTCTCTGCTTATGGTTGTAAAGATAAGCAGAAATAGGGGCAAATAGTCTTTTCCGGGGGGATATGGCTTGGAGAAGCTGACCACCACAAAAAGACAACAATGCTCCTGCATGGCAATGAAGAATAAAGGCGACATCCGCTGCTGGCTTATCTGTTGGGCCAGACATGTCACACAAACAAAGAGAAAAGAAAAAACACCTGAGAAATGGGGGATAAAAGGCCTTCACTGAACCAAGGATTTTGAAGAAGAACTCACAAAGAAAAAATCTTTGAGGAGAACTCCCGAAGAGAAAACAGAGAATTCCCTGAGGTGAGAAACTCTTAAGACAGACCCTGAGGCCTGCTTGCTGCCATCTCCCAGCCCCCACGGTGACCAGACAAGTTCCTAAGATCAACGGATCTACTACGAACCACAGTGGATCCATGGTGGTATCTCTCTTGCTTTCTGCCAAGACTCCTTGCTTTTTATCTCTTTTCTATCGCTTACCTTCCCTTCCCCATATCCCTAAGCAACTAGTATTTGTAATAAACTGGTTGGGCTAACATTTGACCCATTGTGTCTTAATCTCATGCCGGGTATACACATAGTCAAAGAACCTCATCTCCCTCTTTTGTATTGGAGCGTGTCAACACTGAAGAATTTTTGTCACAAAGATAAAGTCTCAGAAATTCCAACTTAGAAGTTCGCAAATAGGATTTAGTGTAATGCATTAAAGAAATCAGTGCAGTAGTATTCAGTCTAAAACACTGGCTTTTAAGATTAATTTGGATGTTGCACTTTGCAGGCCAACTCTGAATTAAAGAGACCCATGACAATTTTTTTACATTAATAAAAAGTCATTAAGTGGAACACCTAAACTCCTGTCAAATAACTCTTAAATAAATAAATAAATATTTCCATTACAACTACTGCAGATACAGTTAAGCAGTTCAAAAAGAAGGGGTACCATCTTCTGATTTATGTGAAAGCGGAAAAGAAAATATTTTCATTGAAAAAATACTGCAATGGACATGAATATGGTAGCTTTCTTTTGTCTATGTCTTTAATTATATAGTAGTTAAACAAGTAGCAGTAAAAAAAGAATATCATCTACCACTTGCTTACTGGAACTTTGAATCCCAGGAAAGATATATAACAGACCTGATTTAGCATTACTAGCAACGAAAAAGAAGTGGATCTAACTTAATTATATACCTATAAAAATATAATTGGATATATGCTTTCTCAGCTACTCTCACTTGGAGCCTTGTGTTCAGGAGGAAAGAATGTTCCTTTACAATTTGAACACTTCCTCCCTAAGGACAAACATCAATGTAGGAATCTTATGTCAAAGTAGAGCATACAAGCAAGCTTTAGTTAATAAACTACAGTAGTTAGTAAATAAGTAGGTAGAAAACTTATGAGAAAATACATTTCCACAATACTTTAAGTGTACTTCTTTTCAAACTTTTTTTTCCCCCAAAAAATTGTAGGTTTATCTGGGAAGAGAGCAATTCCATGGACATAAAGAAGTGAAAAAAAATAACAGCAACAATAAAATAACAACAATAATAATAATAACAACAAACCAAAGCAAAGCAAAAAACAACAGCAACAACAAAAACAAACTGATGTATTTATTTATTTATTTATTTTAAGAAAGAATCATGTGACTTAGAATTAAGCTTTTGATCATGCATAAGTTTATTATAAGTAATCATTTTACAGTACGAAAATATGTTACCTGGAAATGCATGTGCAGAAATGTGTTTGGTCGAGTCATAAGAATACATCCCCAATTTATAAAAACTTGTTTTAAAAGGGTTCATTAAATATCAGACTGCTGAAAGACAGCTACTAGGGTGGATGGATTTCATACTTTATTTCTTCTCATTTCTATGTGGCAATTGATATAAAAACTACCTGAAATGCAAGACAGCATCTCATGCAGCTCACATACATCTTGCAGTGCAGTTTAAGAAAGGATTAGACACACTGAATACATTAGGTCTTATAATACATTAGATCTTATTAGAGAAATATGTAGATCACATATGCTGTGCAGTAGCTATGTAATTTATAAATAATTTCTCAGTTCTTAAAGGTTTACATTTGTGAACTGGAATTTTACTGCAAATACTGCTTTATTATTTAAATGTGTTCCTTAATGTCAGAAAACTGAGCCAATTTTTTAATTAAGTATAGTTTTCAACAGTGCTTTTTTCTGCACTGTAGTCACTGACACATTAATTATGATCTTTAGCCTGAGCAGACACATATTTTATGCAACAGAGAATTCTTCTCACTACCTTCTTCTAAACTAATGACTATGACCTTTCAGTCCATATCACACATACCACAAACTAATAACAAAACCTTTATATTTATGCTATAATACCTTTTTAAGCTTTTGTTAAAAAGCCTTTTTAAAGTTGGGGTATATACTGTTGACTTTTTCTGGTACTTTTATATTTAAATTTACCAGCATTTTTTATGCATAAGACATAAATATTTTTAAAATATTAAAAACTCATTCATCAGGTTTTTTGGCTTGTTTGTTTGTTTGTTTTTAACGTAATCTACAATAATTTCTCACTAATTTGGCTGTAAACCACTGAGGCAGATTAGATACATATTTTCTCGTGCATGAGATGGAATTTTTTTTAAAGTTACTGATGAGAATCACATACCTTGTAAATAAATATATGATGGAGAGATAGACAAGTACACTGTTCTTTATTAACTATCTCAGAATAGACTATATAGAAAAGATTTTTTTAATCACTAATCCCTAATGTCATACTTAGTTCCTCTTCCTCTTTCAAAAAATAAAATCAAGTAAGCTCAATTCGGCACTAAATTTAAGTTCACAGAATCTAAGCTGAAATTTTAGTTTAAATTAAGATATACTATTGTATATTTATTTGTAAAACATTTAAGGATCTTCTTATAAAAACGAAATATAATGTACATGGAAATAAACAAGCAATAATATTATTGCCTACTTGCTGCTTAGCCTCCAGTTGACAAGGAAAAAAAAAAGCAATTTCTGGAAATGTTCTATAAACACTTGACTAAAGCAAGAACAATTTATTCTTGAGGTTCCCGGATAGCTTGATTACATTAGAATTATTACAGTTGCACCAGGTTCTGTTTCTACTGCATACATTTACGTTTATCAATATTCCCTCAACTCAGTATTTATCAGTATTCCCTTAACTCAGTATTCCAGTGTGATATGATATCATAATAAAGAAGCCGTACTGTATGTATTAAAAACTTTTGTTGTTGTTTTTGTTGTTGTTGTTCTTAGCAACTCAATGTCAAGGGGCAAATGCTAAAATTTCATAATGTTCATACCTCTAGTCCAGTCTATGGAGCATTAAAATTTATTTTATTCATCTTGACTTAGGAAAACCCAATCCTTTTTGTCATTTCTTGCAAACTTAGAAAACATCATCAGCAGATGATGTATAAATACATTTTCCATAATAACATTTTCAGTTTATTTCTCTTTCAACTAAAGTTCTGTTTAGTATAGACATATTCCAAGCATTTATCCTGAGAGGATATACATGTTGAAATCATGACTTTACAATGACATAAAACATAAACTTTTTCTATGCATTTACTCTTTTCTATATACATTATCAATGATTAAAAAATAAAACTAAAATCAAACAAACAACAATAACAACAAAACAGACAAGAAAAATTATTTACAGAAATTAAATCCTGCTTTTCTACAGATTACATTATCTGTTACATTCTTGGACATCTTCAAAGTAAAAGATTATAGTGATATACTATAAAAATGAAATTCTGAAATTTCAAAAAGTCAAATGAAGCACTTGCTGACATGAGGATTTTTAGGTTGCTTCAGATTGAGTCAAATTTGCACTTATTTACAGTTAACCATTCTAAAGTAATTCCAGTTGTAATAAGAGAACTGAATAGCATTGACTAGTTATATAATCAGTGCTTTTACACTTGATACTTAATGTATGAAAACACATTTTAGGAAAATATTCTATCCATGGATTTGTTCCTCCTGTTACTAAATATGAGACTGTCTTGGAATAATGAGTTACTTTTACTTATTACAATAACACAAGAAGTGGAATATAAGGAATATCAGTCTTTTCCTCCATATTAAATAAAATACTTCTTATCTTAAAGACCATTCTTCAAAGTTAAATGCAAATAATCTAAGCATTCTAAGAAGTCTGAGGGCTTCTGAGTTTCGAGGAGAGGCTGAAGACACTTTCAAGAGAAAAGAAAGCTAAAAGACAACCTCACTGCTTTCTAGAGTTTCCTAAAGGGAAGCGGAGAATGAGGTTCTGATGTCTTCAGCCCCATGCCTCTCAGTATTCAAGAGGTATCTGGATAATTCTCTTAATAGCATGTTTTAACTTCTGCTTAACATTAGAGTGATGTGGAAGTTGGATTAGATGGTTTCTGAAGGTTCATTCCAGCTGAATTGTTCCATTGCACTCCCCTCTAATTTATGGGCTGGATGAGGAGAGGGGGAAGTGAATTGAAAACTAGCTAAAAGGCTGAGCTCATAGTGACCAGTTATTCAAAGTCTAGTTGGAAGTAAGTAATTAGCAGAATCATAGAATTATAGAATCACAGTATCATAGAATCATAGGGGTTGGAAGGGACCTCAAGAGCTCATCGAGTCCAACCTCCCCCTATCCCCTCATCAAGGTCAGTGATGAAGATGTTGAACAAGACTGGACCCAGCACAGACCCCTGGGGGACACTGCTGGTTACAGGCCTCCAACCGGACGCTGCACCAATGACAACCCTCTGCACTCTGCCAGTCAGCCAGCTCTCAACCCACTTCACTGTCCACTTGTCCATCCCACATTTCCTTAGCTTTATTATAAGGATGTCATGGGAGACAATTTCAAATGCTTTGCCAAATATCCCTGAGTTAATACTGAGTGTAATTCGGCTAAATATTTTTATTAAATATTTTTATTAACAATATGGATAATGGGACAGAATGTATTCTCAGCAAGTTTTCAGACGGCACAAAACTGGGATGACTGGCTAATGGACCAGAAGGCTATGCTGCCATCCAGAAAGACCTCAACAGGTAGGATAAATAGACTGACAGGAACCTCACGAGGTTCAGCAAGGAGAAATGAAAAATCCTGTACCTGAAGAGGAACTAGAATTAATATTTCCACGTTTGAAAGTAGCTTTGCAGAAAAGATCCTGAGTGGTGGACTTCAAGCTGAACACAAGACTGCAACGTGCCCTTGCTGCAAACAAGGCTAATGCTATCCCGTACTGCAGTAGGCAAAGTTCTGCCAGCAAGTTGGGGGAAGTGAGCCTTCCTTTCTACTGAGCACTGAAGAAGCCATACCTGCTCTAGCTCATCAGTGTGTTTTTACACTGTAGGCTCCAGAGCTGAACCCAATACAGAAGTCTGGGTCTCATGAGTGAGGGAGGAACACCTCCTTTGACCTGCTAGATACACATCTTTTTACAGAGACCAGGATGCAGCTGCCTTTCTGAGCTCTTAAGCCATTGCCATTGCCACTTCATGTTCAGTCTTTCATCCACCAATCACACAAGTTCTTATTCACAAGGCCACTCTCTATCCACTTGCCCCATTCTGTATTCACTGTGTTTGGACTGCCTTGATCCAGGAGCAGGGCCTTGCACTTGGCCTTGTTGAACTTCATGGTGTTTGCATGGTTCCACTTCTCAAGCCTGTCAAAGTTCCTCTGGACTGAAAATAAAAACGCAACACTGAAAATAACACTGAAAACAAAAGCAAAAAATGTCTTTTCAGCAAAAACAGAAAATAAGGAATAATTAATGGGTCTTACCAAAAGAACTAGTAATTTGTCATCAGTAAACAAACAGTATAGTTTTTTATGTTTGTTTTTATATATACAAACATAAAACATAATTTTATTTATCCTAAAAGGAAACAATATGATAAACTTTCTTCAAAGAACTTGATCTGACTCTTTTAATCTACCACAGAGGAGCTCTAACAGCCATTGTAGTCGCTGACTCCAAACAGGGTACACAATGAGATGAACAGTCATAACACTATTCAATCTGTCTCTGTACCCTTACAAACCCCTGGAGATATTGCATGCTGTAAAGAACAAAAAGGAATTGCAACGTATGACCATTCAAATCATGTTTGGGGATAAGAATCTGATTTTTCTTTATGATCATTTGACTGTGCCTGTAGCAACTAGAAAAATGAAACAAACAATTTTTTCTTTTTTCTTAAATATAAATTTAGTCAACGGGAAACATATCTGGGTTCATTCTTAGTTTGAAGCATGAAGTACTTATCTCTGATCCTCAATCTCATTATATTTTTTGTTAATATATTTAAAATATATTTTATTCAAAAAGCAACGTATAAAGTGCATGGTTGTGATATATTTTTCAATACTTTCTTACTTACATTTGCATTATCTTACACATATGATTAGACGATTCATTTTTAGAACATACGGATATTTCAGACGTGGGATAGGAGTTAGAAAGTAAAGGAAGATTGTATTTCAGGGAGATTTATCAGAGATCCGTAAAACACAGAATCTGTAGGTTCAGTACCAAGGGAAGCATACATAGTTTGTCCAAACCGAACTATCAGTTAGAGATGAGCTCCTACAAGTGAAATGCCACTTTCTGAATAGATTAGTCTGATAAACAGAAGTGTCCATCAAAAATAAATTCTATGTTGTCTGGTTTGTTGCATTCATATCTCTTCTTTAAGAAATTGAAGTTTAAAAGAGACATAAGCATTGTTTTCCTTACTGTGCATGCTTTTCCTGAAATGAAAACATTTATATAGGCCTTCTTCATAGAACTGAAAATTATAACTATAACCTTTCTCCACAACCACAATAAAATAAAATAAAATAAAATAAAATAAAATAAAATAAAATAAAATAAAATAAAAATAAATTAAATTAAATTAAATTAAATTAAATTAAATTAAATTAAATTAAATTAAATTAAATTTAAAAAAAATGAAAAAAATAGGAAAATAGGAAAGGTACTTTAGTTTATCTATTTCCTATCCCTTCTTCCAGTGAATCAGATATGCCTTTTCATATTTATAGGCAACTACTACTCAGTTAAATTTAGTCATCTACTGTGTTGGGATTTTCATCATTAACTGATGCTGAATTAATGAATTTATATGAAGCTTCTTTTGCTTTGGTTTTGGCACAGAATTAGGACTTCTGCTTACCCTTATGAACTGCAAACATTTTTTCCTGCTTATTTTTTTTTTTTCAGAACTAATCTCTGACCAGATTTCATTCTCTTCTAGAGCAAAATTATAAGTCAAATGGGAATGCAGAAAGAGAGTGATTTATCATCTAGCAGACAGAGAATGAATGCATTCAGCATTTTGAGTATATATATGAAATCCTTTAGTCTTCTAGTCTTTTCTGGACTAATCCCAGTTCCCACAGCAGCCCATAATGAGACTTGCTCCAGACACTTTGTTCCTCTTCTTTGGACACACACTGGGGATTCAATATCCTTCTTGGAGTGAGGGTCCCAAAACTGATCATGGAACATAAGGTATGACCTCATAAATGCCAAGTACAGAGGGATTTCAAACTGGTCCCATTGACTGTTTATGAAACAAGCCAGGATGTCATATAATCGAATCACAGAATCATAGAATGGCTTGAGTTGGGAGGAATCTTAAGGATCACCAAGTTCCAACTCCCCTGCCACAGGCAGGGTTGCCAACTGCTAGATCAACTACTAGATCTGATTGCCCAGGGCCCTGTCCAACCTGACCTCAAACGCTTCCAGAGACAGGGCATCGACAAGTTCTCTGAACAACCTGTTCCAGCACCTCACCACTCTCAGTAAAAACTTACCCCCTGACATCTAATCTAAAACTTTCCCCTTTCAGTTTAAAACCATTCTCCCTTTCCTACCACTATCTAGCCTTGTAAAATGTTTATAAAATCCCTTTAAATTTTGGAAGGTTGCAATGAGGTCTCCCTTCAACCTTCTCTTTTCCAGGCTAAGTAAGCCCATAGTCATCAGCCTACCTTCATACCATCATCACCAAAGTGCATGTCCCGATCATTGTCCAGCAATTCAGCCTATCCAGATCACCTAGTATGGGCTTCTTAACCGCAGACAGATCAACACTTCCTCCCAAATTGGTGACAACTGCAAGCTTACTTAGGGTGCACTCAACCTCTTCATCCAGATCATCAATAAGGATATTAAACAGGGTTGGCCTTAATACTGATTCCTGAGGAGCACCCCTTGTATCTGGTCACCAGCTGGATTTAGCTCCATTCACCACTACTCTCTGGGCCCAGCCATTAAGCCACGTTTTTACTCAGCAGTGTGCACACCCATACCATACATTTAAATATATATATACATATATACGTATATGCTGTATAACTGTATAGTTCCATGAAAAAATCATAAAATATGAAGTTGATAGAGACCCACAGGGATTATCAATTCCAGCTTCTAGCTTTATATGAAAAAAAATTAAACTGCATCTGTGAGAACACTGTATACTAACAATTACTGGTCTCCAATAGAGATGGTGAGGTGACTACATCCCTGGGGGGCCTCTTCCTGTGCTCCACTACACTCTCAGTTAAGAACATTTTCATAATTTCTAATCTGAACCTCTGCTTGGAGAATCTTCATAACTTTTCCTTGGGTCCTACCACTGGACAAACACAGAGAAGAAGTCAGTGCTGCACAATCAACCCCTCTAGTGAGGAAGCTGTAGGCTGATATGAAGACACACCTCAGAATTATCTGAGCAGAACAAACTAAGTGACTTTAGCAGCCTCTTCATAAGGGGAAGGAAGAGAAGGGAGGGAAGGAGACTTTCTATTAGTTGAAGAGGAGATGGACGAAGATAATTTAGTTAAAATTAGAATCAACAAATCCATGGGTTCCAATTGGTATCATCCACAAGTGCAAAGTGAGATGGCACTCTGATTGCCAAAGCACTCTCTCATTGTCTTGGAGAATAGGAGAGATGCCTGAAGAGTGGAGAATAGCCAATGTCATCTCAGTCTTCAAAAGAGGGCAAGAAGAAGGATCTTGGAAACCACAGGCCAATTAGCCTTACCTATGTCCCTGGGAAGGTGACAGAAGCAACTTGTTCTGCATGTCATCTCCAAGGAGTTTGAAGAAAAGAGGGTTACTGGGAGTAGCCAACATGGATTCACCACTGGGAAACTGTGCTCAACCTTCTATGATGTCATCACCATCTGGATAGATGATAGAACTGTGGAAGTTGTATACCTTGATTTCAGCAACTCACTTTTCACTGTCTTACACAAAATCCTTGTAAAGAAGATGAAGAAATGTGAGACAGACTAGTGGACAGCGAGGTAGATGGAGAACTGGATGACTGGCAGAGCTCAGAGGGTGGTCAATAGCAGACCAACGATGCAGAATCTAATTGTAGGCTTGTAACCAACAGTGTTCTCTCAGGGACTGGTACTGGTTAAGGTCTTGTTATGTATCTTTATCAACAAGATAGAGGGATAGTGTTCACTGATGATGCAAAGCTGGGAGGAGTGACTGACACATCAGAAAGCCATGTTGCCATTCAGAAAGACCTAGACAGGCTGGAG
>NW_027072033.1:1550717-1682130 GCF_038088225.1 Cyrtonyx montezumae
GAAAGAAAGAAAAGAAAGAAAGAAAGAAAGAAAAAGAAAGAAAGAAAGAAAGAAACAGCAGAATGTGATCTTTTTTATCTTTTTTTCTGCAAATAAATGTTTTTTTGTTTTTTGTTTTTTCTTTTTTTCTTTCTTTTTTCTTTTTCTTTTTTTTTTTCTGCTATGTTGTGTCTAACTGGTACAGTTAAAAGCAAAAACACTGGAACAGCATAACCCAAATTTTAGCCTTTGGTCTCAAAATATGTAAATGGTCTCCTATAGCTGCTTAATTACTTCAAATAGTCAAGTGCTTTCATCTTACTGTCTCACATTATGGCATGATCCCAAATGTACTTTCCCAGTTAGAATTGATAGCTATATCCTAGGGTATATTTATTATTTTAATACTTTCTTTTCACCCTTAATTTGTAATAACCTCGATCTGTTTACTTTTCAGAGCATGATGCAAGGATGCTGATGAAGACTCCTGAGAAAACAGAGAATGCTTAAGGGGTGGGGTTTTGTGGGAAGTGTGTTACTTTTGTTATCATTGCTGCACTTTTCCTACATTGCTTTTTTTTTTTTTCTTCTCATTGGGTTGATGATTGAGTCTGTTTTCTCTTTTTTTTCAATAGATTTTTAAGCATAGGTGAAAGAAGCTCAGAAAAAACATGATGCAAATATACTTTTTTGTTATCACAATAACTATTCTCTTAATTCCGTGATTCTTCTGATCACTGGGAAATTTTCAATAAAAGCCAGTGACGTATTCTGGGAATCATTAATTTGTGTTAAAACTTAAAACAGGACTAAAGGTATTTTAACTGTTTTAGAGAGTAATCATAAACCTAGTATAAAATAATTCTTATTAAAATACTCCACATTTAGAAATAAATATTAGTTCAAAACTACTTGCATTTTACATAAAAAATACACACAAACTCTTTGCAGTTCAAGAAGGATAAGCACTGCATGCACCAATGTGTGCTGAAAGACATTCAGCTGAAAAACAAGCTGTCAGAAAAGGCTTTGGGGGTCCTGCTCCTGCTGAACACATATTTGACCATGAGATAGTAAGGTGCCCTTGTCCCAAAGAATGCAGTGATGTGTTAGAGTTGGCAGTACAGAATCACAGAATCCTTACAGTTGGAAGGGGCCTCCGAAGGCCATCTAGTTCAACTCCCTTACAATGAAAAGGGAAACCCACAGCTAGATCAGGTTGCTCAGGACTTAATCCAGCCTCAACTTGAAAGTCTCCAGGGACAGGGCATCAATCGCATAACTGGGAAACCTGTTCCAGTGCCTCACCACCCCCACTGGAAAATATTTTTTCTTATTTCTAACCTAAATTTACTCTCTTTGAACTTGAAAACATTTCCCCTTGTTCTCTTACTGCAGACCCTACTAATGTTCTTTCCCTTTCTTTCCCGTAGCTCCCCTTTAGATACTGAAAGGCCACTATAGGTCACCTTGCAGCCTTCTCTTCTCCAGGCTGAGCAGCCCCCAGATCTCTCAGCCTGTTCTTGTAGGATAGAAGTTTGATTCCATTACTCATTTCTGTGGCCCTCCTCTGAATGTACTTAAACAGGTCTATGTCTCTCCCTTTCTGAGAACTCCATATCTGGATAAAGTACTCCAGGTGAGGCCACATCAGGCAGAATAGAGGCACAGGATCACCTCCCTCAACATGCTGGCCACATCCTTTAGATGCAGCCCAGGATATGACTGGCATTCTGTGTTCCCGGTTCATCTTCAGCTTCCCATCCATCAATACTCCCAGGTCTTTTTCAGCAGGGCTGCACTCAGTTCTTTCATCCCCAGCTTGTATTGCCTCAACCCAGGTGCAAGATCTTGCATTTGGATTTGCTGAATCTTATGAGATTCACCTGGGGTCACTGCCCAAGCAAATTAGCTGAGGGTGTACTCAATTCCACTGTCAATCTCATGATGAAGATATTAAAGATTACCAGCCCCAGCACTGACCTGTTAGGGACACCACTCAACACCTTTCTCTATCCAGACATTGAGGCACTGACCACCATCCTCTGGACTTGACTCGATCCTGCAGCATAATTTTCTGGATTATATTCTGTCTGGTGATAATGCATTTGAGAAAAAAATATATATATTGTTTTAAAAAACCTATACTATTAGTTTATATAAGTTCATATGATTGCATATTCTTCTATGCTCAGTCTCAAAACATAAGCAGAAGCTCAGGAAGGGAAAAATTAAAAATTAAAAAATTATAATAAAAAAAAGCAACAGAAGCGTATGTATAAAATATATAATTTGAAAAATATTTTAAGGGTATCATTTTTAACAGCTGTTGTCCATCTTAAGGTTAAAATAATTTAACCTTTGAATTAACAGATACATCATCACTCATTCATTAAAAATATTAAATTACAGCATTATGTTCCTAAAAAAAAATTACAAAAAGATAAGAGTAATAGCTATAAATGGAGCTTACATTAATTTATTCCTAATTATAACAGCAGTTTCCACACTTTGCTATTTGAATATTCAGAGCTACTATTAATTTGCCAGGAGCAGCTTTCATTTTCCACATAACTTTAAGACTCAATTAGATACAATTTTTTAGAGATTTAAAACATTTACACTTTGAATATATATTTTTACTTATTTATGTAATTTAAGACATTAATTAGTGGCATGACTAGAGGAGAATGACAGAGATGATTAAGTAATAGGTTTGTTTTTCATTTAGATTATGAGATGAAGATTAATATGGTGCATTACCCATTTTCTACAGCTTTTATTATATAATGTGTGAAAAGAGCATAACAATGTTATGCTTGCAAGCTTCAAATCTTTAACCTGATGAAGCATCATAGCAAGTAATACAAACATTCAGTGATCGGTAGTATATAACCAGCACTGGGTATTTCCTCTTTCATGAAGCAGAAAAGGAACCCAATCACAGCTTGTCCAAGGCTGGCCTACATTACTGAATATTGGACAGTTCCACCTGAGTGCAGAGTCTGGTCAGCTATAAACTGACCAAGCAAGTCTGGGTAACTCCAATGATGTACAGCTCTCAACCTCTTGAGTAGTGAGTAGTCTTTAACTACACTTACTCTAAAGTGGTTTTAATTTTTATTTTTTATTTTATTTTATTTTTCCCCGAATAGTTAAATAGAACTTTTGGTTTTGTGCACAACTGTAAGTGTCTGCTTTTTTTTACTGTGCCCTAATAGGCATTCATACATTCTCATCTCTCTCATCCTCTACCAATTTCACAGGTCATCCAGACGTTAATAATCTCTGTGGCTCTTAGCTAGACTCACTCCAAGACAGAAATGTCTCCTCTCTACTAAAGAGCTCAGCACTAAACCCAGCAATTGTGTGAGCTTCATCGGTACGGAGAAGAGGGGATGGATAGCTTAGCATCCTGAGAGTGACACTCTCCTTACTGTAGTTCTGGAGGTTGTTGGCTTGCTTTGCTTCAAGTTATACTGTTGGCTCATGGCTAACTCAGTGCCTAACAGGATCCACAGTGTGTTTTATGCAACACTGCTTTCCAGGCCATAGACCTCTGGTTTGTAGTAGGCCATGGAGTTACTCAACTTCACACAAAGGATGAGGCACTTCCTGTTCTTGAACATCATTCAGTTACAGTCAGCAATTTTCTCCTGCTTACTGAGGTCACTCGGATTGTGCCTATCTGGTATTCTAACTTTTTCACTCGGGTATGTATGTTTTGCATACTTGCTAAGAGTACATTCTGTGTAAGTGTCCAAGTCAGTAAAAAAGATACTAAATAGTATCAGACCTGCTACTGATCACTGGGGTATACCAACAGGGACTGCTCTCCAGATGGATCATAGCACTCTGGACTTGGTCATTCATTTAGTTCCCAGTCCAAACTACTGTCCTCTTATTAAGACCATATTTCATCACATTGTCTATGAGAATGAGAGATGCTGCAACAAGCCTTGATAAAATCAAGATAAACATTCACTGCTCTCCCTTCACTCATCCTGTCATCTCAGTGCAGAAGGCTACTAGATCAGGCAGATGTACTCTTTGTAGGCCACTGCAGAACAGACTGTAGATCAGGCTATGCCTGCTAACTTTTCTGTCCTCGTTATTTTGGAAATTGCTTTACAACAGGGCTTAATCCACGAACTTCCCAGAGTTTGAGGTTAGGCTTACTGATCTATATAGTTCTCCAGATCTCCATTTTCTTTCCTGAAAATAGTAGTGACACTTTCTTTCTTCAAGACCTCAGGAACATAATGGCCTTTGAAACACTGATTTTGCAATTATGTCACCCAGGTATCTCAGCTCTCACGGGTGCACCCTGTTAGGTCCCAGCGACTTGTGTATGTTCAGTTTTATACAAATGCTCTCTAATCAAATCCTCCTCCATGAAAGGTATGTCTTCTTTGTTACACATTTTCACACTGGTCTCGTGCATCTAGAATCACTAAAAAACAGTTCACAACAGAGTAGACAGAGGTGAAGAAGAAATTCTCCACTTCAGATTTTTCCATGACCCTTGCATTCAGGTCTCCTCCTCTATTCTTTCTCATGTTGCTTTTGAAATGGTAAATGCATACCATATATACTTATATGTGTGTGTGTGTGTAACTGATTGGAAATTAAAGACAAAATATGAGACATACCCAAAGTGAGAGGAAAAAAATATATAAATTGTGAGCACATGCAACAATAAAAGCTATGTTTTGAGATTAGTGAACACTTTCCCTAAATAAAATCTTAATTTAACGTGTATAAATAGCGTCAATAAAAGATTATAAACAAATATTTTTAAAGTTCTTAATTATAAAAAGAAAAGAAACAACAAAAAAGACAATCTTTTTTTTTTCTGCACCTCCAATTTTTCACTTTTTTAGGCAGAGTTAACCAGATTAACAGATTTAAAACAGATTCTTCTAAGTAATTTCCTTTTTCCCTGTTTTTTTTTTTTTTTTTGTCCTTTTAGTTTTAGGCTAGAAGTCAAAATGTTAAATGTTTTCAGAAAGATTCTTACTAAGTACATTTTATATGCTACATCTATCTGCCAAAATAGAAACATGCTGCAGTTGGTGCTGATCTTTTAAAATAGAAAGGAAAAAGGTCACTTACAGCTTTATTCTCTAAGGAGTTATGTGCCAAATAAAGATTATTCTTTAAAACTTGGTTTTGTGACATATACTCCACTCAAGATCTTGCACAGCCAATCCCTAGCAAGGCAATAATGGTAACTTACTGATGTTGCCATTTGGAATTATCAAGTGCAACACCATATTTTTGAGCAGTAAAATTCTTTCTATCTGGGATTCATGAAGCAAGGAATTCATTGCAAAGTCCTTTGAGTACTTAACTTCCATGTTCAGAATAAGCTTGAGAATCCTAGCAGCTTGCTGTTTGCAGAACAGCTTTCAGAAGTTCTCATTATGACTGCAACATCTATACTTCACTTACTCATTCACATGACTGTAAGGGCAAGTTGTATTGAAAAGCTGCACTTATTGCAGATCTGAATTTTTCTTCAAAACATAATGTGTTGGCCATTTCAAGCCAAGGTGGTTATATTAATTTATATTTTTTTGCTCTGCATTTTTATTTCTGTAACACTGTTATTTGTTTGCTTGTTTGTATAGATCTATAGTATTTCTGGCCAAGGAATGACTATATTACAAGATTGGAAACAAAAATTAATAGCATCGTGTTCATAGCTAAACAAAGCCAGTTAGATTTTAGATATACTACAAAACATGTAGCATTTAAAAATATTCAACATTTCCCATTTGTATCTTTTTATGAATATAAAATACAAAATAGATCTAATTAAATATAATAGATTATTATCTCTAGTTAATTATTATGCAGAATGAATGTTATCTGTAGAGCCTTTGTGTGATTGTTACAATTGATCTTTAATTGTTCTATCTAAAAATTAATTTCCTGTTCTCATAATTATCTACTTCGAAATACTTATGAAAAGAATATAGCTAAAAGCCATTTTGACTCATTTTCCTGAAGGTGGCTTAAATCTTTTATATTATTACAGCTATCCCTGAAAATATTTCCTTGTATTTTAACAACAACAACAAAAAATCATCAGCTTTATACATGCTTCTTTGGAGGTTTCTTATTTGTTTATTTTCAAGCACTGAAGAAAGCATGTAAGTAGTTTCCCCTAGCCTACAGTGAAACTTGGTAGGTAACAATATCTGTTAATACACTTTTACAAAACGACTGTGCAGCATCCATATTCTGTAAAAGAGGGCAAAACAGGCTGTATCCAGGCCAGTTAGGATGAAGTTATCTGAGCCACATCACAGCACTCTGAAAAATGTTCTAAACTGTTAACTGTTTAAGCTTCTGAGTGGTCACATGCTTTCCGCAATACAAATGCTTACCACTTTTTATTACCCTTTGATTCAGCATCTTGATTCAGTAGGCCTCTGAGGAAGGAAATACAGGGGACAATTTTTTCCTCTTTCTGTTGCCTGTTCTTATTTTTAACAACCACTGATCCCTACGTTTCACACTTCAGTAAAAAAAATGTAGTCAGAGAAAGCTGCTATTTGTGTATAGGTAGTACATTGCAGAGGTAAAGAGGTAAATCCTCTTATTCTGTTTGCAGAGAGAAAAAAGGAAAGAGAGAGAGAGGGAGACGGAAAGGGGAAGGGGAAGGGGGAAGGGAAGGGGAAGGGGAAGGGGAAGGGGAAGGGGAAGGGGAAGGGGAAGGGGAAGGGGAAGGGGAAGGGGAAGGGGAAGGGGAGGGGAAGGGGAAGGGGAAGGGGAAGGGGAAGGGAAGGGGAAGGGGAAGGGGAAGGGGAAGGGGAAGGGGAAGGGGAAGGGGAAGGGGAAGGGGAAGGGGAAGGGGAAGGGGAAGGGGAAGGGGAAGGGGAAGGGGAAGGGGAAGGGGAAGGGGAAGGGGAAGGGGAAGGGGAAGGGGAAGGGAAGGGAAGGGGAAGGGGAAGGGGAAGGGGAAGGGGAAGGGGAAGGGGAAGGGAAGGGAAGGGAAGGGGAAGGGGAAGGGGAAGGGGAAGGGAAGGGAAGGGGAAGGGGAAGGGGAAGGGGAAGGGGAAGGGGAAGGGGAAGGGAAGGGAAGGGGAAGGGGAAGGGGAAGGGGAAGGGGAAGGGGAAGGGGAAGGGGAAGGGGAAGGGGAAGGGGAAGGGGAAGGGGAAGGGGAAGGGGAAGGGGAAGGGGAAGGGGAAGGGGAAGGGGAAGGGGAAGGGGAAGGGGAAGGGGAAGGGAAGGGGAAGGGGAAGGGGAAGGGGAAGGGGAAGGGGAAGGGGAAGGGGAAGGGGAAGGGGAAGGGGAAGGGGAAGGGGAAGGGGAAGGGGAAGGGGAAGGGGAAGGGGAAGGGGAAGGGAAGGGAAGGGAGGGGAAGGGGAAGGGGAAGGGGAAGGGGAAGGGGAAGGGGAAGGGGAAGGGGAAGGGGAAGGGGAAGGGGAAGGGGAAGGGGAAGGGGAAGGGGAAGGGGAAGGGGAAGGGGAAGGGGAAGGGGAAGGGGAAGGGGAAGGGGAAGGGGAAGGGAAGGGAAGGGAGGGGAAGGGGAAGGGGAAGGGGAAGGGGAAGGGGAAGGGGAAGGGGAAGGGGAAGGGGAAGGGGAAGGGGAAGGGGAAGGGGAAGGGGAAGGGGAAGGGGAAGGGGAAGGGGAAGGGGAAGGGGAAGGGGAAGGGGAAGGGGAAGGGGAAGGGGAAGGGGAAGGGGAAGGGGAAGGGGAAGGGGAAGGGGAAGGGGAAGGGGAAGGGGAAGGGGAAGGGGAAGGGGAAGGGGAAGGGGAAGGGGAAGGGGAAGGGGAAGGGGAAGGGGAAGGGGAAGGGGAAAGGGAAAGGGAAAGGGAAGGGAAAGGGAAAGGGAAAGGGAAAGGGAAAGGGAAAGGGAAAGGGAAAGGGAAAGGGAAAGGGAAAGGGAAAGGGAAAGGGAGGAAGAAAGGTCCAAGGAGAAAGTATGGAAGTAGGAAAACACTTCTTTTCGTGCTTTTTAATTACAAGATCCCTGCAGTCCTTTTAATAAAAGCAATAATGTAATTTTTATAACATTTATATCAATAAATAAGCATGGTTATCTTATACATAAATAAGGCATTTGGGGCATATTCTGAACTGATATAAATGAGAGATGTAATGAAATGTTTTTCTTGATATTGATAGACACCTTTGCTTTGGCATCTTTCTTTATTGTCCTGCAAAGGAAGTGACTGAAGAAGAAAACTGCTCTTACTAACTGTTGCTGCTATAAATTGAATAGGTTTATTAACATAACAGAGGTTAAATGTCACTTCATTAATTTCTTCTCACATCTATAACTTAGAAATTAGACTTATAATGTAATGTTTTTCATTTTTCACAATTTGAAATAAGTATTTGTTAAAAATTTTAAAACATTATCAATAATATTCAGTAATATTTTGTGTATTATATTAGAATAAATAAAATCTTTTAAACCAATTTTGGAGAAATTTCTCCTATCTCATTTCCATAAGTCTGTAATAATTAGTGTGAGACAGAGAAGCAGGTGCTTGGGTTTTGTTGTTGCTTTTGAAGACCAAGGAAAAACACTTTATCACGATATGCTTGGAATTCTCACTCAAACATTTACAAGATATCAATTGCCATGACAACAACCTAAAGGAAGAATATTTGGCTCAGAAGAGGGAGTGCAGTGTAGACAGGATGCCCGTGCTCTGTCCAAAACTCTCTTGCTTTGCTGCAGAAGCTTTGTTCGTAGATTTGCTTACGGCAAACTTGTTTATTGAAAATTTGTTTGATGTGAACTTATTGACAAACTTGTGATGGAAAACCCCCTAAATCTACCAGGCATAAAAGGATGCCTGAGAGAAGCTTTGAGGAGCTCTGAGACTTCTGTACTTAGAAACTTCTGGACTAGTGAACTCACAGATCAAATACACCCCTTCTCTTCACTCACAGTTGGACAAACCAGCACCGGAACCCAGAACATTGATCTCTTTGTCCTCTCATCTCCTTCTCTCTTCCTGTTCTCTACTCCTCTCCTCTGCAACAACTCCCCGCCCTGTTTCTCTCTTTTCTTTTTCTCTCATGAAGTTTTTAACTTGATTTTCTATAGTCATATAGTTCAGCTGCACAGCTTAGACAGATACAAGAGTGTTGGTATTTTTAAGATAATTTTAGTAGGGAGATTATCATCATAATCATAATCATAATGCTTGGTAATTTAACCAGAAGGATTTGTGGATCTGCTCATACTTCACTTCTTCATGAACTGAACATGAAAGTTGTTTGTCCAAATTAATTGAAACATTTCCAAACCATTTCAGGAAGGCTGCATTATAAAGCGTGAAAATTTGTTTACATTCAGATATTTGTTTATCATTAAAAAAAAACATAAAAGCAAAAACACCTTTATTATAGCGCTTCAAACTTTAAAGGTATTGTTATTGGAATCAGAATATGTTATACAATTAATAGTATATAGGAACTATTTAAGTCCACTTCAATATTCTATTTATACCTGATTTTTTTCTGTCTTTTTCATTATTATTCCAATATATTGCAAATATGGATGTATAGAATATTAATTCTATTTCCAGAACTATTATAGATTATAAAGACATAAATAAGAAAAATAGCCAAATTAGTAGTGCCATTAAGCTCTGGCTACAGTAGTGTCCCAGTTTCAAGAATGGTACAGTACCTTATGAAAATACTCCCATTTATCATATAAGCAAGAGAAATACTGTTTTATCTGAAAACAGTGAACTAGAAATAGACCTTTAGATTTGTATACACAAAGTAACTGAGAAAAGGCAAATCAAAAGTATTCTAAAATTTTAGTTTCATTTTAGAAACTTTTTCAGTTTTAAGCACTTTATCAATTTTTATTTCAGTAAGGAGAGGAAAATAGTAATTACTAGCTGGCGATCTTTTATTGTTTCAAACTTCAAAACTGTAAACATACTTTGTTATACAATGATACTATATATTTACACTAGTCTAAGGAGAAATGCAAATACAGTGTATTTTCCTTTACTATCAAAAAGAAAACTCCTATGGGTATTTTTGCAATATGAATAAAAATTAAGATTGTGGTAATATGCAGAACGAGGACTTTTGCATCTTTTCTCACTCAGAAACAGACATGCTAGTGACAATTGTTGGAAAAACACAACTGGCATATAAACCTTCTGGCCTTTTGACAAGGCCAGCATCTTCAAGTATAGCAGTATTAATTCTATAAAATACTGGATTTTTCCCTACAACTTATGTCTACACAGACTTTTTTCAGAAATACAAAGACTTATTCTTGTTGATTACAGTGGCTCCAAAAAAATCATGTCTTAACTATAAGCAATATGACTATTAGTATTCTCAGACTAATATACTTTGTTGTAAGCTTTATTAAGGCTTTTTAACACAGCATAAAACATTAAAATGGTCAATATAACTTTAGAATTAGAGCTTGTTTACTGCTTATTTGCATCCATCAAATCCCTACAGTTCTCATGTATTGGACTCCAGTATGTTCACTCCTGCTTATCTAATCACTCTAATACTGGAGTATTTAGAGCACTTGCCAATCTTGAATAAATGCATTTTGAGGCATTCCTGGGAGATCTATCAATGCTATCTGATATAACCAGTTACATATTGTTGTGCAACTGCACTCAAGCTTGTGTCCAAGCTAGCTTTTGAACTAGAAGCAGTGAAGTGCTTCAGTGCAGCTCTAAGCTTGATTGAATTAGGTATGTTTATTACTTCCCAAATGGAACTACACTGCATCTGGGACCTGGGCATATACTGCTATATGCTTTTGTACTGAGTTACCCAAATGTTAAAACCCTACCAGACCTGGACAGAGCCCTTTTATTTGAACTCTATTAGCTCTGAGGAGATGATCCAAGATACATACCCTTAAAAGGAAGATAAGCACAGTATTGTTTAGTATTGTAACAGTGAATCTCAAGACACTCAGAATAAAACAAAGCTCATCTACCTAGATTAACATATTTAAGAGGCATTCATAATGACAACCCTCAGTTTTGACAAGAACATTAGATTCCAAAATAGTCTGACTAACAAAATGGAGGTAACTAGTCGTTTTTTAGAAGCAAAAGTGTTCTGGATGGGGTTATGGAGCTTACCACGAAGGCAGAAGTCACTGAACATTGAACTTCTGAACTCACAGGTCTTTCCTCAATTATTAAAAGTTGTGACTTCTTTCATTGCTCATTTTAGGACCCTGCCTTAGCTCTATTAATGTTTTATAGGATGTTCATGAAGAAGTTTGTCTACCAGAACCTAATCAAATTAATTGGCCTAATTTTCTTCTCCCAGAGTCTGAAAGGCAGCTCCCAAAACTGCAGCTACACTCAGTGATTTCATTATTAATTTTTTCTTCAGGTAGATATATGATATTTGGACTAAGGCTATTTTGCTTGTAGACAAAATTTACCGTTATTTATTGCTGATCAGGTCAATTAATATTAGTGGTAAAATGAGGAGAAAAAAAGATAAAGAGAATGAAAAAAGAGGATGTAAGAGCCCTTGGAAACTGCAAGCCTGATATTTCATTCATACTGTACACTTTCTGTGGTGGATAAAATTAATGCCTGTTGTTTGACTTCTGAACTGTACTAGTTATATCAATGTATCAATGAACACATTAAATATACTATCTGATACACTTCTGGAGAAAATATAACAAAAAACACTGCATACTAACATCAAATACTGCAATTATATATGAAACTAACAAACAATCAAACAAACAAAGCTCTTTATTTTATGTGTCATACATTTCTGAGTCATAGAAAACACAATATATTCCACTGTCTATCAGAACATTACTCACAATTTATTTCATATTGATATTGCTGTACCATTTGATCTTACAAACATGTTAAAATCCAGAGAAATTTCAAAGTTTACAAATCAGAACGAAGCTTTCCTGATTTTTAAAGTGTGTCCTTTGATTAACAAAAATAAATAAATACATCATACAGTTTTTATGTCTTATTAACTAGATTAACTTTTTAAGGATAGTTACATTTGTATTAATACAACAGCAGAATCATAAAAGCAAGCTCCTTTACCTAAAACTCACTCCAAAATTTATCATATACATCTGTTAAGTAGGACTACTCAAGAAAAGAGAACTTAGTGTTTGCCAAGCATAAAATTAAATGCATAAGTAAATAAACAAATGAAAATGTAAATTTCAGACTAGAGATGATCTCTTTGTCTGACAGGGAGAATCTATTCCATGCTGAATTTTACCCTTTTACTGTCATATCAGGTATTTTATAATGGACTCTAAAAAAAGTCTTTCTTACACTGACATGAAAAGCTTCAGGCACCTAAAGTTATAGGAAATACCACAATAATCTATAAAGTTATATCCAACAGATTTGCTCTTGTATACTATTACTTTTTATATTCACATTTATTTCTTTCACACTTTTGAAATGCGAGTCACAGAGTAAAGTGCTTCTCATTTTTTTTTAATTAAATAAAATGCATTTTTAATTAAAAATGTTACAGATCATTTATTTATTAATTTGTTTATTAAGGACATACTACTTCACTGCTACTAATTTTGCACTTTTTAGTATGCATCTATATGAAAATATGAACAATTACAAAAGGCAACATTACTATAGGCAAAATATACCTGGCTGTACAGTGGATGTAACTTGATACTTTAAAAAGAAAATTAAATAAAATATTAACTACAATAAGAAATCTAAATAATCAGCTGGAAAAAAAAATTGCTGTATTTTAGTTCTTCAGCATAAAAAACCAAATGTTCACAACAATCATCCAATATATGTCATTGCATAAAACAAATGAACTCCTATTTAAAGGAATTTACACAACTAACACCATTAAAAAAGTGTTGAGATCTATATGATCACTCTTACAGGAAATACTGGACCTATATAGAAGAGTTTCAACAGAAAGCACTCCCAAGCCTATAGACTTCATGAAATTTCAGCCCACAAAACAGTTAGTCAGCATTTTAGTAAACTGCCACAGAAATCACAACAGAATCAAATAAACTTACTACTTCAGCAGCAATATTATACTGATTTTATTTAACTATAATAAATCTTACAGAACAGCAAATCTCTGTTATGCGAAAAAGATAAAGTATCAAAAGTCAAACAGATGTTATGTTGCAGCTATCAAGAGTACATTTTAATTATTGAGAAACATACTGAATACAAATGTGTTACTTTTCAAAATGATTAAATTAAATTAATCTAGCAACCTTCAAGAAAATTAACATATATTCTATTTCCCTAACTGTTAACAAGACTGAGAGTCAAAACTCAATGACAGGTTTACAGTTACTCTTTGCTAAGACTGTTTCATGCAACAGTAAAAGTTCTTAAAAGATGTATGATATTTTAAAGATACCTAAATTAGATGCAACAACTCAACTGAATTACTGTAACATTTTATGCAAGATTATAATTTATGAGTATGTATACTACATAAGTAACAAAAGATTAGTGCTAATTCTAAATATGATATGGACTATGCTGATGTATTATATAAAAATAGCTGTTTAGTGTAGTTGAATCTAATCACTGAGAAAGAGATAAACAGAGTTCAAGGCATTTTATAATGAATATTCTACTAATATAATCTCACTCTTACTTGAGATACATCCAAAAGTTATTAACTGATTATGTAAATCTCTTGTTGATCAGCATATCATTTTTTGAAAGTAATTAATAGTAGATGAAGCGGCTCTACATCTACAAACCTGTACAGCTCATAATTTCATTTGTTGTGTTGTTCTTAATGCTGCATTCTGGACTTTAGAAAAACTCACTAAATCAAACACTGTGAAAAAGTAAAATGTGAAGTAACCTCAGTTATTTGCACATTTTGTCAAAACTAATTTAAATCGTTGTTTGTCACTGACATGGAATTTATTATAACTAATTTAAATCTTCTATTTTCTGCATGTGCAACAGAAAGTACATTTTTCTTCTTTTGAATTATCGTGCCATATGGTTTTCCATATGTTTATATGTGTGTTTAATACCTTTCCTTGTGAGCCCTATGTTTCTCTTTTTAAGAAGTAACAACTAAAATCTAAATGTATCTTCTCTTTCAATAATTCATATTAGATATTAATAAATAACTGAAGTTAGTATATTATTTTTCCTTTTTCTGCCAATATTGTTCTGACGTATTCCATATGTTTTATACAAACAGCCTCTCTTTTTTTACTTAATCATCACTGAAAGTAGATATAGCTGCCATTGAGGGATAATTTACAGCTTGTACACTTTTTTTGTTAGAAAATGGGAATAGCACCATTCAGAGCAATGCAGTTTTCAAGAGTTCTAGTACATTCAGTTATTCATTAGTTTGGAAGAACTTAATTAAGTTTTGCAAGCAAAGCATTCAAGAGCAAGTTTTTATTTCTATGTTTGAAGTTTTTTTCAGCCTTCTCTGTTGAATAAAATACAATAAATATAGACCAGTAAAAACTGTACATGCATCCAGTAAGAACTGTATTTCTGGAATATTTGTTTGTGTTAAACACAATTAGAAATATTTGCCTCTGGAATATTTGTTTGTGTTAAACACAATTAGAAATATTTGCCTTGTTTTTGTATTAACAAAATTTCAAAACTGAAAGATGCAGAAGATAAAACAGGAAGACACAAAAGGAGCAGAAAGCACTAAGCATCTTCCAGGCTTTCACTTCCAGTGTAGCTGTTGCTTATTACAGCACATTTGCTGCTGGCTTTCCCAAACAATTTGTTATTATCAGCATTCTCAGTAAATCGTTCATGGTAACACTAGCAAGAAAATACAGTACTGAATGAGAGAAATAACTTGTTTTAAAAAATTCTCTTTCATAAGTAATGTAAATTAATTATGTGGAAATTACTGTTTAACTTCTTGTGTAAATGTAAGGTTTTACAGTGCTACTCTGTGGCCCAAAGAGGCTTCTCTAACCAAATTCACATCTCTGCTCCCCCTTTCCTGGATTTGTCTGTTCATCTACCCCAATAAATCCTCCTTGTGTAGTTCAGTAACAGTGAAGGTCCACACTGATATTATTAAAACTAACTCAGTTCACGGTTGTTTTTTTTGTTTGTTTGTTTGTTTTTAAATTGAGATCTGCACTATTGGTCATAAATAGAGCTCACTGTTGTGCTTTTGATACTATATGTTCAGGAAGAAACACTTTGGGAAAAGAGGAACAGAAAAGTTTACAAGGATAGTTCCTAGCTGTTATCTCATGTCTTAAAGTTTCAGACTACTTTTTACTTATTTCCTTCCCCCTTCTCCCCAAAACACACACACACACACATCCCTCAGCAATTTAAAAGCATTTCTGAACACTGTTATAGTCAAAACAAATACTGGACACAGATCAGTCTGTGGTAACTTGACAAAATTTTCAGCTATCAGTTCTGTGGATTAATCACATTCTCTTTTAAAAACATACAAAAAAAAAAAAAAAAAAAAAAAAAGCCCTGACAGTATGAAAAAGCCTGAACATAAAGTGGCAGATTACATTCTACAAACTTCTATGCTTACATCTACTATTTCTCTCTGAAACAGATTATTCCTTTAAACATTTTTTATATTTTTGTTAATTTTTTCTTTAGTTAAATTTGTGCTTACTAGTTGTTTTGATTTGTGGTTACTAGGATCCCATACAGACTGTCTCTAGATATGGGGCATTCACAATCTCTCTTGGAAACCAGTTCCAATATCTCATCACACTGAGTAAAGAAATTCTTCCTAACACATAACCTAAACATCTCCTTTTAGCTAAAACTTTTTAATCCAAATTCAAAATAAATATACAACTCGAAAATAAATTTCATGCTTAATCTTAAAAATACTCCAGTCACATATCAGTTGAAATTTATAAAATGTCTTTTGAAGGATCAATTTATTCCTATATGCTTTCCTTTTTGATTAACTACGCTGTCGCTGAAGCAGGTTTAAAAGAAAAAAAAAAAAAAAGCACCTGTTGGAAAACAAGTTATGTAATTTCTTGTGACTTCTTACTGATTAGTAAGTAAATTCTACCAGTATCTCAGTTCCCTTCCTCAAAGGAAGGGGAAAAAATGTAATGAAAAAGGGCTCAAAGGTTAATGTGTATAAGATCAGAAGAATTGCTCATTAGTAATGATCACATTTAAAATATACTCATGACAGAAAGATTAATAAAATGTATTGCCTATTATTAACATATCTGTACAGTGAGAAACTAGAAAGCAAACTAAAAACACCATGCTTCCGCATACCTACTCTCTCCTGCCTTCCCTCCACAAGTACCAAAGGCGAACAGGAAATGGATCATTCCACAGGTTTTCATACTTGCATCTCCTCCATCTGCCCTTAATCCATGTGGAGCTCTGTCACACTCCAATATAAAGGAGGGAGGCGAGGTTCTTAGATTATGTAAATACCCAGCGTAAGATTAAGAAACAACAGTTCAAATGTTGGTCCGACCAGTTTATTACCACTATAAACCAGGGAGATGGGGAAGGCGGACACTGTTAGGGTGATGGGGAAGGGAAGGTGAGTGATAGGAAAGGTAGGAAAGAAGCAAGGATTTGTAAAACGCAGGGAAAGTCACCAGCCAGGATCCCAGGGGCGGTCCGGTTGCAAGCGGCTCTGATGGTTCGAGGCAGAAGAGCAGGGGCGGCAGAAGCGGGGAGAACAGCAGCAGCAACGGGCAGCCCTGAGCAGCAAGCAGCTGTCCTGAAGAAGCGGCACCGGGTCAGCACAGAAGAAGCGGCGAGGGGTCAACACCAAGAGGGGCAGCAGTGAACAGTGATCAGCTCATGAGGTCTCTCCAAAGAGAAGGCCTCTCTGGGAAGCATCAAGCATTGATCAGCTCAGGAGGTCTCTCCAAAGAGAAAGCTTCTCGAAGAGGAAGCCACTCTAGAGAAAACCCTCCAACTTCGTGGCTGCAGGACCCCTCTATTTATCTCCCAGATTCCTACGTGACGAACCCCTCCTGCTTGGGCGTCAGGATGTCATCCTTCCCAAACTGATTCTGTGTGGGCTTCCTACAGGCAGCAGTTCTCCTAGTGCTGCTCCAACATGGATCTGTACCACAGGGCACACCCTTCAGGCACTGCCCCACATGAGTCCCCACAGGCAGCAGCTCCCCAGTGCTCCTGCCCCATGGGGACTTTCCCCACAGGCTGAAACTGTGGTCCAGAGTGCCTCTGCAGGGATTATCTGTGAGCTGTGGCTCCTTCAGGCCTCTACACCATGGGCTTCTTCATGGCTCTATGTGGAGACCTGCTCCATGAGGAGCCTATGGGTTCCAGGAGAACAGCCTGCCACACAGCGTGGATCTCTATGGGCTGGATGTTGCTGCTGCTTTGAGCCTGGGACACCACTTTCTTTACTAACCTTGGTGTCTGCAGGGGTGTTTGTCTCAGTTTCTCATTCCCCTCTCCAAGCTGGTATTGCAAGTGTTTTTTTTCTTTACTTAAATATGGTCTCACAGGTGCGCAACCAGTGTCCCTCATGTGCTCATTTCTGGCCTACAGCAGATCCCTTTTTGAGCCAGCTGGAACAGTTACTGATCTAATGTGGGCTATTCTCCCAAGAGGCAACTTCTTTAGCCCCCTACAACCAAAATCTTGACATGTAAACCCAATATACCTCCATACAGGCAATTTTTTTCAATAATATTACTCATTTACAGCTACATTCTAAAGTTAGCCTTTCTTATTTAGCAGTTTTTCCTATTGACTCAGCAAGTTTCAGTCAGAACCAACTTAGAGTACTCAATCCCTGAATCAGAATTTGAATAGGACAAGAATATGAGAAGTAAATTTAACAGATATCTGCTTGATAAATCATACAATACAATATACAGGAATCTTTGTAATAAGAAGTTAAGTCAATGATTGTTAAGCTTACAGTTATCAACAGTTATTTTGATTTATGTCCTTATGAAACACTTATGAAACTGCAGAAGAGGTTAACCACTCAAGACTAACAGTGTAAAGATTTCTCTAAGGAGACTTAATTTCCCCTCCAGAAAATAGTTAAGCTGTAGATGAATTCATCCAAGAGGATGTCTGGAAAATTTTAAGAATCAACATGAGTTTTTGACATAAAATTTGAGAGAAAATATATTTTATTGTATGAGATTTTTTTCCGTTTGGCTCTTTTATTATGAACTGTTGGTGACCCCACTTAAGGAAGATTTCACAAGAGATACTATCCTTGTCAGAATGAATTTGATTCAAGTGACAGTTTCTGTACACTGCAGTGACTTTAGCTTCCCTGTCAAATGAAGCTAGCTTTGGAGATTTACAGCCAAAGATTGAATCTAGCAGTTCACCATAAACTCAATTTATCATCAGGTATTACCTTATCAGATAGTTCCACACTGTAGAAAAAGTAAGTAGAAGGTTTCATTAATTCTTTGGTCTATGTGGCTCAATTCTAACAATATATCACTTCAACATGAACATTTCACTGTGGACTGATTTTATTACCTACAGTTCACATGAACATATGCCTATAACTCAAAACTCAAGACAAAACCAGCATCCTAAAGCAGTTATACCTGGCAAGTTTCTTGCCTAATACAGCAACTTTATTTCTCAGTTCCATTAATTTAAAGACATGTTTGCATTATAATAAAAAATGATAAATTATTGTATCTAAGCCTATAAATAAAACTCATAGAATCACAGGATGGTTAAGGTTGGATCTTTAGATGTCATGTCTTTCAACCCCCCAGGTAAAATACTGAATCCTAGAGCAGGCTGAACAGGACCATGTCCAGATCTCCAAGAACACAGAATCCATAATCATTTTGGGCAAGCTGTGCTACTACTGCTCCTCTAACTGCAGATTAAAGTCCTTCCTGATGTTTGGAGGGAACTTCCTGCATTCCAGATTGTGCCCTTTGCCAATGGCACTGAGCACCACTGGAAAGACCCTGTCTTTGTGTTCTTCGCACTCTCTCTTCATGTACTTATACATCAATTAGATCCTACTGAACCTCACCTTATTCAGGCTGGCCAGTGCCAGCTCTCTCAGCCTTTACTCCTAGGAGGGGTGCTTCAGTTACTTTGTTATCTTTGTGGATCTATATGGAATCCAAACTTGCTCTGTAATTTTTTTCAATCCCATATAGTGCACATAACAAATTAAATAAGCTGTTTCCCCCCATTTTAACAGCAAATAAAGGATTTTCAAGCATCCACTTATATATAGTAGTGTAAGACAATTTCACCTGCCAAGCCCACACTGAGATTTCAGAACACACAAGTCCTGAAACACAATTCAGACAATAAATAATTCATTAAAAATGTGAACTTCTTTTTTTCTAGAATATCTGTAATCTTTACTTAAAATAAATATAAAATTTGTTTCTTATTATGTCATAAATTAACCCATTAAACACAGAGGGTCTTTTGTGCATTCATAGCTAGTAAATGTTGGATATTTGGGGGAATTTATCATGCTACAATGTGCACCTATTTCTTTCCTGTATCCATGAAATGTGGAAAAAGGGTCTGACAACTTGGGAAGAATATAAAAAGGCTGTCAGGGCCTGCAGGGATGCAATGAGGAAGGCTAAAGCACATCTGGAATTGAATCTGGAAAAAGTGATAAAGGATAATTAAAAAGGCTTTTTTTTTAAGTATGTTAACAGTAAAAGGAAGACTAGGGAGAATGTGGGCCCCCTACTAGGTGAGGAGGGTGTTCTGGTAATGGGGAATGATGAGAAGGTGGAGATACTGAACGCCTTCTTTGCTTCTGTCTTCAGTGAAAAATCTCTCCTTCAGGAATCCCAGACCCTGGAGGTTAGTGAGAGAGTCTGGGGAATGGGAGACTTCAGTCAGGGAAGAGCTGGCCCGTGAGCGCCTAGGCAATGCTAATGTTCATAAATCCATGGGACCCAATGGGGTGCATCCACGGGTGCTGAGGGAGCTGGCGGAGGTGATTGCTGAACTGCTCTCTATCATCTTTGAGAGGTCTTGGAGAATGAGGGATGTGCCTGATGACTGGAGGATAGCCAATGTCACTCTGGTCTTCAAAAAGGGCAAGAATGAAGACCCTGGTAATTATAGGCCAGTCAGCCTCACCTCTATCCCTGGAAAGGTGATGGAACAGCTTGTGCTGGATGCCATATCCAGACAATTGGAAGAAAAGGAGGTAATCAGGAGTAGCCAGCACGGGTTCGCAAAGGGGAGGTCATGCTTGACCAACCTGGTGGCCTTCTATGATGCTGTCACTGGCTGGGTGGATGGGGGGAGGGCAGTGGATGTAGTCTACCTTGATTTCAGCAAGACATTTCATACTGTCCCCCATGACATCTTTATAACAAAGCTAAGGATGTGTGAGATAGACGAGTGGACAGTCAAGTGGGTTGAGAACTGGCTGACTGGCAGAGCGCAGAGGGTTTTTTTTTTCGTTGGTGGTGCAGAGTCTGGTTGGAAGCTTGTAACCAGTGGTGTTCCCTAGGGGTCCGTGCTGGGTCCAGTCTTGTTCAACATCCTCATAAATGACCTTGATGAGGGGATAGTGGCCACTCTCAGCAAGTTTGCTGATGATACGAAGTTGGGAGGACTGGCTGACACGCCTGAAGGCTGTGCTGCCATTCAGCAAGACCTGGACAGGCTGGAGAGCTGGGCAGTCAGAAACCGGATGAAATTTAACAAAAGCAAGGGTAGAGTCTTGCACCTAGGGAGGAATAACTGCATGCACCAGTACAGGCTGCGGGATGACTTGTGGGAGAGGAGCTCTGTCGAGAGGGACCTGGGTGTCCTGGTGGATGACAGGTTGACCATGAGCCAGCAGTGTGCCCTAGTGGCCAAGAGGGCCAATGACATTCTGGGATGCATTAAAAAGAGCGTGGCCAGCAGGTCGAGGGAGCTGATCCTCCCCCTCTACTCTACCCTGGTGAGGTCTCATCTGGAGTACTGTGTCCAGTTCTGGGCTCCCCAGTATAAAAAAGACAGGGATCTCGTGAAAAGAGTCCAGTGCAGGGCCACAAAGATGGTGAAGGGCCTGGAGGATCTCCCCTATGAAGAAAAGCTAAGTGAACTGGGTCTCTTTAGCCTTGAGAAAAGAAGACTGAGAGGGGATCCAGGTTTATAAATATCTGAGGTGTGGGGGACAAAGTGGCGAGGGCAGACTCTTTTCAGCAGTGTGTGGAGACAGGACAAGGGGGAACGGACAGAAACTGCAGCACAGGAGGTCTGCACAAATGTGTGCAGGAACTTCTTTATGGTGAGGGTGACAGAGCACTGGCACAGGCTGCACAGAGGGGTTGTGGAGTCTCCTTCTCTGGAGATATTCAAGACCCTCCTGGATGCCTACCTGTGCGACCTGGTGTAGGGAACCTGCTTTGGCAGGGGGTTGGACTCGATGATCTCTAGAGGTCCCTTCCAACCCCTATGATTCTGTGACTCTATGAAAACATGGTAGCAGGATTTAATATTCAAGAATTTTTCATGAACATGATTAACATTTCATGAGTGTTCCAAAGCAAAAATCCATTCTAAGTGTTTTGTTTGTTTTGACTCTCTTCAGTATCCTCTAAAAGAGTTTTAGTAGATATAAGGCAGAAGCAGAAGGTGTCCTCAAAATCAAATCAAAGGGATTTATTAATTTATTTATATTATTAGATTAAAGAAAAGGCACACCCACAGACTTGTCAAATGCTTATGATTCAAGCAGATACAATCAAAATAAATATTCAGTCAAATTAATCCTTTGTTATAATGATCAATAAATACAAAAAAAATACTTTTCATTTTGATTTCAATATCTTAAACTGATTTTTCAAGCTTAAGTACTTAACTAATAAAATCAGAATTCATGCACAACATTCTCATTTTAATTAAACTATTTCAAACATCAAAAAAAAATCATAGAAGTGCATCAAAATCTTCTGCAGTAATGTTGTTCATTAGTAGCTTTGTGAGAAAATAGGATCTATGAAGAATTCTGATCAATGTTATATACTTAAATTTATATCAAGGGTAGGATAAACTGGATTGCATTTCAGAAATTATATAAAACTCAAGATTCATGTTATGTTTTTTTCTGCTAAAAAAGTACTACTATAAAATCAGAAAGAGATTTGGTAAACTGTTGATGTGAAAAATGGCTCTGATTTTTAAAGATCTCTCAAGAAATTAGGCAATAAAACATCACTGATTTTCAGTGGAAGTTAGTTGCTACTGCAGAAATCCTACCCCAGTTTGCAGCCATTAACCAACCACTTCAAATCATGTTACCTAGTGTAAAATATGATTAATTTTTCTTATATTTTTATAAAATCTATTCTGCCTAAGTGTTCAAAGACATTGCAAATTTCATCTGTTTTTTTGGTTTTTTTTTTTTTTGTTTGTTTTTAATATTAATGCTCTGAAAAAGTGAAAAACATTGCTCTTGTCATAAAGTTATGCCCAACAAGGTGATAGCACCCTTTTGTCATTTTTTTTAGGGGATCTCCACATTTACTGTGCCTACCACACAAGTCTATCTATTCAAGAAAAAAAGAATATACATAGACAAATTTATGTGTTAGGACTACGTAAAGTTTTCCCCAATTATCACAATGACAGCGTAATTCTGTAAATATTTCTGTGTCCTCTGATTAACTAAGACCATGGAGCTTTTCATAGATCATAATTCTGAGTGGACAAGAGAACCCACAGATAGTACAGACCAACCAAAATTGCATATGAACTCATCAAATTCGATGGCAGTTGCAATCCATGCATAAGGAGCTCCGTTTATGGTATCCATCCTGCAGAAAACTAGGTTTTCTCTGTCCCCTCCTACTTCTTCAGGCACAGTAACTGACGATGCTACCCAGACAGTGCTCCCACAGGAACACGTGGCCATTCATGTCTCAGGCTGCAAGATGTATCTAAGCTTTCCATTAGTATCTGATAGCAGAAGTGAGCACACCTGTGGGAAATGTCCTGATGTAGAAGTACTGCTCAGCCTAGTGACAGAACTGTGGAAGGAAGCTGGCAGGCTGAGGGACATAAGGAAGTCAGATATGGAGAAGTGTATTGACTGTTGGGATGGTATTCTGCTATGTCTGAGACAGATGTGTCAGTCATCCACAGCACAATAAACAAAGAATCCACTATCCTCTCATTACAAAACAGAAAGCAGGAAACTTTTGAGACAGGATGGAAACAGGTTTGTGTTTGGGATAGTAAGCTAATCCCCTCCCTGCCTACTTCACCCATCCATATGTCCTTATGCAGCAAGTATGAGGCAGAGAAACTTGACAGATAGGCAAAAAATTATGCAGGTGAAGATCCATCGAAATTAGAGGATGTCCATCTAGGACTAGTCAGCCAATCCTCTGTATCCCGACCACCTTCATCAAGAAAAACGCTGGTGTCATTAGTAACCCTTCTGATAAGAACAGAAGACCCAATACGCCATTTGGACCCAAGGTACAGAGATGTCTGCTGCCTCCTGGGTCTGGGTGAGAGTTGTTACTAGAAAAATTGTCCTCTGATTATTATATCTATCATTATTTGTTCATGTTGGCAGTAATGAAGTAGCAAAAAAAAAAAAAAAGAAGTCCAAGAGCAATCAAAAGGCCTTGGAACAATTGTTAAAGGATCAGGTAGTGTTTTTCTCTATACTACAAACAGCAGAAAACAGTACTGAAAGGAACAGAGAGGTGTCATTGGCAAAATGTTTGGTTTTTCATTCACAGGATCATCTACACAATACCAGGCCTGCGTGCACCTGTTGGGATGCACCTTTTTCAAAGAATTTCATGAAGGAGTTAGCAGGGATGACAGACAGATCTTTAAACTAGATTCAGAGGGAAAAAGAATGAAACCAGGCTTGACAGTGATAAACTATCTCTCCAAAATTTGAGGGACTGCATGCCAGTGAGTCTTCAGTGTGCTCCACATGGTACTCAGTATAATGAAGTACACTTGAAATGTTGTGGGAGTTTACTGTAGACCACCCAGCCCAGATGAAAGTACCAATGAATCAATCATTATTTAAGGAACAAAGAGATACCTTTTGATCACCCAATTCTCTCCTTATGGAAGACTTCAACTTGCCAGACATTAACTGAGAGTACCACAGAGCTCATACTTGAGGTCCAGGAGATTCCTAAAATACTGTAATGGGAACTTCTTTACACAGGTACTACGGGAGCTGACTAGGAAGAACGGCCTCCTAGATTTGTTGCTTATAAATAGAGATCATCTCATGGGTGAAATAGTGATTGGTGGCCACTTTGGCCAGGGTAATTGTGAAGTAGTCAAGTTTAAAATGTTTGGTAACAGGAGGAAAACTGCCACCAAAACTTCAACCCTGAACATGGGGACAGTAGACTTCTTCAGGCTGCTCAGAGAACTAGTTAGCAACATCCCCTGGGAAACTACTTTTGACAGTATTTGAGTATATCAGTGCTGGTCACTTTTAAAGTACCACCTCTAAAGAATACAGGAACAGGCAGTTCCAAAATGTTGGAAGTCATGAAGGCAAGGCAGAAGGTTAGCTTAAGTGAGTAGGGATTTAATTATAGAACTTAGCCAGAAAAATAATTTTTTTGGCCACTGGAAGCAAGGTCAGACAACACAGGAGGACTGTAGAGGTGCTGTTTACCACTGCATGGAGAAAAATTATGTGGACAAAGCCTGTTAGAATTGAAGCTGGAGAGTAACGTAGGGGACAATCAACAGATCATTTAAAAAATATGTTTAAAAGAAAAAGGGGCATAAAATATAACACTATCCCATTACTTGATGAAGATGATCATCTTCAACACTGATTATGTTCTCTGGGGCTCCTAAAGCCCTGAGTTGGAAGACTATGACTGTAGTAACAGTAAACTCCCAACCTTCCCTAAACTTGTGTGAGATTTGCTGCTCCAGCTGAATGCATAAAACTCTGTTAGAATTCATCCCAGGGTACTCAAAGAACTGTCTAATTCCATTGCAAGACATGGGTCTTGTTGTTTTTTTGTTTGTTTGTTTTCAGTGATTTTGGGAATCTGAAGAGGTCTTTGTTGACCAGAAGCTGGCAAATACTATCATAGATTTCTAGAAGATCAAGAAAGAAGACCCCTGTAATTACAGGACTGTCAGTCTCACTTCTGGACCTTGCAAAATTATGAAGAATATTCTAGGAGTTATTGAAAAAGTTTTGAAAGGCAAGCAGTCCTTGCTCACAACCAACACAGGTTCATGAGGAGAAAGTTCTGCATAATGAACTTTATTTCATTTTATGACATGGTTGTTCACCTTGTTGATCAAGGGAACCCAGATGATGAAACATTTTTAGATTTCATCGAAGTTATTTCTTATAGTATCCTATTGGACAAAATATCCTACAAAGAACTAGATGAAAATATGATTAAATAAGTGAACAATTGGCTGGTGAGTCAGGCTTAGAGGATTAGAGTAAATGGAGCTATACCAGGCTCACAGCCATTAGTGGGGCTCACAGTGCGCCATTTTAGTAACAGTTCTCTTTAATATTTTGCAAATGACTTGGATAAAGGACCTGAAGGCACTGTAGATGACACTAAATTGGGAGGAGTTGTTGACTCCCTTGCTATTAGAGAGATATTACAAAAAGATCTTGACAGACTATAGTGTTGGACCATCAACAACCATAATGAAGATAAAAAGAAAGATTAAGGGCTAGAATCTGAACCTGGGATGGGGCAACTTTGAACATGTGTAAATCATAGAATCATAGTCATAGAATCACTCACGTTGGAAAAGACCTCAAAGATCGTTGAGTCAAACCACGACCTAACCATACTACCCTAAATGGGTATGTAGTAAGGGGTATAAGAGGCTGCTGAGCAGCCCCACAGAAAGGAATCTGGAAGTTTTAGCTGATAGCAAGTTGAACATGAGTAAACAGTGTTCCCAGGCTGCCAAAAGAGCTAATCATATTCTAAGGAGCATCAGGCACATTTCCAAGCAAGTAATGGATGAGACTGCCCTGCTGTTCTTTGTGCTGGTGTAGTCTCCACTTGAGCACAGTGTGCAGTTTTGGGCATCACAATATACGGACACAAAACAATTAGCATACAAAAGAGAGTGGTGAAGATGGTGAGGGGTCGAGAGGTAAGAGGAGCACCCAAAGTTGTTTGGTTTGTCCAGTCTTGATTAGACTGAGGTAATAGCTTATGGCTGTCTACTGCTTCATCACAAGTGTAACAGAGGGGCAAGTGCTCATCTCTCTGGGGACCAGCAATAGGAACCGAGGGAATAGAGTAGAGCTGCACCAGGGAAGGTTTAGGCTGGGTGTTAGGAAAAATGTCTTCATCTAGAGGGTAGTCAGGCACTGAAACAACCTCTAAAAAGAATAGGTCATGCCAAGCCTGCCAGAGTTCAAGGATCTGAACAACTCATTTCAGACATAAAGTGAGTTTTGAGAAGTCCTGCACAGAGCAAGAATTTGGATTTGATTGTATTTATTGGTCCCTTCTAATTCAGGATATTCTATGATTCCATAAACCTTTTACTCTGTAGTAAAAATACTTTTGATATATACAGTTCTCAAATTACATATGTCACTATCTCTGTTTTAACACTTAAAACCAGAATCTTGTCATCATATGGAGTATTTGACAAAACGGATAATGAGGAGCCCACCTTGAAGGGTTTTTAAGAGGAAACTAAATACAGTAATAATTAAAAATAAATAAAAAAAGCTGACATTGCTAAGTAAAACTGTTCAGTGAACTATGTTGTGTCTGGACCATTCTGGAGATGGTTAGCAATTTTCTCCTAGGAATGAAAGCATAAAAATGGAAGGTTATTTTTCAGATGATTTCAATCTTAAGCAACGTTTCAGCCAGTTATTTTCCACACTCTCTCATGCCTGCATGAATCTTACCAACAAGAAATAACTACTTCTGCACTCTTTTTTCACTGTCCAGGTAAAGTACAGTATACAAAACTTTTCTATGTATACTGCAACATTATCTCAGGAAAACATGCCATATCAGTTGCTAAAGCACTGATCACTAAAGTAGTCTATTATTTTTGGTATGAGACTAGTTTGTTAAAAGCAGAAGCACAACTGCTATTAAGATGGATAACCTGATTTATGTATATATATAAATTATTTGTTATCCTATCTTCACAGTTTATATTCCCTAAACAAAAACACTTTTTCAATCCTTAATATAATCTTCCTGCTATCAAGCTACTCATACATGTATAATTACACAGCATTGAAATAGTAATGCTGCTCTTAATATTTTAAGATACTGAGAGTATCTATAAGAACCAAAATACAATAAAGAAATACCCCATTTCATGTCCTTTAGGTTGCTTTGAGAAAACAAGTCACAGCAAAGCAGGGCCAACATCAGTTTTCCTGAATTGGAAATTAAATTATATTGATGGATGTTCTTGTGCCCAAAGAACTAAATTAGGATGCGTGCATCAGGAGCTCAATTCCTCTTTATATCAGCTTTTACCTTGATAGGAAAATTAGATCTACCTGTAAATAAATTCTGTCCGTAGATGCTAACACTTTGTCTAGCTAGAATATTTAGGTTGTTATTTCTTTGGTTCAGCTACTGAATTGCATCCCCTCATCTTTCTTCTGTCATAAAATAACAGACCGTAAGTCTGCTGTAGTTCTCTAGACTTGTAAATTCAAAATAAGGATGGTTGAATAAAATATTCTAATGCTCACCAGTACTTTTTAAACACACTGGTCAGAATAACTATACTAAAGTATAATGCAAATCTAAATATATATGAAAATCCTCTCTCAAATCCACTAAATTTACTCAAATGTTTGAGTAAATCAAACATTCCCAGAGTTCTTATATACAGATTGTAAAAAAACAGGAACGTTCTTCCCACAGCACTGCTGTTACAAAGGAAATGTTAATTAGTAATGGTTTTAATGTTTACAACAGTTTATTGTTCAGAATAGGCTTAGGCTTTTTGCACAACACACTTCTCTGTTGGCTCCATGAACACCCTGAGCTTCAGTTATTTCTATCTTGATAAAAAAATGCTGGACTTCAAAATCTTTCAAACAGATTTCCCTTCCCTGCTTACATGAATGAGCACTGTGAATTTTCTGCTTTTAGACCTCTCTGGTCTACAAACTAGATTACATTCAAATCCTTTCATCACCAAGTGAAAATAAATAAATAAATAAATAAAAGAAGAGCATTTTTTTGTTTGCTTATTTGTTTGTATGTTTGTTCGTTCATTTTCCTATGCCTCATCTCTAAGGGAAGAAGATATATCACAGTCTCATCTTCTTCTTCCACAGGGATGAACATTGAGAGATCCCAGAAAGGGAAAACAGCTTATGTGAGTCTTCTCTTGGAGTACTAAAAGAGGGTAATCCTCATGGTTCCATTCTTAGAAATGATGTAAAGTAAAAAGGATTTCTCAGGTTTCTTCTCACCATTTGCTTTGTGAATGGAAAAAATCAGATATTTTTTCTTTAGTTACATATGACCATGATCATAATCAAAGTGCAACAATATTAAAAATATCAATTATGCTTTGCTCATGTATAGCATTGTGAGAGAGCAGCTAGAATGTATTGAACTTCACCTGGGGGAGGGTGATGTACAAGTGGAGAGCTTGTGGGTGAGAATTAAGGGGCAGGCCAGTGTGGGTGACATTGTTGTAGGGGTGTATTATAGACCACCTGATCAAGAGAAGGAAGATGACGAGGCCTTCTACAAGCAGCTGGAAGTAGCCTTGTGATCTCAGGCACAGGTTCTTATGGGGGGCTTCGATTATCCAGATATTTGTTGGGAAAGCAACATGTCTAGACAGTTCCTGAAAAATGTTGCAGATAACCTTCTCATGAAGGTGGTGGAGGAGACAATAAGGAAAGGGGTATTACTGGACCTTGTTCTTACTAATATGGATGGCCTAGTTAGGGATGTGAAGGTCAGGGGCAGATTGGGATGTAGTGATCACGAGATGGTGGAGTTCATGATCTTGAGTGGAAGAAGCAAACCAAAAAGTATGATTGTTACCCTGTACTTCAGGAGAGCTGGCTTTGATATCTTCTGGGACCTTCTTGGAGCTATCCAATGGGCTAGTGCGTTAGAAGGCAAGGGTGCCTGTGAGAGCTCGTCAGCATTTAAACAGCTTCTTCCAAGCTCAGGATCAGTATATCACTGTGAGAAAGAAAAAGAGCAAGGCTGGCAGAAGACCTGTGTGGATGAGCAAGAAGCTAATGTATAAATTCAAAGGGGAGAGAAAGATCCATGAAAAATGGACAAAGGGCCTGATCACTTGGGAAGAATACAGGAATGTTGACAGGGCCTGCAGGGATACGATGAGGAAGACTAAAGCCAACCTGGAAGTGGATCTGGCAAAGAAGATAAAGGATAATAACAGATATTTTTAAGTATGTCAGTGGTAAAAGAAAGACTAGGGAAAATGTGGGTACCCTACTAAATGATGGAGTTGCTCTGGCAATGGGTGATGCAGAGACAGCAGAGATAATTAACGCCTTCTTTGCTTCTGTCTTCACTGTAGGAACTCTCCCTTGGGACTCCTGGACTGTGGGGGTAAGTGAGAAGGTCTGGGAAATGGAAGGCACCCCTTCGCTGAGGGAAAAGATGGTCCGAGAGCATCCATACAGCATCAGTGAACATAAATTCATGGGTCCTGATGGGATGCATACAAATGCGCTAAGGGAATTAGCAGAGGTGATTGCTGAACAGCTCTTCATCATCATGAGAGGACTCAGAGAATGGGAGAGGTGCCTGAGGACTGGAGGAAAGCCAGTGTCACTCCAGTCTTCAAAAAGGGCAAGAAGGAAGATCTAGAGATCCACATTCCAGTCAGCCTCCCCTCCATCCTTGGAAACGTGATTGAACAGTTTGTTTTGGATGCTGTCTCCAGGCAGTTGGAAGAGAATAGAGTTATCAGGAGGAGTCAGCATGGGTTCACGAGGGGGAGGTTGTGCTCAAGCAACCTGGTAGCCTTGTATGATGTCATTACTTTTGGGTAGATGGGGGAGAGCAGTGGATGTAGTCTACCTTGATTTCAGCAAGTAATTTGACAGCATCCAAAGCTGAGGAAGTGTGGAATAGATGAGTGGATGATAGGTGGGTTGAGAACTGTCTGAGTGGAAGAACTCAAGAGGGTTGTGATCAGAGTCCAGTTCTATCTAAGGAGTGGGAGGCAAAGGGACGAGGCTGGACTCTTCTCAGCAGTGTATGGTGATAGGACGAGGGAAAATGCCCACAAACTGATGCTTAGGAAGTTCCACACAAATGTGTGTGGGAATTTCTTCACAGTGCAGTGACGGAGCAGTGGCACAGCTGCACAGAGAGGTGGTGGAGTCTCCTTCTCTGGAGACATTCCAGACCCGCCTACCTGTGCAACCTGGGCTAGGGAGCTGCTTTGGCAGATGGACTAGATGATCTCTAGAGGTTCCTTCCAACCCCTACAGTTCTGTGATTCTGTGAAAATGTCACTTTTCCTGATGAGAAAATCATCTTTTTATGAAAAATCATCTGTTGTAAAATCAAGTCATCGGTGAATATGTTCCCAGTAAAATTTGACTAGCTTAGTAGGATTTATTCACACTGAATAAAGACAACCTTTGAAGACACAGAGGTTTATATGGACAGATTGATAATGCTAGAGGGTAAGCACACAGAGATGCCGTTAGTGATAGAGAAAACACTTTTCTTAGACAAGTGTAACTAATTTCAAGCAATGACAAGACTACTTTCTTCCCAAGTCAGATGAGTGCAGAAGTAGAGGCCAGAATATATATAAACCTCTAGTAGTATTTGTCTAAGACCTGCAGGTATTATATTTTTCTTTCACAAGAAGCCTATAAATTTCCAAAGCTGACTACAGTAATAGCTGTCTGATACTTTAAAGATGCAATGGATGTCTCAAACTATGGATGATAGACCATTTACCAAAATTGCTTTTAGTAATATTCTACAAATACCCTAGAAACTCAGAGATATTCTTCTGGAAAAGACAGTTTATTTCTGATGATTTTCGACACTTTAATATGTAGAAGTTGTTTTTTTTTTTTTTTTTAAATCAGGTGAAAAGTAAAGGTTTTAAGGTTCTGTTTAAGAAATGGAAAAATGTTTGTAATACTCTCAAATGATTTTTTTTTCTGACTTCACAGGGAAGCTAGAATTTTTAAATCCCTTGTTTAGCCAATAGAATATCATCCAGTTTAAAAAGTTGTGTTTGCTCAGAAGAACACACTAATGAAAAGACAAGCTTTTTGGAAACTCATACCACGTGGAAAAATCTTGTCATTCTTTGTTTACTTCTCACTTAGAAGATCACAAACACTAGGCAAGAAAGTGTACATTTCCAAAAATGTATTTCAATATTAGAGCATTCTTCCTAATATTGGATTAAGCCAGTACTTTTGCAAGTAGTCTATGAATTAAATACATTCACAATTACAGAAGGTTCAAGTATGCTGTAATTCTTTAGATTATCTTAAGTATTTTAACGGGTCCTTTAAAAGGAAATATATTATTTCATTTGAACTTCAACGATCTAAACTTATTGTTGCCATTAGGACAAACAAATGTTTTATTTATTTTTTTTTTTTTTAAACATATTTCTATTTCATCATTCAATGCCTTTTAAGAAGCTTAAGTTTCTCTCCAAGAAATTAGTACACGTGTGCTGACTTCTGAAAAGCAAAAGAAAAAAAGCATGAATTCATATTATCTCTCTTGAAACAAAATAGATACATCAAACTAATTGTAGAAACTTTTTCAGTTCTCTGAGAACATACTGAGAACATGATAATTCAGCCACTTTTGTAGTTGCAATGTCATTACAGGAAATATACATGATAGTCGTAAACATTTATGTCACATATATATGATGTGTCATGTAGTATATGTAAGAGATGTGTGTGTATTCTCAAGGCAAAAATGAGAAAGAAGCTCTTGGTTTAGCTTCAAGAGGTCTTTACATTTTATGTTCTTTTGAAGAACCAGCCTGAAACAAAGCATCTTTTATATTTCAGAAAAACAGCAACAAAAACAACTTTATGCACACTATAATAAAATAGTGGAGTAAGTGGTTGAAAGATGAAGACCCAAATTGATTATGTGATATGGATGCTCAAGAGAATAGAAATTTTGGCAAATTATTGTGCAAAATGTAATACTAATCTACTTCTTAAATATTAAAAGTAAGTTCAGCTCCAACACAGCCTATTAACAAGAATGAACTCCTTCTCTGACTAAGAATGTTCACATAAAATATTTTCAATCTAATAGCTGTTTAAAATAATTTCCATTAAGACTGAAACCAAAACCTACACTAAATGTTTAATTAACTACAGAAGCAGTCAATTAGAAGTATGAAATTAAATAAAGAATTACTCTCTCCCAGAACTGTGATCTTGTTTTCAAAAGACACATGAGGTAGTTAATAATTTTAATTTGTTCTTGCTCAAGCCATTTATAAAGTTTATTTGAGATCACAGTCAAAGAATATTAATTGGTACTGTTTGTGGTTACTGTTAGATATCTAAGTAATTCAGTGCAATTTAAAAGTACAACTTCTGTACTGGTGTGGACTTATGATCATGCTTTATCCGTTATTGCACAGAATCAAGTTTTGATTAAAAACATAATTTGAAAACAGGTTTTCATTATCTGGAGCATACTTTATTTATAATACATGTACTATACTTGTTTATATCTTAAAAAAAAAAAAAGATGTTTACAAAGAAACATACACCCCAGAAGATCAACAGTAACAACAACAAAAGACTGTTTTATTTTTTTTGCCAGGAGGGAGTGAGCTATTGCAATACCAAACAAACAAACAAAACAAACAAAAATACAAATAAAAATATTCCTGAAAAGTAGCTTCTTAGAAGTTTTTCTGTTCAAAAAAGTAAACTTTTTGAAGAAAAATTATAAAACATGATTATATCTTCTAACCAGTAGTAAAAAAAAAATAAAGGAAAAAAAAAGTTAATAGATATTTTGCAGATTATAAGATGGTGAAATACAATAGTAAAACGGAGAACTTTTTAAATTCAATCACAGAGTTGGAACAGTAGTTTTAATCTAAACTTGTGACAGTGACTGTTTGGAGTCTTGTTTTTATAGATATACTAGGAAATGTATGTATGTAGGTTGTTCCGAAAGTAATGCCTCCTATTTATTTCCATGCAAATGATAGCATACATAAAGAGTACAATAACACTATGCGATGGAACACAGTATAATGGTACAATTTTAAGCAAAAAAATGAGCTATTCTGATATTAAGATAGATTTAGTTTCCCCATAAGTGAACAAAAAATCCCATATTCCATTATGAGATACCTGAACTGTACTGTTTTATTTTGAGAAGTTTAAAAAGCATTAGCAAGAGACACAGGAGCTCTTCAACTTATGTGAGGAAAGCAGTTACCCACATTGTAGTATCAGTATACATTTTATGTAGCTGCAATTTCCATTTGAATATTCTATGAGTAACTTATGATAATGCTTAGCGTTGCTGTTATTTCTACGAGCATTTTCATATAATTTGAATCGAATAACATAAAGGAATGCAAAATATATTGAATAACAGATTGTAAGTACTTGTAATACATGTGCTTTAATGTAATTTTGAATAATTATCCAGTCTTCCATTACTTTAATTACATTTTTTACACCTTTCTGATTAGACAGCTTATTTAATGACTTATTCCACACTTGAGCTGTGAAGTGTGTTGATAATAAGGTTCTGTAATGAGAAAAAGAACATAAAACTGAAGAGTGACTCTCATGCAGAATAAAGGAAGAGTCTTCAGATTCAACTTGATCTAAATAAATAAATAAATATATGTTTTAAATACAAGCTTTAAATAAATCATATCTAGCATTAGTATAATGTAATCATTATTATATTGTGCAGTCCACAATGGAAAAAGAAAAAAAAAGTCACTCTACAAGTATATTCATATTCAAAATAACAAATGAAGTATGTTTTCTCTTCCGTGCAGGTTAATACTACAAATTTTGCAGACTGCGACTGCACATGTAATTCTGTGAAGATTAATTTTTAATTGTTATCAGGAATCCTATTTATCACTGAACACCTTCAGAAAGCTGTTATTATACTGAAATCATATTCCAGATATCCCTCTAGAATAGAATGTTTTGATGACATAAATGACAGTTATAAATGTAGTCAACTGACTGGAAAAAAAAAAAAAGACGAAAATAAGATAAAGCCAGTGTCAGTTTTGAACACTCAATTGAAGTTGTATGATAAAATGAGAAAGAAACAAGGTAGTTTTTCTAAAGGAAATAGATACCTCATAAATTTAACAGACTGCTCTTTAAGAGTCCATAAACTTACATGCAAGAGATACACCTTGACAGGGTTTCTGAGAGTTATTGGTTGTTCTGAGAGTTATTCAAAACGGTCTGTATCTAGGAAGCCTTGGAGAGGATGTCCCAGGATAAGGTTGAAGACTCTTTAATTATTAAATAACCAGCCTGACAAGACAGAGGAGACATAATACAGCAATAAACTGTAATTTTTGACTGCTATCACTGTTGTTAAATTTGTTGGCATTTCTGTTCAATAATCTCAAAAATTATTCAAAAAAGGAAGTAGATTGTTCAGGGAAGAAGTGATAGTTGTTTTCAAGTATATAGATCACTGAAGATAACATAGCATTTGCAGAAGAAACTCAAGTAACTGCACAATAAAATCTGACATTACGTTCAACATATGTAAACATAAAATGACACATAGATATTTGCACAGACAATGAACTACCTTATACCACCTACTCTGAGGCACTGTTGGAGTTCTGTAAATGCTCACTCTCTGCTCAGAGCTCATCAAGAACATAAATCAGATGGTGAGAATTATCAGGGAAGGAAGATTTGTGAACAAAATGCCTAACGTATTAAGTATAATTATTGTAAGTTGTGATATAGACACATTCAGTTCACATCATATCCTTCTCAAAGAGAGTGCAATTGGCCTGGAAAAGGTGTAGAGAATTGCGACAGAGAAAAATCCATAATGAAGTGAAATAGCTTCTCTTCAGGTAACAAATAATGAGTCACAAACAAATAAAAACTGAGACCAACAAGGAGAGATATTCTGCAGATTAAAAGTCATGTTTAACACTGAAAATTAGGACATCTTTCATAAACTTTCTATAAAATGACCAATTAGGGCAGGAAACTGAGCTATGAATGATGAAAAGATATTTTTTAGAAGTGCTTGTAAGAATTTGTGGGTCTTTCCCACATAGCAATATTGGATATCATCTTCATTGATTTCCCTGAAAGTCATATGACCTTACCAAAATACCTCAATCCTCAGTGGGAATAGGATGGAATATGAAAATAATAATAATAATAATGATAATAACAATAATAATAATAATAATAAACACATAAATTAAAAAACAAAATAAAATCTAGGAATTGATAAGAAACAAAAAAGGGACAACATACAAGAAAGTGAAGAAAGACTGTGACTGCAGGAGTTTTATTTGGTTCATCAGATGTGGAATGGGAATGCTGTCCTTTTCCTACATTCAACAAACAAGCACTTTGTAATAAAATACAATTTTATATAAATATATGTATAATGTAGAAATATAATATATATAAATAATTTATAAATGCAATATATCAATTACATATACAATCTTATATATTTATGAAAATATAGACCATAGTGATTCTAGTAAAAATATTTAATAAATATAAATTATTTTAATATATTAGAATTAGTATGATTTATATGTTCATAAATATATATAATACTATATAATTTAGATTACTAAATATGTAATCATCTACTTTAGGATTTGTTAGTGAAGTTAGAATAATCTTATTTTCATCAGTCTTCAGGTCACCTTAAATGTGCCGAATTTTAATTCATGTGTGTGATTCATGTATTTGTTATTGAAGAGGGGCAAATGCTTACTGCAGGGAAAGAAGTACAAAAACAAAGAATATGCACAGTCTGGAGTACAACTGAAGTAGCTTTTGTAAAAAGCGCCAACTGTGCACAACAATGAAAGCATATTAACATAATTCTAGGTTCCAAAATCAAGTGCAGAACCCTCATCATAAAAAAAAAAAAAATCTTGCTACTTAACTTCCCTATTTTTCATAAAGCACTCCAGAAACTCAAACTCCCTATAATGCACTACAATTGCCTTTCCCAATAGAGAAGCATTAATCAGTTAATTCAGGTCATCAGAATGTCTTTATTTAGTTCATGACACAGTTATAGCTTTCATATTCTGTTTTGTTTAGTGTTTCTGATATTTAGTGATCTACTCAGGAGTGCATGAATGTGCAATGTATTCATATAATTTGAGTGAACATTGCACAAATTACTAGTCCATTCACTCCATCTCTGCTATATGGTAGTGCTGTAGCTTTCTATTAGTACTCTTTCTTTCTCAGGAAAATCTCTCACCATCTCTATCATGTTCTGGATACATTTGAATTCAATACATTTGTATTTTCTGATGAAAGAAAACAACCTCACTAAAATGATTTCCAGGTTCTACTTGTGAAAAATATTAGCAACAGCACTGACTGTCTATTGTGAAAATTAAAAAAAAAATCTGTCTTCAGAACAGAATGTTAGCAAAACATGCAGAAAATATAGCAGGGGATACATTCTTCAAATAACAAAAGAGAAATATATCGACCAACTGCTCATTAAGCAAGCACTGCAATTCCATGGATCAAATGAGACAGGATCTCATAGAAAAAAATAAATAAAAATAAAAATAAAAATAAAAAGCATGTATTATGTGTATTATGTATTAATTATAAAAGCATATAATTATGTATTGGTATTATAGATGCTGTACATCTAAGAATTGTACTGATCTCAACTATGACACATTCATGAGAGAACCACATCATCCTGATGAAGCAGCACACTCCTGGGTTATCTACAATGACCTATTAAGTAATGAATCCATCTTTCCAGATAAAATTAACCATCGGAAATGCATTATGTCAGTAAGTAAGCACCTAGTTATAAATACCCGCTATTTATTTAGGTGTTTGTCCTTTTTTAATGAACAATAAATTCAAATACAGCACTCCCTCCTTTGGACTTCTTTGGTACGCTTCTTCACATTGCAGTTTGATCTCTCAAAGCTGTCACATACAACAAGATCTTTGCTTTTTGGAAAGGGATAACACTTACTATATGCTGAATAGCATAGCATTTTCATAAAACCTGATAAAATCACCACAAAGGGGTAAAAAAATAAAATTAAAAACTTATCTGCTCTTATTTATGACTTTAAAAAATTAATTCTCAGCTAAAGATCTTGCCAACAATTTATTTTTAAAAAAGCATATGTGCAGCCACTAGAAATGCCCTCTCTAGTTTCTTGCTAACACCTCTACATCTGTAGGTAAAATCAAATATTTAAGTAAAGGATTGGTGGTATATTCATCTGCTTTTATATTTGGATGTACCACAGCTGAAAAATTCCGAAGGGAAATTAAATAATGCAAAAAATTCTGTCTCTGTGGAGAAAAAAACATGTCTATGAAAACTGTAATCCTTTCAGAATATTTTGAGAATATATAATGATAACCTGTCATTAGTTTTGACTCAGAATGTTATTAATATTCAAGACAAATGATTCCTCTGTTTTTCTAAATAAGATAGTAGATATTTTTCCACTTTTTTATTCGATTGATGCATTATCATTATAGAAGTGCAGCCCACACTAAACTTCATAGAATCATAGAATGATTTGGGTTGGAAGGGACCTTTAAATTCGTCTAGTTCCAACACCCCCTAATATAGGCAGGGACACCTCCCTCTAGACCAGGTAGCTCAAAGTTCTTTCCTGCCTGGCCTTGAATGCTCCAGGGAGAGGGCCTTCATAACCTCACTGGACAACCTGTTCCAGTGTCTCACCACCCTCACAATAAAGAATTTCTTCCTTGTAATTTCCCCTCATCTGGTCACTACATGACCTAAAATATCCCTCCTCAGCTTTCCTCTAGGCCCCTGTCAGGTACTGGAAAGGCCACAGTAAGGTCCTCCATGAGACATCTGTTCAGGCTGAATAGCCCCAACTTTCTCAGCCTGTCCTTGTAGGGGAGGTGCTCAAGTCCTCTGATCATCTTTGTGGCCCTCCTCTGGACCTGCTCCAACAGCTTAGTGTCCTTCTTATGTTGGGTGCCCCAGAACTGGATGCAGTACTCCAGGTGGTGTCTCAGAAGAGCAGAGTGGATTGGCCAAATAACCCCCTCAACTTGCTGGTCTTCCTCCTCTCAATGCAGCTGAGTCTAAGGTGGGTTATCTGGGCTGCAAGCACTCATTGCTGCCTCATGCTGGGTCTTTCATCAACTGGCACTCCCATATCTTTCTCCTTAACGAGAGCTGCATCTGAATATAGATTATATTGTATTATGTAGATTATATGTTATATTAAATTATATATTACATATATATCATATATATCATATTATATATATAATATATATAATTATATATTATATTATTATAGAATAAATATATATTATATAGATTCTGAATCTTTTGCATGCTAATTTTCTGGAGAAAACAGGTGTTTGGTGGGTTTGTTTTTTTGTTTGGTTGGTTGGGTTTTTTTGTTGTTTTGTGGTTTTTTTTTTTAAGAAAACATTAATGTAGTATTTTCTATGTAGACTTCAGAAATTTCTAGAACTGACTTTTTTAGTGCCTTGCGTCAGACCGTTGCACAAGGTCTCTCGCATTACTAGTTCAGTGACTGTGCTCTTTGAATCAGTGCAACAGCAGTTCTTTATCCCCTGCAACACTATAATCCTCTTCCTCCAGTGTTTGAAGGATGGTATCTGCAATATTTAGGTTTAGTTTTATTGCTAGAGCATCTTCGTCTCTCCACGCTCCCTACCATATCTATGCTCCCTCAGGAATTAGCAATACTTCTAGCTTGAGACTGAACTGACAGTTCTTTCATAATCCTCTGTAAACTAGTTGTGCTTCAAAACAGAGAAAGGACAAGAACACAAACAGCAGAGGTTTGATTCCAAGGCAAGTGCTTAGGACTGAAATTGGACTCCTTCCCTGTATCTGAATTACTCCAGTTTTCCAAGCTGCATCAAACAGACTACCAAATACTACTTAGAAAGACTGATAACAATGTGTCACTATAAATATATATACATTTTACATTGCTTTGCAGTGCTTTCCACATACTGATGAACATGTCCTACAACACTGGTGATCAGAAAACTATAATAATGTAATGAATTTCTTTGGTTTAACAAAGTGAAAGTTAATATTATCCTCAGATTCTGTTCTGCACTTTTTGTTCAACTGTAGCTTTATATGATTTCAAGGTTAAAGATTTACGTGTTTTCACTGAAAATTTTAATTTTCAGTTCAAGGTCAATTCAAGAACAGTACCCAATAATGGGAAGTTGTAGGGGCCAACATTGTGTTTATCTGATATTGTACAATGTGAAGTCTTTCAAATAAAAATTATGGGTTATTACTTTTTCTTGATTGTCAACTAGACAGAAATTTTGATTTAATACAAGCACTCTTTCTGTCTGAAGGGGTACACTAAAAATTATCTGCTAGACTTTCAAAGTGTTGATTTTTCTCATATGGATGATACAGTTAGTCTGAGGAAGTAAAATGATTATTTCAGTCCAGTGAGATAAATTGCTGTTTTTTTTTTTGTTTTTTTTTTTCTACCATTTAGCTTCTCTGATGAGTATAAGATGGGAGTTCATTAATTTCACGGGAATCCTCATTGTGAATCCTTACGCAACTGGACAGAATTTCAATTGAGGACATTTCAGTTGAAAATATAAATGCCTAAAATTTAAATGACAAATGGTTGCTTTGTTTCTTTTTATGCACATTATCTTTCCTTAAATTTTGATGGTGAATTTGCTTAACTTTGCTGGAATTGCTCCATTTTCAAATACTAAACATTGTTCAAAAATGTGTTATAGAATTTCTCTTTCATTCCATGTAGTCTTCCAAAACCACATGGCATCCAAGAGAAATGATTGGATCCACTGTTTATCCTTTTCATACAAAAACAGTGAAAAACATATGTACTGTGTTAGGATCAAAAGTCATAGAGATGACACACTATCAAGGCAATGAATTTCTGCATTTTTCTATCCTGCCTGTATTTTAGTAGTGTATTTAAAGGGAAATGGATCTTGCTCCAGGCACACATTCTGAGCTAAATTAGCCTTTTTAAACTCTCTTTATTTATCTTTCTTTTCAGCTTACATCACTTTTCTAACTGCAGACAGTTTAGATCACAGATAACTGAAGGGTCACATGATTTAAAGTTTCCCTCCGATTGCGGTAGGTTTTGGATACTAAGCCCACTTAGGCATACTCTATTTTAGTCTGAACACTTCTTAGCTAGGCATAAATTTGTATACCAGATGCTGCCTTATAATTAACACATGGGGATTTGGGAGCTGTAGATTTTTCTGGTTACAAACTTTCCATCAAATCGACATCTGTGATTTTTGCTTTCAACTTGCTTTCAATACATTTACATAATCTGTTCAATATAAGAAGAGATCATAAAGTTTCCTTACATATTTAGAAATAGATTCCACAGAGAGAATTAAAACCAAATCGAGGTATGATTTTAACTTCTCTTTTACAGTGACAGTTATTTTAAAACACTTTACACTACAAAAAAAAAAATTGTTTGTTCCAAATGCAGAAGGCGAAAAATAAAATACAATTCACTAAGGAAAGACAGTACATAAAAAATAAGTTCAGAAATTTTATCAAATAATAACCTTTCTCTCTTGTCTAAGCACTGTTATTTTGTATTTCCTCATTTGTGGTTATGAGCATTTTAAGAACAGGCTCTGTTTTAAGAAGATTGGTACAGGGACAGCATATCTGTGTATAGATCTGCAAGCAATGAACCTACTTTTGACCTTAGTGCCAAGGTGCTCTCCTCCAGTTCTTACAACTGCTTTTTGCATAGAGAGTTTCAATCTCTTTGCTCTGGAGAACACAAGCAGCTCTCCCTTGGAACACCTGACAGAGCCATCCAGTAAATCAAACTGATCATAGCAACGAAAAAGGTTGTCTGGTACTCTGATGGGTCTCAGGAAGTGTAAGACAGCCTAAGGCTTTTTCCTTTCTCTCCTTCTCCTTTTTTTCTCTCAGTAAATACAAGAGCTTTACAATTACCTGCTTCTCCTGCAAAATATACATGGATTCCTCCAGCCCCCCTTCACTCTCCTGTACATCCCCCCCAACCCCCTATAAATAAATAAATAAATATTTTCTTCCTACACTCCCTGAATCACTGCTAATGAATCAGCACTCTACCTTCTGCCCTGGATTCAAGAGACCAAATTCTCCTAAACAGAACGCTTGTCTCTAAGTACTTCACAGTATGTATTATGGTCCTAGGGTTTGTTCTATTCCATGAACTTTTCCATTAACATCCGAAGACCCCACTGACTAATACCTCTACAATGGAACTCTGAACTGCCTGCTGTACCTTAGAACTTTACTCTAAAAATCTCAAAATCAAGTATTAGGAGAACATCTCTATATCTAAATGGATTGCTGATTACTGAAAATTTAAACTTTCCAGGCAATATGAGGAAAGTCGTTTGTAAATGGCAATCAAATATTATAAATTAATACTTTCATAACTATAAGAATGTTGCCTTAAAAAAAAATAATAAAAAAGTAGAACATTGAAGATACTTTCATATTCTTCTCCAAGCCAAAAAAATGAAATAAACAAGACAAATGAACTGAATCACTTACACAAATAAGTCAAGAAATATGCAGGAACAAAACTGGTTTTGATTCAGGACAACATTATAAAATTATCCTCTAATAATTCCTATCAAAATCTATTTTCATTAAAGTTTCCCAGCTGCCTGACAGAGCACTTTACTCTGAGTATAATTCAATCTATTAAAAGTATATACATTTAATCAATTTTTCTACAGAAGCTGTGCAGTGAATTAATTAAAAAAAAAAAACAGAAAAAAAGTATTTTTCTTATCTCTTTGTTTTTGAATCTACAAAGTTCACTCATGAATGAAATCACAGAATATTTATACACATACATAGATACATTTCATGTACCCATTTATTACAAAATGTATATGCATTTGCCTCACTTCAGTCTCTGACTATATATGAATTTGAAAACATATTTTTCTCTTCTTTTACCACCAGATGTAAATATTAATTTGTATTTATAACACCAGATCACTATGTTAATACAATGAGAGATGAACTTTAAACTAGATTTCTGTTTTCTGACTGATTTTATTTGTAATGATGTTTCTCACTGATACCATAAAGTGAAAAATATTTATGTGAAGACATGTTATTTCTATTTGATGGAACAACTTGTTTTGGATGCCATTTCCAAACAATTCAAAGAGAAAAAAGTTGTCAGGAGTAGTCAACATTGATTCATCAAGAGGCAATTGTGCTTGACCAACCTGGTAGCCTTCTAAGATGCCATCACTGGCTGGGTAGGTGTAGGGAGAGCAGTGGATATTATACACCTTGACTTCAGCAAGGCATTTGACACTGTCTCCCACAACACCCTTGTAAGGAAGCTTAGAAACGTGGGATATATGAGCGGATGGTGAAACGGGTTGAGAACTGGCTGACTAGCAGAGTTCAGAGAGTTGTGATCAGTGGCAGAGTCTAGTTGGAGGCCTGTAAACAGCAGTGTTCCCCAAGGATCAGTGCTGGGTTCACTCTTTTCAACATCTTTATATATGACCTCGATATAGAGTCCATTCTTAGCAAGTTTGTCAATGATATAAAGGTGGGAGGAGTGGCTAACACACCAGAAGGCAGTGCTGTCAGCGAGACCTGGATAGGCTGTATAATTGGATGAAGAGGAACGTGAAGAGTCAAAGTCAAATATAGAGTCCTGCACCTGAGAACAAGTAACGACATACAACAGAGCAGGATAGGGGATGAGCTGCTGGAGAGAAGTTCTGCAGAGAAAGACCTAGGTGTTCTGGTGGATGTAAGATTGAACATGAGCCAGTTGTGTTCCCTTGTGACCAAGAAGGACAATAGCAGCCTGGGATGTATTAAAAAGAATGCAGCCAGTAAGTGGAGAGAAGTGATCCCCCACCTCTACTCTGCCCTGGTGAGGTCACATGTGGAACATTATTTTTGTTTCTGGACTCCCAAGTTTAAGAAGACAGGGATCTCCTAGAAAGCATCTGTGTAGGGTCACAAAGATGATAAAGAGCTGAAGCATATTCCATGAGAGGTGATCTGATCAGTATTTATAAACAGCTAAAGTGTGGGAGACAATTGGAGGAGGCCAGACTCTTTTCAGTGGTACAGAATTACAGTGATTAGACAAGGAGCAATGACAAAAAACTGGAAAACATTCTGCACAAATATGTGGAAGAATTTCTCTCCAGTGAGGGTAACAGAACACTAGAACAGGCTGCCCAGTGAGTTTGTAGAGTCTCATTCTATGAAGACGTAAAATACCCATCTGTGTGACCTACTGCAGGTAACCTCCTTTAGCAGGTGGTTGGACTCAATGACCTCCAGAGGTCCCTTCCAACTCCTGGAATTCAGGAATTCATGACTATGTGATTCTAATAGAAACACTGGGAACCACTTATTGACATTAAAAAGGAATTTCTTTAAGAAAGGCAGAATCACATCATGGTGTTCAGCTGGTGAAATGAAATACAAGAGCGAGAGACAGGACATTTCAAAAGGTGTGATGTCAGAGGAGGACCACTGACATACTGACATTCCTCAAACCTACACTCCACAAAAGTGATCAAAGCAAGGTGGGGATTGTCATGGGAATAAGACAGAAATTCACGGAGCGCAGAAAGAGGATGCTGACATGAAACTTTAAGGGCATGTAATCTGAAGCCTGCTGTGCTTGTCTTTAAGCTGCAGCACCTTCCATTTGTGACAATTACAGTTACTTAGCAGGTTTCCTCAACTTTGACTGAAATGGAAGCTGCAATTCAGTAGAAGCTTCACCAAAAACCTTCCTGAGTTTGTACTCAAATTCACACAATAAATATTGACTGGCCATTCATGCTTACTTTTTTTTATTTTTATTTTTTACTTAATCTTACCTAGTGAAGTGTCTTGGCAAAGTCTAGTCTAAAAATACTGGAATTCAGAGTACCTATGTTTTATAACCAATATAGCATTAAAAATAGACTAAGGATCAGCAAGCAGTAAAGGTCAGATGCTTTCCTAGCTCCTTTAATAAGTAACTACAGCTTTTATTAATAAAGCTGCGCATTAAAGGTTATTTGAAAGAGTGTAAATGAACTCAGTTGCTGGAAATGTGGCAAGTGTGCTTTGCTTTACATTATGCTTCATAGTTTAGGCAATCCAACTGAGCTTCCCTAGATTGCTACAACTAATCTAAAACTGCTTCACGAGTTAATTTCATTCTGTAGTACAAATGAAAATAAAATTGTGCATCACTGGATTTTTCTAGTAAGTCATTATAAAGACAGAAAAAAGAAGTACATAAAAACATGAAAATATGCTTTTTATTTCTTTATTGATGCACACAAAAAAAAAAAAAAAAAAAAAAAAAAAAACCTGTGGTGTAGAACAGTTCAATATGCAATTTTCTCTATTAAAATATAAATATAATTACATTGGCATTAAAACTGTGTTGGTAGAACAACATAAATTAGAAAAAAAAATGGTAAAAAAAGAGAAACGAAGACACTATTTCTAAATTTATTTGTACCAGGTTTTTCCACAATTTATGTTTAATTTACAATTCAAGTAAACTATAGAGCACATAATGCACTGAAATAACCCAGATTACCAAGTTTAAAAAGAGCACCTCTAGAGATCATCTAGTCCAAACCCACTGCCAAATGAGGCTCCCTAGCCCAGGTTGCACAGGTAGGCATCCAGGAGGATCTTGAATGTCTCCAGAGAAGGAGACTCCACCACCTCTCTGTGCAGCCTGTGCCAGTCCTTCATCATCTGCCCTGTGAAGAAGTTCCCACTCACATTTGTGCAGAACTTCCTGAACATCAGTTTGTGGGCATTTCCCCTTGTCCCATCACCACACACTGCTGAGAAGAGTCCAGCCTCGTCCCTTTGCCTCCCACTCCTTAGATATTTATAGACATGGATCAGATCCCCTCTGAGTCTTCTTTTTTCAAGAGGTGCTTTCAGTCTTTACAGCATTGTGCAAGTAAGTACTAATGATAGGGCTATTTTATTCTGTAAAAATAAATGTCCACACAGACAAAATATTTCTTGGGAAATATGTAGAAACAAAGTAGCTGATAATCATAGCATTACTAATATTGTCAGTTGAGATATGTCTGATTGGACTGCTCAGCTCCTGCAGTAATATAACCATTTCAACTGGTAAAAACATGATAGCTGATTAAAGAGTATGTCTTACATGAGGTTAAGCTCACATCTTCAAGCTTTCAGCAGGGAATGAAATGAGTCAAATTTAAGTAGTGATTATATCTGAAACAAGTGAAGAAGGAAGAAATTAACCACTATTACATATCTGTTTGTACTTCAAAGTTCTTTGAAAAAGCAACGTCAATAGCCCACCAATTGTGTGTCATATGACAAAACTGACTTGTAGTACCACTTCCTTATATTTTTGTCTGATTTGAATAGTGTCAAATCTAGGTGCCACTTGGAAACTGTTAACTGTTGTTAACTGATTGCGAATTGGAATGTGTGTTATTAAACCATGCAGAATTAGCACAGATCTTTTTCTTCTGCAGACAGAGTAGAATGCTTCTCCTGTAATTAAGTGATTTTCTTACTGTCAGTTGGCTAAAACCAACTAATGATTTCTAACAACAATATCTGACAAGTTAGGCAAGTCTTTTCCACTCTTAAAACAACCTAGGACATGCCTATTTTTTCCCCCATGGAGTGTTTAAGACTTTCATGTTTGAAAAGCAATATTTCAGAATTTTTGAGTGTTTGTCAAATATATTTGGAATTCCATGTAACTGCATATCAAAGGTTTTGGGAAAGTTCATCCTGAAGCAGGGGAAATTACGAACACATGCACTTGGAGACCGAGAAGGGGAAGCAAGGAAAAGGTAGGGAAATGGTCCTAAAAAAAAAAAGCAATAAAGATCTAAGGGATAAAACTATTTTACTACATACAATAGCAGAATGCAAGATAACACAATATAATACAATATAATTGAGATTTAACATAGTAAATCAAATAAGTCAGAGGGAGAGACTCTCCAGAATTGAAGGCCTTACTCTAATGATGGGGTGAGACTGCTAGTTGCAGAGATAAACAGCAAAAGGGACAGTCTTGTGACACATGAGCAGTTCTGTCTTTCCCTCTGAATGGAAAATTGAAACAGTGAAGTCTTTTGAGAGATGCAGTTCTTCTCTTCTGTGAAAGGTACCCTAGAACTACTGACAATCCATGGAACTGGAGCATTAACTCTTAAAACTCCCAGTGCACTACATGATGTTATGATGAGGAATACTGATAACAAAAATCATGATGTCAATGTTTTACAGGCTGGCTTGGCCCAGTTCTGTGACAAATGGAGTGGTGGAGACCACAGGCCCTTGTCCTGGGGAAAGGGAAAGGGAAGAAAAGGAAAAGGGAAATAGGCCTAAAAATAAAACAGCAACAATTATCTGAGGAGGAATTATACTTTACTAAGTAAGACATCAGACTGCAAAATAACAATATAATACAATATAAAAGGAATTTAAGCTAATAAATGAAATAAAATGAGAGAGTGTCTGAAAACCAAAGGCCTTATACTAGTGAAAGCATGAAGCCAAGGCAGCTAAGGAGCACCCGCTGCTGGGATGATCTGCAAGACAAAAATGCAACATCTCACGATACTTGAACACTTTTATCTTTCCCTCAGCAGAAAACAGAAAAAATGCAAAGCAACACAAAGTCCTCTGGGGAAGGCATATCTTCTCTTCTGAGATAGGTATACCCAGATCAATTGGTGATCTACAGAATTGGAGCATTAACTCTTTAATTCCAAATGCACTAAGCGATGTTATGATGCAGAATACCAATAACAAAAATCATAAAACCATGACACTTAACACTGCCTAGATTTTGATATCATGGCTGGCTCCTAATGCTAAGCTCCAAGAATAACCTCTAGAAAAAACAGCATCTGCAGTCATGTGATACTCCTTAAATTAGTTCTTATAAACCTAACTGAAGTACACTGCAGAGTATACAAGCTATACCAGCAGGGGTCATTTTTCTTCTGTCTTCTGAAAGGTTTATTGGACAGTAGTGGTGATGTTTTTTCCTTAGTTTGTTTATGCAAATTAGTTCACATGAAATTCCAAATTATACCTTACTTTTGAATTGTCTATGCTGTTTCTGTTCCTTTTGCCTATTAAAGTGTTGGTTTCAGTATTTCATACATATTCTAAAACATCTTTACTGCTTAATAGTTCAACCATTAATATGTAGACAAATTTTGTTGATAAGCTATACAAACTGAAGAGTGTTTTTTTTTTTTGTCTTCAATTTTTGCAGAAATGAAGCATGAAGAACCCAAAAAAAGACATAAAACTTCCTTGCACTCCAGCAAAACCGCTTGTACAATTACATACTATAGTTTTGGGGGGATTTTTAGTTTGGTTTTTTTGTTTGTTTTAAAGGATCAAAAATACTATGTCCAGGCTCATGCAGCAATAAAGGCTTCTGTATGACTGATGTGGAATAGCTCTGCAGAAAATGGATCCTAGGCACAGCAGCAGTGCCCCCAAGAAGGAAAAAAAGAACATGACGTATCTTAGCCTACATGAAAAAAGGTATAGCCCCAGGTCCTGGTCTTCGGCCTATGAATGCATTTGAATTTCATGCTCAGTCTAAGGTTTGCCCTGAACAAGTCTGACATAGTGGTGTAAGTCCCATGGAGGCTATTAAGGCAATTGAAGTCTGGAGTCTAGGTTGTCCAAGGACAGGCTGTAGGAGCTGGTTATGCTCCACATGGGAAAAAGTATGGCTTTCAAACACCTCTGTGGTATATAATGATATCTGACAGAAAATAAAATAAAAAGGCAGTCTTTCAAAATGTCCACATTAACACGGTAACAGGAAAGTTCAACAAAACAGATGAGTGATATCTTTGTTGTTTTTTTCCTATTTTGAAAGTAGTAAAGTGCCAGGACAGGTTGCTAGAAGATGTTGTGAGGTTCCCATTACTGAAGATACTTCAACAGTTAATTGGACAAGACAAAAGTAGGAACTGTTTTGAGACAGATGACTTTCAGAGGTCCCTTCCAAACGAAATTATTGTATGACTCCGTTCTACATATTTTCTATGTATATGCACCATGTGTGAGGGTACAGTACTCATTTTATTTACTGTATAAAGCATTACAAGAAAAATACATTGCAAATTGAGGAATGAAAAAACAGGTGAACTCTGGTCCCAACTATTCCATCTCATGGACCTTTGGAACCACCTCAGTATTAGTGAAACACCCTGTGAACATCTTTCCTAGCAATTACGAAATGTGAGTTAGTTATGTCACATACTTAAACACGTAAATGTTAGAAAGGATTTTTTTTTAAATAATAAATGAATGGTTTGAAAGCTTTTTTTTTCACAATTTAAAAATTTCATTAAGAGATAATACTTCTAGAGTCAAAGAGTGTAATAGTAGAAAGAGAGGTTTACTCTTCAATCAGTTAAGAGTTGCTATGGCAGATATGTTAGCCTAGTCTCTAAGTCATCTGTGGTTATCTAATATTTCTGCTATAAAACACGAAGACTACAGTCAACCAGAAAATGTAAGTTAAAACACTATATTACAATCTCAATTTTTTTATTATAGATCATGGTCATGTGTATGTACTGTATCTCCATAAACTAATTCTACTACACTTTGAAGACTTGTATATTTATCCATACATAGAAATGAAATCATTTGCATATAGATATAATGCAGAATTTATACCACACTGAAGCTAATTAAATCATTCAGCGACAGTTCAGATTATGCATGAATGAATGAAATAATCAAATTATTAACAATTATCTACAAATTAGATTTAATTCAGCTACAGGAATGAATGTTTTTGCATTTTTAACAAGGATAATGGAAACACGGGAATTTTTTAAATGGGATTGATATAGAATTTTTCCACTTTCTGGCCTGGTATTAATGCTCCTCGTATTCAAAGAGGTTACAATCTACAGAAGAAAAGCTGGTAGATCTGTTGGTATTCAGAAGAAACATGCAGCAACATCAATTGAGTTCAAGTTAAAGAGGATCACAGGTGATAACATAATCTGATTTTCCATTGTACTTGCACTTTTACACCTGCTGAACAGACTAATTTCCTGCCAAATCAGAATAGAAGTGTTTTATATCTGCTCTGCATGGGAATGAGAAGACTGCAGATAATAAAAGAGGTACAGAGAAACCATTTGGGACAATTTAAAAAGCTTTATGATGCAAGCCAAAGCAGCCCAGTTAAATGAAATGTGTTATTGTTCATAAAGAAAAAAATACATAATAAAAAAAATCAACTTAGTCAAAAGCCATGTAACTACAGGGCAGTAGCTTCAGCAGACAGAAATTGTTTTGAAAAACTTTGATGCAGTAAGTTCATAAATTACATAAGTTCATGAATAACAAGTATAGCACACTCTTGTTTTGTAAATACTCCCTCCAAGCGATAAACACCTGCTTTATGGATCATGAATAACTAATGGAATATAATGAAGAGAGTTCATCAATTTCTCTCTGTAAGATAAAGAGAAAAAAAAAGTGGTGATACTGAATATAGGTATTATTTCCACTGCTATTATTACATACAACATACAGTTGTAGTTCCCCCTGAATGAGGCATTGTAACAAAACATAAAAGCAATCACAGTTTTTCATGGAGCATGCTGTAACTATTACAATTTACCATTGCACACTAGCGACTGAACTTACTTCATTAACAACTGACTCTTCTGCCTGAATTCTGCAGAAAGTGTGCATAATTCCTGCTTGATATACTAGTTATCAATGACAAATCAGCTGTTCCAAGCAGCAGTTAGCCTCTTAGCTCAGCAACTCTGTGACTGTTCCCACTCCAACCCTTCTTTTTCTCAGTCATGCACTGCAGTGATAATGAAGTCATCCATCCTCCTGACAACAACGACCTTAACCCTTTGATGCAGGAGTCAACTACAGAATCTTTAAATCAAAGAAAGGGAAAACTACTAACAATATATATTAATGTTACAAAAGGCTTTATTTTTCTTCTCTCAGGTAAGCAAATTTGCACTCATTTACACATCTTCATGTACTGTAATCTGTATGTAAAAAGTGTTTGATGGCAGTATACAATAAATATATTTTTTCAACATTAAGTCAGGGATGGCTGCACTGTTCAAAAGTGGTAAAGCTTTGACTTCTGAAGGTCATCATAAAAGGGCTCCTGTAAGACCTTTCTGTCATGCTTCTAAATACACAGTATATACTGACAAGAAAATAGGATGGCAAAATGATAGAATTTGAAATGGACAAAAAAAAAAAACAAAAAAAACCCACCCTTTTCTCTACTCTCGATCACAGATGTTTCACTTACTCAGTTCAGTACAGTAATTCAGGGCTCACGCGATTAGAAAAATAAAAATAAATATATACATATACTTTTTCCATTACATTCTATAAAAGACAGCTGAGACAACACAAATTCAGCCCCCATTTTCCCTTTTGAACATTTTATGACAGCCTTTTCTGGGTAGAGTTACTATATGTACAAGGACATAGCTAAAATATCTTTCATAAATTCAATTATTTGTCAAGGATTAGATTAAAGAGCAATTGCAAAATGTGTTAATCAGAGGACAGAGGTTAGTGACAGAGGTACACAATCAAAAACAATTCCACTTTTTTAATCTGAAGCACAAAAAAATTTGAATGTAAGTTTGTGTTATGCAAGCAGTAAGAATGATGTCTTGTGCTGGATGGAATACATGTATGCTTAGATTTTTTGGATGGTGGGTAGAGATTCATTAATCACTATCCACAAAATCTAACAATGCAAACATACGATCTAACACTAGAGGTTCAAGTGGTTAATTTTCATGGGAGATAATTGCACATCTGAGCTTGAATAACCTGAATCTTATTTTAGGGAAATTCTTGACCTTAGTACAGTCCCCAGATTTCCTATCCATTGACTCATTTAAATGTTCACTGTTCTCCTTGTCTAGGTAACTCAAAATGTACGCTTAAACTCACTGAAAAAATAATAATAAAAAAATAATAAAAAAATAAACAGGCAAATTAGTAACTATTTAGAAAACAATTATGCCACTCCCACTTAATCAAAATGATCAGCATCAACTCTGAGTGTTCTGCCCATCTGCACTCCCTTTTTCTCTTTTTTTTCTTTCTTTTTTTTTTAATGTATACTAGAGTGTTCTGAAAGTATTTTACAACAGCATTTCATTTCATTTCATTTTACCTCAGGCTCCCTAGAGGTAGAAAGATAGTACTGTTCATCTAAATCTATTGAAACCAACAATTCTCCAATCCCTACAGTTTTACATCTGGGAAGACTAATCTTCTGTTTAAAATTTACATAAGGGTGAAAATACTTAAGTAACACCTATTTTTAGTAGTTTTCAATTATTTTTACTAGCAAATGTTTATCACCTTTTTTGTACCACCTAGAATTTCATTAAGCAAAAAGGATAATCTATTTCATACTACTGATCAAAAAATGAGCCTACTACTGGAAGAAAAAAAAAAAGAAACACTTCTTTGCTTAGAAAAGAGGAACACATAGTCTGCACTATTTTCACAGCAGATTAAAACTCTCCCATATGCTCCCTAAAGATTTTTATTAAGCAAGACCTTTCATGTACTTCACAAAATTCAGGTTTTGTAATAGCTCTTCATTAAGGATGAATTCAAAGCAGTCTGCCTTTTGCCTTTTAAGCAGAAAATGCTTGTAAGGGAGCTTTGAGTTTAACACAGTGTTATCAAAAACAGCTAGGATTAAGCCATGGGATATCCCCATAATTAGTTTACCTACAATAAGCCTAGGTTTATTTGAAAAATTGCCTGTTTGTAGCCTTAAATTTTTAAAATGTAGGTGCTAAAGTAACAATCTTATTTCTCATTTTCTCCCTATTTCCCTTTAACACTGATATTAGCTTCGAGTTAGACAGTTTGTACTGAAGCTAAATAAAGATTCTGAATAAATCAATCAAAAAAAGTATATTTCCAGATGTCCACTGCATCCCCATTTGATTCACTGCTTCTTCAGTGATGTGAAATCTTGGCATTATTTAAATTACATTAAACAGAGGATTTTTTAAATGATCACTGCTAAGTGACTCAAAACATCATCTGCAAAATAAGAACTATCCATCTGGGAGAACTCATTCCAGATTTTGGCATACCATAATGGCAAAAGGACCAGTGCAAAGTAGGCTACACCATTTCGGTCCTACTTGCACCTTCTATTACCATTCTATTTTATGGGTACCAGGTTCTAGATTATCAGGGGCAGGGAGCAGAAGGTTATTGTCATCACCACTTTGGAGTCTGATTTGATTGTCAGTGCCCATAATTCAGATCCTAAGAGGGGAGGCCCATGTTTGTAGCATCTTCAGGGCACTGGGTCTGCTGTCTCTAGGTCTTTCATTCAGGTCCTGCAGGATTTCATAGGCTTTCTTTGTACAACCCTGCAGGGATTGAGAGCCTGTCTTCAGGGCAGCCTTAAGAATACTGGCATTCAATAAGTCCTTCCCCCATCAGATTAAATGGCAGATGGAATCACCATTCAATTATGACTTCTACTGCCCAGCACTGTACCACTGTGCCAGTAAAATGACTCCCCTGGTTCATCTTGATAACTTGAGTTGTCCCATAGGAAGCCATCAACTTAGTGAGTGCCTTGATGGCATATACCTGGTTTGATTTGCTCTCGGTGCAGGATAGGCCAGCATTAGCACACTTGCTCTGATGCAGGTCAGGGCATACTCAGCCCTCTCAGATTGAGAGAGGGGCCTAATGTAATCAGCCTGCCATTGCTGGAGAGTACTATGTACTCATGCAAGATAGGCTGTTGTTTTGGGCAGCAATCTCAGTCTCATCTTGGAGCAAGCATCACAGTCTCAGCATGCCTGGATGATATCAGATAGTTTAAGGGCAGACCCAGTGCTTTAGCAGCTGCCTACATTGGCTTTTGCCTGGCATGCTGTAGCTTCTGATGTAACCAGTGGGCAATGTTCTCAGATGGTGAATTCTCAATCCATCAAATTTAGGCCAGCGTGTCAGCTTCATCATTTCCCAGCAACTGTAGAGGTTGGTGGCCAGATATGTGGCAGCCAAATATGGTCCTGCATTTAACCACATTCTGTACATCTAAACACACAGCTGTACCCCAGATTGCTTGGGTGTGGATAGCCCAGTCCTGGGTAGCCTACTTCACGATCCAAAGAGTGAGCCCCCAGAACACAGCCCAACTATCTGTGTAGTTGTCCAAGATACCATCACTGGGTTCCTTGGTTATAACCAACTATCCACACAGCTCGCAGTTCTGCCCTCTGGCTACTCTCACCATCCCCCTCTTCAAACCAGACTGTTTAAGTGGAGGGATGGTATGCCACTGCTCTCCTCTTGCTAGGGTTACCCTTGCTGGACCCATCCATACACCAGGCATCTTCAGGGCTAAGATATTTTCCTTCCAAAATAGGACTGTTCTCTGACTGAGTGTCCATTGTGTCTCTTGGCACATCACTGTGACATGTCACTGGGCCTAGGATCTTGGTTGGGCCTAGGTTGATTTGAGGCAGAACTTACAGAAATTGACATAGAAACTGATTCTTAAAAGGCTCATTTTATCCATCCAAGGGTTATATATGAATTACAACTTAAGTATGGCGGTCAACATATTGTCAGTATTCCAAACTACTTTATTTTAGAGTTAGGTATTTTTTGAGTGGAAGCAAAATAAGAGCTCGTGGAACTAGTGTCAGTGCATAAATTGGATGCTTACTGTTGATGTCCAAAGTAGTTTTGTTATTTGTATCAGGAGTGAAAATATATCTACGTACTATTCCTGTTTTCTTCATTTTCTTATCAGATGTGACCTCAGAAAAATAAGGGAGTTCAGATTTTCTTTCTTGATGTCAAAATATTCTGTATAGAAATAGTAACAGCAAAGGGAACAGTGCAAATGAGAGCATGTTATAAAAAGAAGGAAAAGAATGCCTATCTATCTCCGCGGATCTAGGTTCACAGAAAAGAACTCCAAAAGGAGGGATCTCCATAAAGAGATCCTTTCTCAGTGGCAGTCAGCCCTTAAATAAGGTCTAAGGTGAACTGTCTTCAACTGTGCTTCCACAGCTGATTAGGTCTTTTCTCCAGGTACTCAATCAATGATCCAGGCCATGATTCAGCAGTTCACATACACATAGTAAGGCAGCATTTAATTCATACTGAAGTGATTAAAACCTCAGAATTTGTGGATTAGAAATCACAGTGTGTTTTTAGATTTGAGGTACATTTTTATCTCTGTTTTAAATTTTAGAAGCATACCTCAGTTATTTGACTTTATCTTAAATAAAAATGATTTTTCAAAGCTCAACATCAAGGAAAAGAAAAAAGCGAATTTTTTTCAGTAGTTTAAAGCATGTAAATAGAAGAGAAAACACTGAAACTGTAATACTGAGATCTGTGAGAATTAATTCAAAATTGTGGAGTTCTGTTTTAAACTGACACTTTCTAATGTTAGGTAGAAAAATCAAAATTTGCCCATTCCTTATAAGTAACAAAGCTTTATTTTCCTCCCTGTAATCAAATAATGAATTAATAACAGCATGGATTAAAGAAATGAAGAATCATTAATATAATCAAAATCTCTCCAGAGACTACTGTCATTACCCATTAAAAAACAACTGACAAGTTCTTCTTCATTTGCTATTAATCTTCCACTTTTCCTCCACAATTTAATACAGCAACATTTTATTTAATTAGTATGCTCATTATAAAAATTTGTCATAGTGATTTAGTTGACACAAGTTGTCTAACACTGACTGTACAGATGGCAGAGTACCAGTGTCTAGTCTCAGAGGGACTATTTGACCAATGCAGTAAAAGAGCAATAAACAAAATAACAACATTGCAGCCCACTCCAGTTTATGTAGGCAGTCAGCCTTTTATCGCTGTAAAACCTTGAAATGGATGTACGAGTGCTGCTGCTATAAACAAAGAGTTGTTTACAGCTTTAGGATGGCAGACACCAGTACTGGCCTAGAAGCTTCAGCAGCCTGAATGTCAGAAACTGACTAATGTGGAGAAGCATACTGTAGCTGGTTTTATGGAGAATATGTTTTATAAACCCCTAGGGGCAATTTATCACAAATTCATCCACTCTGCTGCACATTGCGGCTTTAATGTTGAATCCAGGATTTCAGTCCACGCATCAGCTTCAGCATAGAATGAAGGGGATTCAAACTGTATACTAGTTTATCTTCACTCAATCATGGTAATTATTGAATTTCTTCACAGAAAATAAAGTCTAAAAGCCAATTTTCCCATTTTTACAAGAGAAATAGTCTGTGGCATATAGCTAAATTATTAGAAAAAATCAAATTTAATTACTATTATATTCCATTTCATAGTTTCTCGAGTATCTGCGTCCAATTATTCAAATTGTGTGAATTCTATTTAATAATTAAAAAGAAAAAAAAAAGAAAAAATGAATAAAAATACTTTAAAAGCTGATAAAGAGAACAGATAAAATTTATATTGGCTTGTTTAATAAAGTATTGACAGCCAATAAATAATCACCATTTCCTTCTATCCCTTGGCAATTAGATGGCAACTACTACATTTTTCATCATATTTCCTCTTTGCACAGTATGTTAACACCTGATATGGACTCAAAATGTAAAATCAGATACTGAGCACCACATGGAAAATCTAACTTTAGATCTTGGACTATAAGCTGTTTTCCTTTCACTAATAGCTGTTCTGTCTTAATGTAAAATCACTGAACTACAAAAATAATTATTTGGGTAGAAAATACGAGGTAAGAATATATTCTGAGGAATTTGTGGCAAGATTCAAATCTGTATAGGATTTCTTTCATGACTCTTTTGATGCTCTGGATCTTGATTTATAGTTAGACAGTCACTCCGGCTCTTCAGAAACTTTCTGTTAAAACACTTAACACAGTTTATACAATTTCAATAGCATAACCACCTTCACATTACAAGTTGCGCAGCTTTTTGCATCCTTTCAAATTTGTAGCTGGGGATTATTTGAGTGCTTCCAAGATGATCTGAATTTTCAGTGAGGGCTTGAGCTGAAAAAACTTGTGTAGGCTCAATGTTTTCATATGCTTGCACAAAATCTCTCAGGCTTGTATCTATATATGAATCTTTGCCTCTCTGAATTTTAAACTTTGGCTTTTCTGAATACAAGCAATGATGTTCTCATCCTCAGGAACATTTTAGAAATGGTTTCAAACAAAATTGGATTGGCAGGATCATTGATGTGCATTTCTTTATAAGAAACCTTAAGATTAACTTCTACAAGATTATGAGATGGGCTTTCTTCAACATACTAAGCAAGAAAAAAGATATCCATAAATAGATATACTTGTAGGTAAGTTTTGATATGTTATTTTTGCAGCCAGACTATAACTTAACATCTCCACAAAGATTTGCAAGAGCTTTTGAGAATGAGTAACACCAGAAGGAAAAACTTCAGTGGGATATAAAATATCTCACGGATTAACTATCTCAAGCTGATTGCCCAGGAAGAATAGAAAACAGAGAGAATAGTCTATCTTCATAAATTTAATGCTGACATTATAAATGAAGAGATTTGATTTAGTACAAAATACATCACAGGGTATGAATATTGGAACAATTAAAAGCTAGGGAAAAATCAGTCAATCAATCCACTTTCCAGGAGTGGATAACACGTACAACAATTATATTATAAGCTGTGTAAGAAATGTTGAAAGTCATTTTAATACATATTTCATGATCTAAGAGAAAAGTTCCAAAATAAGGACTATAAGAAACAAGAAGTCCCAAATAAAACAAAATTTCATTCAAAATACCAGCTAAGCACATAGGTGAAAGGAAATTCAGTGAAAGATAGATTTTGAGAAAAAAAAGATTATTTTTGGAATAAGTGTGGTCTATGCAAGTGCAATATTAATCTGACTTTTTGATTATGAATAAATCTGTATCTTTCTTACCATATAAATACTAGACAACAATAACCTTAATAAATACAGTATATGCCAAATTTTATTATATTCAAAGAACCACAACATAAATGAATTCAGGGCTCTTTTCCACTTAGGAACAAGAAATACATCTACCTAATGATATTATATTACCAGTACTCACATTAATACTATATATTTTAATTAATTATCATACAGTGGTATAGCTACACTTAAGTGTTTGGTCTTCTGCATTCTTGTTTTTTTTCCCTTTCATCATAAGTAAATGTAACACCAATGGCAAAGTGCAGCGACATTCTAAAAAAGTGACTCCTATTAATAGAAGATCATTCAACAATAATTTTAGCTCTCTCATTTTCTGATTGGACAGTATTGTCCTCAACATCACTAAAAAGTGTACAAAGTTGTCCCAGCAGTGCTAAAAGATCTCTCGGGAACTTTTCAGCTGAAGAAGACTAAAATAAGAACAAGAATCAGCTCCAATGGCAAAACGAACACAAGGAGCACAGATAGACTTGTACAGATAACTGCTAACAAAACAAGGCTTTGATTTTATGCCAAGTTATGCATCTATATGAGACAATGCCTGTAGCAATGTACACTCCAGGTACACTAGAATAAAGATATTTATGCATTCTTTAAAGCCATCTTATATTTATTTTCTAAATCTATTGCCGTTCACTAAGCCATGAATGATCAACCTTTTTTCTGTCAACAAGTGAAGAATTAATTGTCTTGGGACACATATATGTAGCTTGCTCCAAAACTAATGCCTTCTATTTATTTCCATGGAAACTAAAGCATATTCAATGAACTTAGCAACACTATGTGGTAGAGCAAATTCTCAGCTACAAAACCCTACTTTTCAATACAGCCACCACCATTAGCGATACATTTTTATCTGCAATGAACAGGAGCCTGCATGCCACAGCTTCCACCAGTGGAGTGATCCACTGTTGCTGTCACCACTGCTGAAATGCACCACCAACCACCTCCCTGTTCTCATATCCACTGTTTGACCTCCACAAAAGTTCAGTAGTCATCAATGAAATTCAGCGGGTGCAATTTTTTTCCACATGGAGGAATTCCACACGTCTGTGTCAGACACCATTTTTCCAGAATGCCTTTCTGCTTGATATTCATTGCACAGTAACAAAATGTTGCTGAATATTGGCAGAAGGTTCAACCTCTACTGGCATACCACCACCATCTGCCTTTGATGTCAAGGGCTGACATAATATAATAGGAGGGATTATGTTCAGAGCTACCATCGTAAAATATATAATACATTTAATGTATCTAAGAAATAAAACAATTTATTTTTGTCATGGTTTTATGATTTTTGTTACCGATATACCACATCACAACATCACGTAGTGCACTGATAGATAATGCTCCTGTTCCATGGACTGTTAGTAGTTCTGGGTACCTGATTCTTGGAATAGAAACTACAGCTTCCAGAATACTTAATTGTTGCTCTTTCCATTTGCCATTCAGAGGGAAATATAAAATTTTTTGGGACTCACGAGACTGACCCCTCTTTTTTCTGCTTGTCTTTGCAGTGTATGCTCCCTAGCCATCTCTCCTTCAGCATTATAGTGAAGTCTTCAGTTTTGGAGAGTTTCTCATTTATTTGATTTATTACTGTCAATTCTAATTATATTGTATTCTATTGTATTATCTTGCATTCCGCTATCACATTTAGTACATTAATTTTCTCCCTCAGCTTGTTATCACTGTTTTGTTTTTAGGGTCATCTCTCTGTCTTTTCCCCTCCCCCCCTTTCCTCTCTCCTAGGGTTTGGGTCCCTCATCCCCACTAGTCATGGAACTGATGTGCCAGAACCATGACAATTTTTAATACATTTTATTAAAACATAAAAAGGGATTTCAACAAAACCATGAAAGTAGTGGCATATTTGACCATGTTTTTGTGAAACTAGCAGACTGATCTGTTTTGATGACAGTGTTTTCAGTTCTTCATGAGGTCTCAAGTTGTTTGTCAGGAATTTTTGATGAAATTTCATTTTTCCTGTGCTTCACCTCTGAAAACAGTTGCTCACAAAAACAAATACTGTGTTGATGTAAATAAGGTGTGCCTGTGAAGCAAGGGCTATTTCCTTCTGTAAAGATAGGGCCAATGAAGGCCTAATAAATAAATACAATCAGATTTTTTTAAATCATCATCTAATTATAACCCTGTATTTTCCATTCAAAAATTTGCAGGTCATGTATTTATTCTGACTGAAAAAGGAGTCACAAATATACCAAAAACTTGGTACTATTCTCACTATCTTGAAACTTGTTCTCAAATTCCTTTATCACAATCATAAGCAAAACCTCAAACTTTTTGCTGTTCACAGGACTGTATTTAGCCAATGTATCAAAATGTGTAAAATTACTTGCCATAACTTCATTTAGCACTGCACTGTTCCCTCTCCTTGTCCTGGTTTCAGTCAAGATAAGGTTAATAGTGTACCATCGTTTTGTTGTTGCTGAGCAATAGGTATGCACTGTCTGCTGCCATGATGGCATGAGACAGGGCAGTCCACTTTGCAAGCTATGATGAGCTGCATGTGGACTATGGGCTGTGGGTTTGACGTCTGCTTTAAGCCTTCCTGGAAGGAACTCTGTTCGGAACTCATTGTTTTCTGCTTCCATTGATCAGCTTCATAAGAAACCTGGTACTATTTCAGCTTCAGGACGAAATACAACTTGGAAGCTGTTTCTAATCTTTAAGACATGCATAGGTCATGTACAGAAGTGATATGTTATCCCAGATGCTGACTATTTTAATGTTATGCAGCTTCTCACTGTTAAAGCAAAAACGTCTGCAAAAATAAGAAGCTCTCAAAAGTGACACAACCTGGTCGGATGTATTTCTGCTGACCAGGCACCTCACACAGTCTATAGTGATCCACAAGGTATATTTTGATCACTGTTTGCAGTGAAGATTGCACTGTTTGAGGATGAGTATGTCCTAGCTATGACTGAGGAAAGTCTGATCTGGCACCAGCTGCAGATCTCATGAGTGTACGGGAGGTGAAGGAAAGTGGGGATTAAAAATAGAAATGCAAGCATGTGCTTATAAAAGCATGGCACTACATGATAAACAATAGCTTTCCTTGGAATCACCATGAATGTAGTCACTGAGAGACAAAAGTAGGCATTAATCTCTCGATCAGTAACAAGTAAGAAAAAAAGAAAATGACAAGTTTGCTGTTCCAGTGCACTGCTCTGATAACAGATACAAATACTGTCCTGTCTTTCTCAAGTAATGTGTATGTAACTGTAAGGCATGGATCAGGATATATTTTCTGTCCCTCAAAACATGCCTAAATTTGTTGTAATCTAGAATATTAACTGAGAATGCTGTATATACAAACCAATCACTTTCAACTTCAACCCATCAAGCATCATATATACTTGTTATTGCATTTCACTGTGAAAATTCACACATGCAGTATATTCTGTAAATAAATATCACAAAAGAATTTTATTCAGCTCGTGTTTGTTTGTTTGTTTGTTTGTTTTCTGAAAAAAGGAATACTGGGAACAGTAACATAAGAGTCTTCATTCTTATGAAGCCTCACTCTCCATTCTCCCACTCTCCACTGACACTACAATGTTGAAAAACATGCACCTTGAACATGACAATGAGATATTTTTTTATCAACAGAGCAACTGGAGAGCAATGACTGAACAATTAAAAAACAAAAAAAAAAAAACTTGAAAGACAGGTTAAAAAAAATGTGTCTTGGAAAAACTGAAGTCCAGATGCACATTACCTTATGGTAAGTTGGAATAAAAATCATATCCTACCAAGGCTTTGATGTCAGAAGAGAGAGAATTATCACATTTAGCTAGTGGAGTACATTCACCCACTCTTCACTAACATGTCCATTATGAATGGGTGAACAAGATCTGTTCTTCTGAGTTAAAACATCTCAGTTAAAACTCAGATTTTCAGCATTTTCAAAATTGATAGCCTTTGAAACAAGAATTTAAGATGCTTAAGGCTTACAGTGCTTTTGCAGGACAAAATCAAATTTTATTTAAGAAATTTTGATGCACACTTACATATTGCTGATCCTTATGGAAAATCCCTTTAGCATTCCTCCCAAGAATTAGAAGCAATAGACCATATATGCTATTCCCCCTTTTTTCTCAACTTTAATTTTCATGGTCATGATAGATAGACAAGATGTATAATTAATTTGCTATTTATTCTAAGGAAATCAGGTAGCTTTTTTTTTTTTCTAATTTCAGCTCATAACTTCTTCCCCACTCTCAACTCACAAGAAATTCACAAGACTCATATTCCACTCCAAGTCTCTCCTTTTCCCCCATACTTTCATTTTCATATCTATTAATTTCTCCAAAATTCTTCCCCAGAATTTTTTTAAATTATTTTTTTTTCCCCAAGTGTAGGTGTGAGGATTTACCCATCTAAACTGGTTAAAAGTAAATAAAACAAAAATTAAACAAAAAATGTTAATGCATTAACTGTAAGCAAAACAGGACAATATTAGATACTTGAAAACCTAAATTTATGCTTAGTAACTCCATTTACTTTGTTTATTATTTAATTGAAATCAGTTGGGTAGTGTCCTACCAGAATCTAACAGAACCTTTCTCACATCACAAAGCATTGCACAATTTCAGCACTGCTTTGAATTATTGGTACTCAGGAGAGGCCAAGGAAGGAATGAAATGTCAAAGAAATAAATGCCAATGGTTTTGCAGGTCAGTATTTTGGCAGAACTATATGGAAAACCTTGTCTGCATTTGTGGAAGTACTTTAAGTTGCTTATATCCATGAAAAATAAAGTGCACCCAAATCTAAAAAAAACCTAATAAAAATAAATACATAAATGTAACAATATACTCCTCGACCAAGAGCTGATGGGAGAAAGGAAGTGTTTTGATTCATATCCCTTTTCTTTCTTCAAAAGTATTACAACATTTGAAAGCTTCATCATAGCAGAATATTTCCAGTGCTGAAATGATAATGTGATGGCTGCATAATTTACTGATCTGTTTATCAAGAAATGTTACAGAGCAATGTATAAGCAGGTGTGTAAGGCAAGCCTCAGACTTAGTAGCTCTATTAAACCATTAGTTTAGAAATGAGTGTGGAGATGTATTAATCATAAATTGCCAAAATCCAAAACCACAATTAGTGATACTGGGTAGGAAAAAACAACAGTGTTAAGAAACATTAATTGTAAAATTGGTATCTGTTTGGAATCTGAGAGAAGTGATATCTTTATACTTCCAACACTGACCCATAATCAGCTTTTATTGTCAGTGTATCTATAATATTTCCGCCTATAAATCAGAAAGTGAATGCTGAATAAGAATATCCACTTTTATCTATCTATCTATCTATCTATCTATCTATCTATCTATCTATCTATCTATCTATCTATCTATCTATCTATTTATTGGATAGCAAATATCATAGGTTACAGATGTGTTTATCTTTGGTTTCATGCATTCTTCAGGTATCCATATAGTCCAATAAATATGCTGTTTATATTTTTGCAATGAGAAATCCATAGGCTTAATATTAATCTAAAAATACAAGCCTCAGGATTTCTAAGGACATGACTTCTAAGGACTGTTGAGATCCCTCTTTTCACTTTTTCACTGATAACAGCAATTGTTAGTGACCAGGTGACTTAAATAATTTGCTTTAGATTTTGTCGAGCTTTGTATAGCTGGGCTGCATAACTCATTGCTACTTTTATATCCTTAAATAATAGTCAGTATCAACAAGCAGCATTATGGGATGTACTAACTATATATTATCTCAAAATAAAAGTGCTGCATAGAAAAGTTCAGGCATGAATTGATAGCAGAGGATTTGAAAGTATGGATCCATAATGATATGGGAGGACCCTGGCTAAAAGCAACTCAGAAGATGTCATTTAGTGGATGTTAAATGAATACAATCTTCATAGCTGGATAAAAAGTTTTGGAGATAACAAGGAGCACAAAACAAAATAAGCAACATAACAGAAAACATGAAACATCATTCATACACTGAAAAACCAAGAAATAATACAGAGTTGTAAGCCAGTGAATAAACAGAAAGTTAGTGGACTGCGTGACAAAGACACAATGATGATCCCAAGTGAACTCGGGTGTATGAAGAAGAAATCTCAAAGACATGTTATGGTGCTAGCTCACTGTGTTCTCTGCACCCTGAAATAGAAATCATTGACCTTTATGTCTATGAGCAGTGGAAAAATGATTTTGATGTCAAGGACATAGGAAGACACTACAAAATTATTTTATACTATTTGCAATTAATGTAAATGTGTAGTGACTGGATAATCTGAACAGACTGCAGCAATATCAATGCGCCTACATTAGCACAGCACCTTCATTTCACTCTTAAATAATAATAAGTTCTTGGCTTTCCTTTCCTCACATACATTCCACAAGTCCGTTAGGTGGTGAAGGATGCAGACATTCTATCAAATGATTTGTATGCATCTGGTGAGTTGTTTGTAGCAGTCTGACACACTTCAATTTGCAGTAACAGACACAACATTTCAGGGTGAAAATCAGTAAAAAAAGACACCTTTAAACACCACAAGTATTGTTTCCAATAAATCCTGCAAACATTATATTCAAATCTCACTAAACAGATTTGAAATATGAGCAGAAGTTAAAAAAAGATAGACGGATAGAAAAAAGTTATGCAGAAATGTAATGTGGTGGTTAGTTCCAGGACAAATATATATATATATATATATTAATATATATATATTAATAGGAATAGTGGAAGAACATCAATCAAATAAAAATAAAAAACAAAAATAATGCAACCATTAAAAATAATTGTTTTAAAGATATTTTTAAAGCCACTGACAGTTTTCTGTGCTAAAGAGATCTGTAATACTCTTAGCATTTCACAATGATAGATTTCATAATATCTTTATTTCAAAAGCACTTACTAATTTCTTAATGATCACAACCTGATATCACATTGAAACTCATGTCTGCTGTAATGCTTTTTAATTTTGAATGGCTAGCCTGTAATACTTCTGATCTGCATAAACCAGTGTACAATATACTTGCTGATATAATAACAAAATTTGCTTTGTAATCACAGATGCTCTGTACTAAGAATAACATCTTACTTCCAGTCCCTTGTAACCTCACAGCAGACAATACTGTGTTATAAAATGGCATACATTTTTTATTAGTTCACTGAAAGGATATGAAATTCAATTTTCAACTTACTCTCCAGACACTGCTTTTGTTTAATCGGTATGTGATGATTCAAAGAAAGCGAACCACATAAACCAAAGGTTTGAAGTTTTTTGTTTGTTTGTGTGTGTGTGTGTGTGCGTGTGTGTGTGTGTCTGTCTGTCTGTTTGTTTTTGTTTTGTTGTTAAGTTGGAGGAAGTTTGCTACATAATAAAATGCGCTTTGCTAGACAGTGACTCTCTTTAGAATAGTATAAAAGCACTGACTTTCTGAAGGGTAAAATTTCTTGCCACAAGCTCAATGAAGTCAGTGCAAGCAGCCCAAGTAACTGCAGTCACAGAAGTTCTGCTCCTTTTAACTACCCACAGTGGAATCAAATAAAAAATATATATGGCAACATTTATACAGGCATCCTTTTGATTTTTGTAAGCCTTATAGTAAACAAAGAAACAAACAAGGAACCTACAATCAATTACATACCTGTCTGCAGAAAGAATGGCAAAGAAATCAAAAAGGGACATGAGTTTCTACAGATTTACAGTAGTGTGAAAGAATTTATTCCACACTGTCCTTACTGTATGTCTGCATACCATACAGTTTCTACGCTATTTAGCAATTTCAAGCACATTTTGAAAATTTCTTGTTGTAGGGTCTGCAAAAGCAACTGTACTTTTGTATTTTGCCATACATTTCTAACAGCATAAAAATAAAGGAAAAAAACAAGGCAAGTTACCATATAATCTCTGATACTGACATGGCTGAGAAAAAAGAGAAATCTGCTTTCCAAAAATGAAGTAGAAAAATACTTCTACTGAAGTAGAAATTCATATATTTATATAATGAAAAGAGAAATCATAAACACACCTCTTTACAAAGATGATATTACTGAAAGACTGAAGAGTTCACATCATATCCAAAATAAAGAGTAGAAAAAATATAAATGAAAAAATCTGGAAATTATTACAAACACACTTCACCTTTCTATTGGTAGATTTCTATTGGTACAGTGTTCACAGAGTCACAGACCTGTAGGGGTTGGAAAGAACCTCCAGAAATCATTGAGTCCAACCCCGCTGCCAAAGCAACCTAGCCCAGGTTGCATAGGTAGGCATCCAGGCGGGCCTTAAACATCTCCAGAGAAGGAGCCTCCACAGCCTCTCTGCAGCCTGTGCCAGTGCTCCATTACTGCACTGTGAAGGAGTTCCCACACACATCTGTGCAGAACTTCCTATGCTTCAATTTGTGGCCCTTTTTCCTCAGCCTATTGCCACACACTGCAGAGAAGTGTCTGGCCTTGTCCCTTTGCCTCCCACTCCTTAGATATTTATAGATGTGGATCAGATCCCCTCTGAGTCTTCTTTTTTCAAGGCTGAATAGACCCAACTCTCTCAGTCTTTCCTCATAAGGGAGGTGTTCCATGCCCTTTATCATCTTTGTGGCCCTCCACTGGACTCTTTCAAGGAGATCCCTGTCTTTTTTGCACCAGGGAGCCCAGAACTGGACATGATACTCCAGGTAAAGGGAGTCAAGAATCTCATTCTGTAATTCTAAGAAAAATAAAAGTCCTATCAGATTCAAAAATAAATGAATAAATAAATTTTTATTACTGTGTGTGCAGCTGATAATGGACAAGCAAGAATTTCACTTCAATCCAGTTCTTCTAACCCTTTCTGATGTTGTTCCACCTCAATGTGCATCACGTTTGAGTATGTAACTACAAATGTAACTATCATAACTGCCATATTTATTTTACAGCATCTGCAAATGTATATGATTTTTATGTGCCATGAGGAATCTGCCAGTGTTTGAAATAACATATTTTAACAAGATCAGATAGTCTTTGCAGGAGGGATGAAAACAAAGCAGCTAACTGAAATAAGACAAATGATCTTTAGGTCACTGCCAGTATACCTCAAAATGTTAGATGGCCACCAACTGGGAGTGCGTAGCTTTTACATCACTTGGAAAACAAAGAAAAGAAGGTTTTACCTGTTACTGGATATGTCAGAAAACTGTCTTTTAACTACTGAGCATTATGAATTTATAATAAAGGAAGACAGAACACAATAAGTTATCTCTCTCCCTCCAGTCATCTAGACTAATTCCTACTGAGTAAGATATCTCTCCTTCCTAAAACCTGAATCAAGAGATTTTATCATCTAGAAGCTGTTAATAGGCACTTTCCCTACAGGGGAAAACATATTTTCAAACTTCCCATGAGCTCCTACTAATCAACATACTGGTAACAATCATAAAGACCACTAAGATATTGAAAAAAATCCTGTACTGTAATGGAAGAAAAAATGTACAAAATTGCTTTTGTTACTTTTTCTGTCATCTCTTGGGGAGATAGGAGCTGGCTACTAGAATTTACTTGCAGGAAAAAATAATAAAATGAAACAACACTAAAGGTTGATTCACCGTTGCCACACTGCTTGACAAAAAAGAACAGATTTTCTCATTTCTACAGACACTGAACAATGTAAAGTGAATGTAGGTAATCTTCAAATGCACAAACATAGTTGGTACCCATCATTTACTGTCCAAATCTGTAGCAAGTTGTACAACGGTGTCAGTGATAAAAATACACTTATTTGGATACTCAAACATTTTCTTGGAACTCCCCTAAACCATAGCAGAATGAAAATTCTTCTATGACATATTAATTACATTCATTGTAGTCATTGTAGTCTATTTATTTTGTCTTACACTGTTTACAAAATGTTTGCCTAAGCAGAGATGCTGCATTTATGTAAGAAGTCTTATCAGCCTATCTATAACTTAACTACACTTTTTAAGGAGTTTGAGGATAATGTAGGAATTCTTACTATTCTTTAACCTATATTCTTCCAAGAAAAATTCATTTTCATAATAACAAACTAAATGTAGCCAATAATTTGTACCAACATAACTAATTCTTATTCACCAGAAATTCACACCCTAATTATTACTCTTTGAATATATATATGTATATATATGTTCTGATAAAATTCATATTTTTGAGGTAGATAGCATGTCAGATTAGTATTCTGAGTATCTAATTCATTTACTAAAGGAATACATTAATGCATCATAGCAATATTACAGCCTTGAAGTGCACTATATGCCCATACTTTGAGACTCTTAATAATGCTTAATATTTGCACTTACCCTTTCCCCACACACACACTTCAAATAGTGAATTCTATAACCAAAAATCAGCTCTAAAAATTATCTATTTATTACTGATGGCAAAATGCCTCCTATGTATAATTATTCTGAAAACTATCATGAACAGCTTGTATTGTAATTGAAATAAGCATATTCTTAAAATTTGCAGTATGACTTGCTTGAACTATATCTTTTAATTCCAGACTAGATATTTTGCGTGATCAAAAGGAGACTTTTTTCTAAAATTTCAGTCTTAGTTGTGTATTGCATTTCAAAAGATGTAACCAAAGAAGACAGAGCAAATGTTACTCTCCTCTACTGTTACTGTAGAAAATTTTATCCTTCATCATCTCTGCTCAAGGTATCAAAACTTTCTCAGAAACACAGGCTAAAAATTAGGAAGTACTTCTGTGTTCATCTTGTTATGATCCCTGTTTCTTCCTAAGAATATTATCTGGTCATTTAAATACAATCAAGGATTCCAAATGTCTTTACTAACAGCACTTACAGCTTGCAGTGTCACAACGTGCCAATGTAAGATTACTCTCTCAAACTTGTGATTATTAATAAACAGTCATGTTATTTTTGCCTGCAATCACAAATTTGAAGGTGTGTGTGACTGAGAGCATGATTTACAATTTGAAAGAAAATTAATTCTTGCTAAGTATTTTCAAGAAACGGTGATCCAGAACAGTGCTCAAGAAAGGATAAAATAAAAACACTGAATAAAACTGAAAAAGAAAAAAAAAAAACCTCTTTCAAATCAGGCCTTCCTGAAGACTACTACAGTCATCCTTTATTTTCATGAGAGATAAACATAATTAGCTGAGTGTTATAGACTGAGACATCCATCAGGCTGGCCTACATCTTGAATCAAAGAGTTAAGATTTTTTTTTATAATGCAAGAATATAGTCTCATTAAAAGCAATTGACAATATTTTTCAGGATTGACAAAAAGTCAATATTTTTCCATAATTTTCTGCATGCTTTGGATAATTTTTCAATGGATGAAATATAACACATGTATTGAAAAAGAAAAAATGTTCTTTCTGTCAGTCACAATCCCAGGAAACTAATTAGGCAACTATAGCATCCTGAGGCAATCAAGAGTAAATGATAACTGAGTTTGTTGAAACTTAATGTTTTTGTGATAGATGATTACAGAGTCATGAATAGGACACATTTAAAGAACGTCCTAAAAATACGTACATTGCAAATGCAAGCCTCTGATTTATACATTATTCTTTGAATTACAAGATTGCCTTTAGTTCTTGTTTGCATTTACAATTTTGTTTCTTCCCGTTTTAATATTCATTTTGCATACAATCTAAACAAAAACTGATATAAAACACACAACCGTATTTGTGAAAACTGACACCATATCAATTCTGATATTAAAACATGTTCGATATCATTAAATACATTGATGTGATTCCTTTTGAAAAGGTTTCAGTGAGACTTGGAACAGGGGATTATCTTATCCATATTTGGTGTTGCTCTGTTTCTCATATCATTTTATTTCATACCATAGAACATTAAAGATCATCTAGTTCCAACTCCTTGGCCATTGGCAAAGTTGCTAATCACTGGACCAAGCTGTCCCAGATCCCATACAACCTGGCCTTGAATGCCTACTGAGTTAAGGCATCCATAACCACTCTGGGCAACCTGTTCCAATACCTCAACACGCTCTGAATAAAAAAATTCTCCCTAACATCTAACCTACATATACCCTCTTTTACATTAAAGTCATTCCTGCTTGTCACCTCTCTATGAGATATTGTAAAAAGTTGGCCCCCCTACGGTTTGTAAGCTCCCTTCAAGTACAGGAAGGTCGCAATAAGAGCCTTCTCCAAGCTAAACAAGCCCTATTCCTTTAATCTTTCTTCATAGGAGAGGTGCTTCAGCCCTAGGATCATCTTCATTGCCCTTTGGACCCACACTGACAGCTCCACATCCTTTGTGTGCTGGGGCCCAGGCCTGGACACAATACTCCAGATGAGGCCTCACAAAGACAAAGTAGAGGGAATCAGTCCCTTTCCTCTCTGCTGGCAACTCCTCTTTTGAAGTAATCCAGGATATTGTTGCCCATCAAGCTTTTTGTTTATCAGGACCCCTAAATCTTTTTCTGTGGGGCTTCTCTAAATGAATTTGTTTCAACAGAAGGGTTACACCTTGTATGTGGCCTTATTAAACCTCATCAGATTCTCATGTGCCCACTTCTTGATTTGCTCCACACATCATCCTGGTATGACTGTTCCTCCAGGTACAGTGCAACACCCCATGGAGGAATTCCTTTTTTCTTTTTCTTATTGCAATATTTAGAGCAGCCGCAGGCCCCATAGCAAGGATTGGGTCAACTGCAGTACTTGTAGTAATCATTGCTGCTACAAGGACTTGGAGTGTCCACTGCATTGTTAACAAAACAAGAGGCATTCTCTTTATCCCTAGAGGATGCTGAACAGTGTTGATCAGAACTTGGTAGGTATGGGTCAGGCCTGAGAGCAATGCAGTGACTTATGCCTCTTCAGAATTGCCAGGGTGGCAGCAGACCATTTCCACTAGTTTTCTACTAGATTTTCAGGATTCTGCAGTTGTTGAGAGCTGACACTTCAAAACACTGGGGGTGCTTTCTAGATATCTGTCCATACCATCCCACACTCCTTGCTACTCGGGACTAGAATACCTCAGGACAAATCTCCGGGTGATATTCTTAAATAACTGTTAAATCATAAACCTAATCTGAAAAACATTAAAAAAAAAAAAACATGTAGCAGCAGGAGCATGATGGTTTGACCATCCCACAGATATTCAAAATTCTCGAGAGCCATTGTAGCTAGTCCAGGAGAAGAAGGAAAATGAAAGAGAAAGGGAGCTTGAGGGACTGCTGGAAAATCTCCCTGAAGTCCATCTCTCCTCCATAGCCTGGCCCTCTGAGGACACAAAGCGAAGTGTGTAATTACTGATAGTATCAACAGTATGGTTTCCAAAGCTCAAAGATTACTGCGATGCCATATATACACAAAATATTAGTTTATCATTTGCCAATTTTATTGCAGTATAAACCAGGATCACATAGCATAGCAAAAGAAATGCCTTAATCCAGACTCCAGAAATGACAAACACAGCAGGACAAACAAACACCAGATGAAGAGCTACACATTATCACTGAAACATGCATGTAGACTCCACAGCTCAAAGCTGCTGCATTGGGGTGTGCTCCAGCGCAGCCACAGTGCCCTGTACACCCTACGGATTCTCACAGGTAAAAAAACTGGAAGGAATGCAAAGTGTCAGAGCCTTGCACACACTGCATTCCTCATGGGACTTGGCTGTCTCTGCTAAGGATCCAGCTCTACAAACTGGAGAGCTGTTAAGGCACTTGTTAGCCATGCTGCCTTTTCATTTAGGAGCTACTTTTAAGCCCAGGATCTTAACTCTGTCCTTGCCTAAATTTGCAGTTCTGGCTGTACATGGTCACACAGTCCTCTTAAGATTCTGAACCTGACTGAAAGGCTTGACATCTTGGGTTGACCCATTACAATGGGCTGCTGACTGACTGTAGTCAGTACCACAGACTTACTCTGATTATCTGTCTCAGATACCAATGTATCAATGGCACTACACCTTGTCTCTGTCCTGTTGTCACACTCAACTCCCAAATCAGCTTCTCTCACTGCTCCTACTGCTCTCTCACTCCCAGTTTCTCATGCCCAGTGCAAGCGTGTCCAGCATATCACAGTAGGCATGAAAAGAAAAAAACAAAAAGATAAAAACTTCAAAGGCATACATGTCTGGTCAAAACTGATACTAAAACTGTTAGAATAAATATAGTGATGGCATAGAAAACTTGCATTTAAAATTATAAGATTATCATATATCCAAACAATGCTTGGCATTAAGTCTTAAGAAAAAAAAAAAAAAGAAAACTTTAGTCCTGTTATATTTATCTTTTTAATCTTTCTCCTTCCAGTTTTGAATAATAGACTGAATAAAAAGAAAAAATAAATGTTTCAGAGATGAATATGAAATTGATTTTAAATCCCAATCCCATATGCATTAATATATATAGCCACAGATAAGACAGCTTCTGACAATAGAATTGGCACATGAAAATGAATTGTTGAACAGGTCCAGTGAAACAAGGCATTAATTTAAATGTTAGTTGAAAGATGAAGTTGTAAATTAAATAATTTTTTAATGATATTTAAGAAAAAAAATTAAAAAGAAAAAAAAAACACAAAAAACCCTGCATTTTATAGAATCTCTTTAGAATGTGAGCAAAAAATACATCACAAAAATGAAGGAGGATGATATATGGATCCAGACATTATTGTCAGTCATAGCATTATTTGTTTTCTATGTACGTAAGTTCCGGCCTAACTGGCAACTATATTTCATCATAAATGTCAGCAATTAAAGGCAGCTAGCTATTTCTGGCATATAACAGCAAGATAGATCCAAAGTTAATCCTAAAGCAATTAGTCTCTCTGTGGTGAGAATCCTAATATGGCATAAAGCCACATTTTATCCTGCGCCTTCTCTTTTCTGTTCTCCAGGATAGCAGATGTAACTATGTGGAAAAAAAAAAAAAAAAAAAAAAAAAAAAAAACCAAACAAACAAAAAAAAAACAGAGTAAAGCCAATTTCTCTATCACAGTGCCAGGCAAAAAATAAACTAAAAAAATTCAACTTTGCTTCAATCTTAAGGTAACTAGTCTGTCTGTCCATTCACTCCATTCACCCAGATGGGATCTTGGGCCTGCAGCGGGCAATTCCCCTGTCACTTTTAGATAACACTCTTATAATAAATACATCCTTGTTTCCTCTTGAAAACTGTGGTGATCAGTAACTTAATAGAATTTTCTTCTGAATAGAGCATTCTTTATTCTGTTCACAAGAACAATATTTAATATGGCCAAGGAGAAAGAGTGCAGTTAACACAGTATATATATTCCATCAATGGACATAAAAATAGTAAGAGTAGGATATTTCTGATGCTGTCACCTTATGTTCTTCATACATCAGAATATTTTCAGTTCATGGGATTTCCTGAGTGGAAAGTGAGTTATGCAGTAAGTTCTATTTAATCTCTCCTCCAAATGTTTGCTTAGTCTCTCCTTGAAAGATTTAAAATTTTTACTCACAGAATCAAAGCACACACTCCCTTTTCAGAATGTGGGAAGTCTTCCAGAAGTATCCTTTACATGAGTAATGACAGACATCCTTCTGTTTTACACCAGCTTCACATAATTTGTATGTGAAAAATCTACCTATTACAGTAAAGAAGCAGTGAACAGTCTACTATTAATGATGTTAAATACTCCTTTACACGTCTTTTAGCCACCTCTTTTGAGCGGGTAAGCTCTCATACAGCTGCACTTAAAATACCACGTGTAGTCTATATTTCTGGTCATCCATGTTGCATCCCTCTTTTTTCCAGTTCTTACATATTCTTTTTAATATCTGAACAACCAGAACTCCTCACGCAATTTGCAAGTGGTGGCACAGTAGAAGTTTCTCCAGTCATATAATTTTATTTTATGTTGTGCTCTTTGTTACATTTCTAATACTTTCCTACATGTCACTTGTTTCCTCAACTGCTGTCAGACACTGATCTGCTGTTTCCATGAACTATGTCACTCCACTGACTCTTTCTGAGTAGCAATGAAGCCATCACTTAATTTTTAAAATTGTTCTTATCAGTGTTACGTATCAGTACATATTAGATGGCACTGTATTTCACCTGTTCAGTCAGTTAATTTTATGAAATTCTATTCTTCAGAGTCTCCTTTGACACTTTTACATGCAATAATTTGGTACTGTCAGCAAGCTTTCTTTCCTCACTTTTTTGAATGAAAATGATAAAAAAATACAAGAACAGATGTTTGCAGAGCTGCTGCACTGACTTTTCACAGTGCAAGAACTTATCCTTTATGCTATCAATTATTTATCCACTCCAGACCTTCCATTTTACTCCACTGGTGTTGAGATTCCTCATAAAGTCCTTTTAGGAAACCAGGTAACCTACAGCAAATTATTTATATTTTCCCTGACTCATTCAAAACACTCAAAGGAATTAATTTAAAGAGAGACTTCTCTTTAAAGTAAGATTACTGACTCATATAAGACAGTTTATATTTATGCCATGTCCACTAATTGGATCCTTCGAAATAACTTTCAGCCTTTTGCCCAGGAGAGATGTCAGACTTACAGATCCATATGTTTTGAACATCTGGAGCATCTTTCTGAAGATTGTCAGCACACTTTTTTTCTCACGGTTCTTAAGTACCAAGGATGTTTTACATGCCATTGTTAATAAATCAGTTGTTTCAACATAGAGCTAAATATAGGTGTAAAAAAACACATCCCACTGATCTATTTGAGTTCATACTGCATTTATGCTAAAACATCATAATTGCTAACATAACACAAAATATATGTTAGGAGAATCTGTTCCAAGATACCCTCATAGTTACTTAACATCAGTCTTGTGCCGAAAACCACCTCACTCCAGATCCTGTAAAAAGGGTTCCAGACTCTAAGTTTTCATCATTTCTCTTATAATGGACTCTCCAACATGATGAAAAACATGAGTTAAAATCACCTTCTTCTTTCTGTTTCTCTAAAATCAGTACTACAGTCCTACAATTCATAAAGCATGCTTTGAATCTTTCATGTGGTAGATCTTCAGGCTCATTTATTGTTAACCTAATTACTACAATTTTACATTTAATCTGAAACTTTTTTTTTCCTGTTTTCTTCATCTGGATAAAACTTCAGCATTTTAAGTCAGTACTCATAGTCTCTCCCTCTCTCTATATATTTTTTTTTCAGTATTTTTCCTTTGCATTTCTGTTTGGTCACATCGACTTCCTATTCCTCTTTTCACTTCTAACTCTTCCATATGGGGATTCTGGATACGACACAGTGATTGACTCGAAATCAAATCATCTTTGGCCTTTGAAGATGCTTCTGTCACTGAGAATATGTAAAAATTGTTCCTGTGTTTCGTGTCCTACTATAAAATTTGACCGATCCACTTTGTAATAAGTTGCCTAATACTATTGCATGTTCTGTTCATACTGCAATTTCTTTATCACAGTGAATGCCACTGCTCTCTCATGATCCAATCATGCTTATTCGAGACATGTGAATGCAAACTTGTCTTGTATGACTCACTGAGTTTAATATCACATGAATCTCACTCTTTTGATGCACGGATCCCATACACCATTGATAGAGTTTCTCTTTCCTACATATGCCTTATTCTGAAACTGCAGCATCTCAGTATGTAGTGGGAACTCAAAATGCCCAGAATTTTGAAGGAGATATCCTTACAATTCTACAATGAGCTGCACAAGAAAGAAAAAGAATCTTAAACAGACAGGTTTTTTAAGACTGCAAACTAGAATAGTCAACTATTTATACACCAAAAAGAAAAACAAAAATAGCAAAAATAGCAAAATGATTGGCTTAAAGAACACAGAAATGAAAGGTCCATATGCAACTACTTGGTCTCCCTTCCAACCAGAATTCTTACACAGCCACTTACTGTCCCTGCAAAGTTAATGCTGATACCTTTGAGATAGGGGCCTCTGCTCTATGCCCCCCTGTAGTGCTCAGCCAGTCTTAACTTTGAGCTACATGTCAACTTACATTGCAACACTCTAGACTGTCCCACCATGGACTTTGGAATTTCCTCTCTGTATCCTGTTCCAGGTTCATAAGGAAAAGGAAAAGGTTCTTACACTTAGTTCTTCACTAGCTAGTTGTTAACTATCTTACAGCACAAGATAATGATTTAGTTGATAAGGAAGTTGACTTTTTTTTTTCTTCTGCTAAAGAAAACATTAGCAAGAAAAAAAAATGTTTTATGGCAAACATCAGAGCTTTACTAGATTATTTTTTCTATTAATTGGCATGTTGATAGTTTTAAGACACTGATTAATTTAGTGAATCCTAATCCTGACTACAGTTTCATCACTATTAAGATTTATCTAATCATCTTAATAAATGATCATAAATTAGCATATACATGCACTCATTTATTTTAAAAGAAATCCAAACAAAGTACACACAATCTATTCTTATTCCATCAAAATGCAAAGTGACTCACAAAATCAGGGTACGGAAACTTTCAGTAACAACCTTGCAAGCATTTCAACTCCAACTTCAGATTAATATTCAAATACATAATTTAGGCAGATGTTCCTGTCCACTTCACACTGACAAATACATAGGCTAATGAAAATCAACTTTAGTACAAAAAGGACTGTTTTCTTGTTGTTGCCCCCCCCCAGAAAAAACAAAAAAAACAAAAAACTACCAGATTTATTGCTAAACTAATTCATCAAAACAATCTGAGACTGTTTTATTATGCTCTGTAATCCAGCTATGGATGATTATGTGTTTTAATGATCCTAATACACATTATTTGGATTTCAGATCTTTAATGGTACTGTATCAACATCATAAATTAGAGCTCCTCAAAAACACATAACCTTGAAGGGTTTGTTTTGCAGAAAGAAACAAAGAAACAAACAAACAAACAAAAATCCACTCTAAGAAACAGAAAGCAGTAACATATTAAAAATATCTTTAAGATTTACATAAAGAGACTACAATTTGCTGAGACTCACAATGATTTAAATGAACAAACAATTGTCTTACTGGTTTTACTATGTCCATAAAGTAGAGACATTTTTAAACAGTTTTATGTCCTTAAGGGAACTTTATTATATTCTTTTCTGCTCTCAGTGTTTATTTTACTAATTATTTTTGCTTATGTGTTATTAGGAAGCATTTTTGAAGAACAGAAACAGATGGAAAGTTAACTTCAGGAAATAAATGTTTCGACAGTATAAAATAACTTACCAAAGCCGATTTAATTCACATTAATTTTAAGGATTGTAATAGTACTGACGCAGAATTTAGCTAGTGTCATCCATCTACAAAGCTAACTAGTTTCAAAGGTAAAAAATAAAAACAGATGTATCATCTGTGACTAATTTTCCCCACAAGCTCATCTGAATTTTGGAAATTTTCTGTAGTAACACTCCTGTCTGCCAAATTCCTATAAATGCACTTCACTCAAACTCTGTCTTTCATATTGCTTAATTTGGTTTTACAGTTCTAATTATTCTAGCTCTTATTAGCAGAAAAATTATGTCGCAGTTCTGAGGAAGGAAATAGAGAAAGAGCACAGTTTTCATTCTTGGCTCTTTCACAGAATTGCTGATTCTACACAGATACTTTTCTGTACTAGATAAGAAATTCATCTCTGAAGCAGCTGTTGTTCCATTGATATGTCATATTTCTCATCTGTTTAATGAGGAAACTTCATCTTTGTTAGTTATTCAGAAAGACCAAATTTTTACAGTATTCCAGAGTTTCTAAGGAAATCCAGTAATAACTATGAAGTATTAGTACTACTCCTACCAGAACTAGGAAACAGGCGTTCTTCTTACATGAGCTGTAGAGAAGATGAACATTTAACAACAGGATAGTTTCGAGCTTAATGTTTCTTATTTTATCTGCATTGTTTCTCTGACAAGAAAATAAACACAATTGGTGAAGGGTTTCTTTGTTGTGGTTTGGTGTTTTTTGTGGTTTTTTTTTTTACATCTAGAAGTAGTAAGCTATATCATAAATTTGAACAAATTTGAGACAATATCACTGCATCATCACAATACATCTATTTCTGACCCATGCACTTGAAGCTTGAAAACATGTGGACATTATGATTACCAGTGATAGTGAAATTATCTGTTTTGAAAACAAGCCTACTTGGCTTACAAATTGGCTACATAAGAAAAATAAAACAAATACCTAAAAGTCACATACTGTCACTGGATTACATCACTGGATTATTTGTACCACAGAAAGTTAGAGAGCACTTCAAATTCTTCCTAACAGTTAATTTTTTGTATCATTCAGATATCATATGACTTTACCCAATCAGATCTCTGAATTAGAGACAAAAAAAAATTTGGGAGATATTTAAGCTTACTCTGAGACAAGCCAATATTCCATGTTATCAGGAGGCATTCGAAGTATACACCTCAATATTACTGTACAGTATGTGTGGGTCGTATCAACTATGTTGACAGATGAGACAGGACATTCTTGGTTATAATACCCAGAATATTAAAAGCACTGAGATCATGTGGCACACGCTGTATTCTAATAACGATTTTGAGTTTTTCTTTTCCTCCTAAGGACTGATCACTTACATTTTCAAAAATGAAGTTTACATTCTGATATGAATTTCTATATACACTGTGCCTGTCAATGTACAGCCACAATCTTAGGGTGAAGAAAAACATCCCATCAAAACTAAATTTGTATTTATAATATTATCTGCTTTGAACAGCTTCTCAATGGATAATGGTTGTACTTCATGACTAACAATTATCCCTTAAAATTCTCTACTTCCAAGTAGTAGGAGTTTACAGGAAAAGAAGCAAGAATACCAGTGCCATATTGCTAGTTATTTACATAAAAACATTTTTATACATTACAGAAACAATTAAAAAGATTTAACAGAATATATTTAATAATTTGTTTATATCTATTAAAGTAGTAACAATGATAGAAAAGTGGTACAAATTGAAACTGCAGGAACGAAGAAAAATTATTTGTTGTTTTTATTCACTTTGAAGCCAAAATATGTGAATCAGTCTTTTAGCAGGGATTTTATGAATAAGAATTAACTGAAAATGAAAAATAAGAATGGTGTTATACTGAGATATGCACCTAAGAAAAGATATCCACTTAATCTTTGAGGAAATAAATGTAGTTAAGACTAAATAAATCACTTACAACTCCTATTGGGCTCACACCAGGAAGAGAAGCTAAAAACTGAGCAATGTACTGCAATATTATACTAACAAAAAATAATTTTTATATCCATAAATCAAAGCATGTTTTCACAACAAAGCTACTAGTTATGTACTTCACTTACATTGCCAAGGTTTTTCTTTTTTCTTTTTTTTTTCCCCATTTCAATGTAACACATCTTGATTTTTGTTAATATTCTTTTTTTGTACGCAGCTAGTTTCTGTGACACCAGTACAAGTAATCGGGGTCCTAATCCTTTTCCAACTAGAAATTATGTAAATTTCTTAATGGTTTTTGAAAGATTCGATCTATAATGCCTATTAGTTCAATTGTCTCTTTATTGCCAAGAAGTGAATACAAGGTAAACAAGGACTCTATTCCTGTTTCTCAGCAATGTAAAAGCTTCAGGTATGGAATTCTGCTGTTGTATCTCACCAGCTTTGCTACACCCATTGTCAAACTCAAACTGAAGCGTGGCATAAAGACTAAAGACTCAATCATAAGCATAACTGATGCATGCTGAAGAATGCTGCTATGAGACACTAACTGCAGGTACTGAAACGTGTCTCACATGATTTTGTTACAAATAAATGCAAATTCCATAAATAATGATCATAAAATGAACTTTCTCATAATATCATTTTTCTACGTTGCAAGATAGATGAATGTAAAAAAAAGTTTGAAAACTTTAAAAAACAAGCTATCAAAAACATATGTTTGAACTTGTTTTAGTGAAACTAATGCAAGAATGACTGGTTGGATGTAAATGATGCAATTCTTAGTGAGTTCTCAAGGTGCTCATCAGAGATTTTAGGTGAAATTTTACTCTTTCTGAACTTCATCTTTGAAAGTATTTGCTCACAAATGTATGTACTGCCAAAGAATGATGACTTGAATAAGGTGTGATTGTGAAATAAGGTATATTTTAATATGGTAAGATGAGTATCCTAACAGTCTACTAAAAAGACATGATCAGATTTTTATTTGAGTTGAATGTCTGATTGCAACTCTGTACGTTCCATTTGAAAATTTGTAGGTAATGCATTTATGTCAATGGAAAATGGAGTTGCAAACACTCAAAAGAAATTGATCTCTTTCAAAAATCTTGAGGTTTATTCTCAAATTCTTTTATCAGAATGTAAAGCAAGGCTGTGTATTTTTCATTGTTCATAGGATTATATCCAACCAATGTACCAAAAGTTTGGAAATTACAAAATTTGTCAGTGCCACATCTGCACTCAGGATATGTCTTCAACAGTGAGCATGTTAATATACTTATTTTTTTTATGAAACAACACGTGCCCAACATTTATAAATTAAATACGAAAACTTAAATATCTGGTTAATAATAAAACATGCACATTGGCAGGTAGGTAGCTTAAAATATTATTAATAATAATCATTGCATTTTATTCACCAAGTGGCACAAGTGCGTGTAACATGAAATACACATGGGTATCAAACTGGCTGTATGTTGTGGGTACTAGAGGCAGAGTTAGTGCCGCAGTGCACTCTCCCCTTCTCAGCGTTCCCTTTCACTTACACAGTCCACACTAGAGGAACACATGACTGACTCATGAAAAATATTGCTAAAAATCACATAATGATGTTAAAAGTTTACAATCCTGTGCATCTGCATTACTAAATCTTGAGGGCCACATGGAGCCCACAGGCCATGGGTTGGACATTCCTGCTCTAGAGCATCCTCAACTCAGTGAAGTTAAAGAACTCCATATTCACAGACAGAGCTCCATATTTATCTAAAAACATTCTCACAGAGATCTTAACGCAGAAGTTAAATCATCCATCTTAACACCTTAAAGTATGTTCATTTCATGAGTAGTAACATTTACCAAAACAATTAATTATATACTATATATATGTGTGTGTATACATATATGTATGTATTCCAAATATATATATGTGTGTGTATGTATGTATGTATTCCAAATATATATATATTATTTGGATTACATATATATATATATGTGTGTGTGTATGTGTGTATATATGTAATCCAAATAATATTAACTGACAGGTAACTGAGGAAGGAATGATAAGTGACTTATCATTCTCTGAAGGTCAGCTTAGTCTATTAGTAAAATGACAACTAGTATTATTAATAGTAATTGGCATTATGAAGAACATTCAAGTTTAAAGGCACTGCTACCTATTCAAAAATAAGATTACAGTCTTAGCAAATTAGTTCCAGTACCAAACTTCTTAATGTATCTCTTTGCCTCTACTCTTTTCAAAATCTATTCCAGGGCTCATGGAGCACATCAGTTCCTCTGGGAGTGCAGAACTAGGAACTCTAAAGTGTTAGACCTTCAGCTGCATACCTTTCTTAACTTCTTTTAGCAGCAACTACAGTATACGGTGAATGTGTGGAATATCCTTACGATTATGAAGTACTGCCTTCAATGAGATGGGGTTTTTTTTTTGGTGTTAAAAAAATAATATACATTAGCCACGTAAAATCTGCAGAAGAGGAAAGCTGACGTTTCTCCCATCTCCTAGCTTAACCTATTTGCCTGTTTCAACAATAAATGTATTACAAGATTCAATATAAGATGATAATTGTGCTGAGACACAAGATTAATATTTGAAGGGAAAATATCTACTTTTCTAGATTAAAGCAGAAATCTACAGAAAGCTTCTAAAGTTTGTGTTTCTTCTTCAGAATGCTTGTGATTTATGTAGTTTATTTCTTATTGATAGTAAAGTTAATATATCTGAGTGTAAATTTAAAACAGAAAAAAAAAGATATTATCATTTCTATTCTGCATTCATTGCATACATAACAAGTAGAACTTCATCACATCTGAAGGAAAGGATAATCCAGCATGGTTTACTTTTTTTTTTTATTTCTTTTTTCCTTATTGTCCATCTTTCTCCTTCTGCTGAGAATATCAGTTGCCCAGTTTTCCCATAATAACTGGGCTTGCGCAGCATCTACGGACAATCTACAAAATATTCCACCTAAAAAGCATTAAGATATCTGCACAGATGGGATATGGCTTTCTAGATAGGCCTGTTCCAAGTGCCTTGATTCTCCAGACAGGTCTGGAGTTCATTATACAGCATAAAAGATGACTCAGCTACTATTTGAACATTACACCTATGTACTACAAGAAATAATTTAAGCAGATTTCTTTTTAGTACATGTTGAAATTTTTTAAATGCCTGCAAATTGTTGGTTGTTGCATATGCACCCAAAAATACATTTTGATTTCTACTTTCACACTAGAAAGAAACTGTTCATAATATTACATTTCAGGAAATTGAACAGAATGACTGTTTAAAAGTTATACAAAAGAGATCTTATTGATTATCAGAATTAAGAAGAATATTAATTCTTGTAAATCTTCATGACTGTAATAATGACCTTTCTAATTTTTGTCTCTCAAAAATGGTGTTTTAAGCTATTAGTAGAAATTTGCATTTTTTTGTCATATTTCTGTTTGTTTTGTCATATACCTGTTCAGAAATATATATATAAATATATGCAAGACATTAAATTTTGTAAAAGCAAAGCAGCTTAATTTTTTCAATTTAACCATCAGAAATCAATCTTGCAGTGATAGAAGTCCTTTACACAAATGTATGTGTGTACATGCATAGATACTTTCCAGGCATACACATGTACACATATTTTGTAAACACATGCAGACATGTCTTTCATACACACATAATGTATACATGTGTATTAGTGTACACACTCTTCAAGACAATATAAAAACTAAGTGTCTATATATTGGGAAATGGGAATATGTGGAAATGTAATCTAGCTGCTGAAAAATGCTTAGTCTTAGCTTTCAAGGATCTTCTTAAATCAGGTTAATCTTAATTGCATAAACAAATTATGAACAACTTATCCATTCTAAATGTTAACAAACATATACTTGGAATCTGAATGCATTGATTCCAGTGATAGAGAAGACCACCACTGTACACTACTGATTGCTACTGATTCTTATTAATTCTCAGTAAAACAGTTAAGAATACTTATCTTACTTGAAAATGATGAACTCAAATTAGGAACTTCCTTTTCTTAAGTAATCTTTAAATCTGTAATTGCCACATGTTGGTTTGTGTTTGCCATATCTGCCAGTCAGCAAGAGACACTGACCACTTACAGTGATTACAAAGAACACCAAATGTAGTATATATGTCACTTCTCCACAAGAGCTTGTTGGCAGCTTTGATCGACTTCTTTTTGATTACACAACAATCACCTCATTCCACTTTAGCTACTCTCACTCTCCCTGTCTCTCCAGGGGTTCAGTTGTCATTGCTGTATACCTTAGCAGATGAATCAGTTTTCCTTCTGTTAAATCCTCTTCCTGGGAAGATGAATCTACTCATCGATTTTGACCAAAGACTGTTTTTTAAAAGGGGTAGAAGAGACTTCTGACCTTTCAAATGATCAGATTAAGGTGGTTATTTTCACATTATTGAGTAATCAGGGAAGAAATACATTAAGAGTTCAGTTCACAGGCTGCTCTGCTTGTTTCTAAAAACTGTTGTGTGCTGACAGCTAACCTAGATTCCATTTCTTCCTTTTCCTCTGAACCACAAGGGAAGCTAAAATGCATTTTCACATTGCATTTTGCCCAAAGGCTCTCAGTAAAATTTAATTTTCTTACTGCATTGATTTTTCCATTATAAGTTGTAACAGTCTAATGATATCTCATAAGAATTTTTAGTGTCGAGAAAAAGGGATGTGAATGATTTAGCAATAGTAACTGCAAGTGATAGAGATTTATTCTTATTTTCTTAGGAATCTTCCATCTGTCTTTTTGATGGGCAGTTGTTGAAACAGTCTGTCATATCACCATCCATCTGACAGCCTAAAGATAGTTGTGTAATCTATTTCTTAAGGGTAATACATGATCCAGTTTCCTACAAAGCTCTTCCTCAGTGCTGATTTCTAAAAATCAAAATAAACTTTCTAACTTTGGATATGAATGCCGTGCCTAAAAATTAATGGATGATGTGAAAACAATATAACTGAGAGACACAAAAAATGTAACAGTTTCTGTCTTGCAGGATACATTAGATTCACTGAAGGCTAATGACATCATTACCACAGACACTTCATCAAGGTTTAGCCTTATTTTGGACAAAAAGTACATCAAAGTATTAATACGTATTCCCAAGAAAAGGAAAATGTGTGTGCTATTTCTTTAGAAGCAACTGTTATCATCACCAAAGCTGAAAAAAACTACGGCTGAACATGTACTGTGTTACAGACACTGAAACATAAAGGCAGTGACAGAGCAAGTACAGGAGGGGTTTGAAAGAGTACCTGTATTCCATAGCTATAAGAGATTGTCATACTTATTTCACTTTGTCAAGGATTAGACAGATAGACAGACAGATGGCAGACGATGGAAAAAAAAAATTACAATACATTACTAAGTCAAAAGAAATGAATAAAACATTGACTGGTTTCATTAGTAAACAGTAGCTGGATTAGTACCTTCTAACAGCTTTTCTACAAACTCAAGAAAGGTTGGAAAATTTCTTCATGATTACCAAGTCCAATCATTAATCTGACCCACCAAGTCCCTCCATAAGACCATGTTCCTTAGTGCCAGAACCACTTGCCTCTTAAATTCCTACAGGAATGGGGACTTCCCTGGCCAGCCCATTCTAGTTCTTTAAATATCTTACAGTTCGAATGAAAATTCTGTCAAGTGTTATAAAATACTCAAAGTTTAACTAAACTTCTTCACTGCTTGTCAAAACTCACATTTTCCTGTCATAAAAATGAGTGAACCTAAATACCAAAAAGAGTAGTTTCATTTAGCATTTCAAATTCTGCACTTTGTGACCATAGGATCTTTACTTAAAGATCTATACTTAAACATAAGCAGGTGTTAATACAGTCACATAGTAAATATGATATCATAATTAGACTGTTAGCTGATGTTTATTATTACATTAGGAATAGGCCTAAATACAATTTATTTGTATTTCATTGGACTGTGAAGTCTTGTTTGGAAAAAAAAAAGAGTTAGATATGCCCATGATTTTATTATAAAAAAGATTCATCAAGTTCAGCTTTTTTATGTTTCAAATAAAATGGAAATATGTATGACGCAATAATTTAGGAGACAGCATGCTTGAATGATCTGAGGCTTAATTCTTTAGCCAGCATTACCTTTACAGTGTGACAAAACTGTACATCCACATACCAACTCCATCAGAGAAACTGATAACTGACATTACAGACACTTTATAATTACTAAAACTTCATTCTCTGACATGAGAATATGGGGGAAAAATCACCCTTGATTGGTTGGTATCACTTCAAGTGTACAAATCAACCCTGTATTTATCACACTCTAAAATTAGCCCAAATGTAATCATTTTCTATTTCTGCCTCTGGCAAGGTTTAGAGTTACTATGCTGTTGGTGCAGAACAGACTTTATGTTAAAAAAAAAAGTAATCCTGATATAGTGAGGACAGTCTCTCTTCTCTCCTCTTGAATGTGGCTTATAGGACAAAAGCAAACAAGTGCATTAACTCTTAACAGAAAACAATTATCATCACAAGCAGAACACTAAAATACAGCAGCTACAGTGCAACATCCCTGCTTCCTCAGTTCTTCCATTAATTCTCAGAAAGTCAATTGCCTCTTATCAACTGAGAAATTATCTCATACAGGAAATCTGTACTCTCTGTAAACCAGACTGGGAGAATCAGAATCCTTAGTCAATAACAATAAAAATAAATAGTCTGGAGTCTCATAATTTTCCCATAATACTGGTAATGAGGGACAGGTTTGAGAAGCTGTCTAAAAACATTAATCCCAGTGAAAGTTGCACTTCATAAGAAACATCGACCTCTTCTTATACATGTAGCTCAGTAAAGGGCAGGCATTGTATAGTCTGAGGAAAAAAGAAATCCACTAAAAATGATATAACATTTTTGAGGTGTACAAGCTGGGGACAGCTTTTCAAAACAAAGGGTGAAGGAAAGGGGAGGAAACGGGAGATAGAAAGAAAAAAGATGAGATACCACAGAAGTGAATTAAAGTATGGAAGTAATACATCCATTTATTGAGAGATTATGCTTAAGTACCCATAGAACAATGGATGAATGCTACAGAGTAAAATGTGCAACACAATCTGCCTTATATGGCAAAACATTCTAAAAAATATAAGCATAACTAGTGTTAAGATTGCACTATGAATTTAGCTTTTATTAAATTATTTGTTGCAACTAAGGAAACATGATTGAAGAACTTAAAATATTTACCTTAAAAATACCTAATCTGAAGCTAGACAATTTCAAACAGCCAAGGCACAGAGGTATATATACTTCTATTACACAGTAGTAACAATATAGTATTATGAATATATTACTAATATACTAATACTATATATATATATGTAATAGCATTATAGGGAGCATAGTATGGTAGATATGAATTGCAAAACAGATAGTAAAAATACATCATTCTTTCAGCGAAATCAATTATCTGAAAGCTACAGTAAGTGCAGGAATATGTGTTTTCTAAGAAAAATGAAAAGGTACAGGGCTTGCAATTACAGTCATTCAGCTTTTCTGCAGACTATACCATTCTTGTGAGTTGTTCAGATGTCCCAATTCTATTTATTCAGGTTCCTTAAATTTTTTGAATGACATTGAAAAAAAATAAGAAATACAAGCTACCAATGCAGTTATTGAAATACAATATATATATATTAAAATCTATGCAAATTCACCTTAATTTTAAAAATACATCTTTCAGTTTTTAACTGATTTCAGATATTATAAAACTAATATCTTAAAATGAAGAAATTTGGGATTGCATTGAATGCATCTATAATTCAAAAATCAGAATTTGAGTTTTATGTCTACACATAGAAGTGTAGTGTAATGTATGTTTTTTGAAATGTTTAAGACAATAAATATTTCTGCGTCCTAGGTGAAATGCTGAACTCAGAAAATCCTAGTGGAGTTTTATTAGTGTTATCTCTTCTGACTTCTTGGGTTTTTTAGGCTTTTGAAAATTATCTGGGTTAATAAATTTGACTATAATACAAAATTTGGAAGATAACTGCATATTTATTAAGTCATGTTAAAATGAATTCTGATTTTCTGCACATCAAGGTTGACGAAAAAGAAGCTGAAATTTAAAGCCAACTAAAGTAGTTAAACCTGAAAATAAAAATAATAAACAAGGACACTAGTAAACTAAATAAAAAAAATAAAAAATAATAATAATTTAAAAAAGAGATAAAAAGATGATAAAGATGGTACCTATTTCCTTAAATATGTCAGAGACAGATCAGGAAACATTAGAATACCTTACAGCTCATCTGGTAAGCTCTTGGAAGATGCTGTGATAATTTTTTTTAACACAGAATTAGAAATATTATATTGCTGACAATTATTTCAGAAAAAGCAATTAAAATTAGTCTGATTTTACAGATAAGAGTTTGGAATAGATCTGAAAAAGAAATTAAAATGCTTAAAAATTTGTGTAAGGATACAGAATCCACAACTGAGGATTGGACTTGATCTTCTGATATCCCTTAAAACCCCTGCGATCCTATGAATCTGTGATTCTGCAATTCTGTGGCTTAGCATATAAAACTGATTAATTTTATAGCCTACCTTCAAAAACATTTTTAACAGGGATAAAAAATAAAATAAAAAATAAAAAAATAAAAGCATACAAATAAGAGAAAATTATTCAAGATAAACGATTAATATAAAAATTTAAAAGCAAAAATATCTGGACAGCTTCTTCTCTTTCACTGATCCACTCAAGTGTGGTCTAGTCTCCTGCTTGACATATCTTTTACTATAGAATGAACTTTACAATTAGATTACAGTATATTATTTCTCATGTTAAGGAAGAACAGATAGGGACTGGAGCAAGCCATTAGATATACATAGGCAGAAATAAATATTTGTGTGTGTGCATGTAATTCATTAGATATTTACATATACCTTCCTGTTACCACGTCTTAGGAACAACCAGAATCTGATGCACTGTGCTCCAACTCAAACAGACAGTTATTTGCATAAACATGAAAATGTGTATTTTCAGATTTAAAATAGTAGAATTCCATGAATAGAAGTTACAGGCAACAAGAGATTTAATGCTTACTAGACATACAATGTTCATTAATGTTTGATCTTCTAGACCAGTATTAATAAAGAGTTGCACTAAGTCTGTCATCATACATATGTCAGAAGCCTTTAGCTCTGGAAGAACTTCCATTCTTTTATTATGGAGATATAGATGAGAAAATACTTACATAATAAAAACATGTTACTTATTTTCTTTCTAAGTCAACTACAAAGCATGGAACAGATCATATATCTGAAGAGCTAAGCTAAAAAAAAATAAATAAATAGCCTGTACACAAAGAGCAACTCTCCTTTTAACTTAATGTTTGTTATGTCAGAATCAAGATGAATGAATTATTGTGAAATATGTCAATATGTCTCATTTACATAAAGCCACTGCATTCTTTAGACAGCGTGCTCTGTGCCCCATTACTCCTATTCTATTCTGGATCCATTTCTCTTCATTTTGGCTTCGTCTTGGATGAAAGAAGTAACTCCAATGTACTACACGGAGCTCTAGAATTGCTACTTCTATTCTCAATGCTTTGATCAGTAATCAATATAGTAGTTGAGAGTTATTAAGTCAAAAGCAATCTTAAGATGTCGTTTCAGCTGAAATGCATTTGGAACAACATTTTTTACTCCTATTTTTGTAGTAAAAATCCATTCCAGAATACCAGGCATTCTTCAAAACCAACCAACCAAGCAAACACCCAAAACAACAAGAAAACACAACACTTTTTTTAACTTTAACACTTTTTTCCACACAATTTATATTAAACACCCTTCAAAACAAGAAACACAAAAAAAGAAGCATTAAAAATTTCTTCTTCTACAAACAAGTAATTGCTATTAAAAATGCTGTGCACTGAATTACTTCATTTTTCTTTTTTTTCTTTTTCTCTTATTTAAATTTGGCTGTATAAGCTATATAAGCAAAATACGAACGAGACTTCATGGCATAATCCTGCCACTTTCTTCCTTGCTTAAGAGAAATTATTGTTACTATTACTTGTTTATCTTGGGATTGACATGACAAGTGATCACTTACGTGAAAGTGGAAAATTATTTCAAGTTAGAGAACATTTTAAAACTTGACTAACAATTATTAACTGGTGTTTTTCTTAAGCCATCTGATACCTGATTGAAGTTCACTAAGAGCAACAGTTAAGTAGAGGCATATAGTGTTATAAGCTTGAAATGCTCAATTGCTCAATTTACTGAATGGAAGACAGTGCCAAAAGGTCATACTTGATGACATGATTTTTCATCTAGTATATAAGATATGCTCCATCAACACAAAAGTCTTGGAAATTATCAGTAGTTCAGGAATAAAATATTTTGGTGTCCCTGTACTGAAATATTTATATAAAAGAATACTTTCAACATCACCAAATCCAAATAAGTTAATTTCCTCACTTTACTGTTTGCATTCAAAGAAGTAAATATATAAAGATTTGTCTTAAACACTGCTAATGAAGGGTTAAAAAAAACAAACAAGTGTGAGAATTTCTTTTTCAGTGTCTCAGAAAAGCTTGGTTAAATTACTTAAATAACACTGGTTTTCACCACTTATAATTCAAACCTTATGTCAATCTCAACAGGAAACAAAAATACTGATTTAATAATGGTCTCCAGTTCTCATCATATATTTTTTCAAAAGATATCCTTAAAAACTTGAACAGAAACATCAGAATACAATAAAATCTTAATAAACACTTCAAGTACAAAAATTCTCCTAACCTATAAGACACTTTAAAGCACACTGCTAAATATAAATTTATGGGTTAAATTTTAAGGGAATCACAGTCATAGAATCACCAAATTTGGAAAGACCTCCAAGATCATCTAATCCAACCGTCCAGTTATCACCAATATTTCCCACTAAACCATGTCCCTTAATGCCAGATACTAACATTTCCTGAACACCTGCAGAGACGGTGACTCAACCACCTCCCTGGACAGCCCATTTCAGTGCCTGCCCACTCTTTCAGAGAAGAAATTATTCCTAATATACCATCTGAACTTGCCCTAGCACAACTCGAGGTCATTCCTTCTAGTGCTACTGTTAGTTTCATGAGAGAAGAGACTGACTCCCACCTCGCCATAACCTACCTTCATGTAGTTATATAGAGGAATAAGGTATCTCTTGAACCTTCTTTTCTCTAGACTAAACAATCCCAGTTCTTTTAGCCACCCCTCATAAGCCTTGTGCTCCAGACCCTTCACAAGCTTTGTTGCCCTTCTTTGGACATGCTCCAGGTTTTTCTTGTAGTGAGAGGCCCAAAACTGAACACAGTATTCATGGTGCAGCTTCACCAAAGCTGTGTGCCAGGAAATAATCACCTCCCTCTTCCTGCTGGTTATACTATTTCTTACACTAGCCAGGATTATGTCAGCATTCTTAGCCAAATGGGCACAATGCTAACTCACATTCAGCCAAGCAACAACAAATACCCTCAGGTCCATTTTTTTATCTGTTCAGTCTTCCAACCACACTGCCCCAAGTCTGTATCACTGCTGGAGTTGTTGTGGCCAAAGTGCAAGACCCAATACTTGGTCTTGTTGAACTTTATCCCATTGGCCTCTGCCCAGAGACCCAGCCTGCCCAGATCCCTCTGTAGGGCCTTCCTATTCCCAGGAAGATCTCCCTGAAATTCTAGTCAGGCACTGGGGGAGCTAAATTCATCCTTCTCTAAGTGAAGAGCAAGTCTGTGACAACCTGATTAGACCAAAGATGTACAAGTCTATGATGACCTTATGACATGTACCTGACATGTACCCCAGGGTTCTGAAGGAAGTGGCTAATGTGGTTGTCAAGCCACACTCCATCATATACGGCTGTCAAGTGAAGTCCTCAGTGACTGGAAAAAGGGAAACATCACTCCTTTTTAACAAAGATAGAAAAAAAGGCCTGGACTGGTGAGCCTGGGAAGGGTATGAGTATGAAGAGACCTTTCAGATCATATAGTTCCAATCTCCAGGGATTGGAACAGGGGCACCACTCACTAGACCACACTGCTCAAAGCCTCATCTGGCCTGGCCTTGAATGCTACCATGCAGAGAACATCCACAACCTTGCTGGCAAACCTGTTACATTGTCTCATCACCCTCACAGTAAATAATTTCTTCCTAATCTAGTCTAAATCTACCCACTTCCAGTTTAAAATCATTTTCCCTTGTCCTATCATTATACGCCCTTATTAAAAGTCCATTCAAGTTTTTCCTGAAGACCCACTTCAGGTACTGAAAGGACACTGTAAGGTCATTTGCAGCCCTCTTCTGGACCTGCACCAACAGCTCAATGACCTTGTGCTGGCAAGCCCAGAAATGGAAGCAGTACTCCAGGTGGGGTCTCACAAGAGCAGAGGGGCAGAATCACCTCCCTCGACCTGCTGGCTATGTTTCCCTTGATGCAACCCTGGATAAGGTTGGCCTTCTGGGCTGCAAGTATACACTGAAAGATCATGCTCAGTCCTTCATCAGCTGACACACCCAAATCCTTCTCAGGGCTGCTGTCAACCCTTCTCCACCCAACTTGTATTTGTGCTTGGGATTGGCTTCTGGATGACAATGTGTGCTTTCAGCCTAGAAAATCAACTGTATCGTGGGCTGTAACAAAAGATGAGTGGCCAGAAGGGTGAGGGAGGTGATTGTCCCCTCTACTCTGCTCTCATGAGGCCTTACCCAAACCTAGGGCCTCCAGCACAAGAAAGATGCGGAGCTGCTAGAGTGGATCCAGAGGAGGCCACAGAGATGATGAGAGGGATGGAATATCCCTTCTGCTGAGGCATCTGGGCTTGTTCAGCCTGGAGAACAGAATGCTCCCACAGGACCTCATTGCAGCCTTCCAAAACTTAAAGAGAACTTACATTCAAGATGGACATTGATATTTTACATTGATAAGTAGTGATAAGACTAAAGGTAATTAATTTACACTGAAAGATGTATTTAGATTAGACACTGGAAGAAAATTTTCATTATGAGGGAGTGAGGAAACATTGGAACATGTTACCCAGATAATTTCTGGATATCCCATCCCTGAAGACAGATCCAGAAACTACAAAATGAGCCTCTTCCTACCTATGAGGCCACTTGAAAAATCTCTGATTTCTCAAGTCAGATTTCCAAGCAGGAGACTGGGAGCAGATGACAGGATCTAAAGCCTGCTACTTACCATAGAAATTAAGTTTGTAGGAGGAGCTGTTATACTATTCAAATAGAGCCTATAAAAAGGGCTTTCAAAGAATTTTCCATAATTAAGGTTATCATCTTTTTATGGTCATTCTAAAATTGAACTGATGCAACAGTCTTCCCAAGGAAGAGTTTATTCAATTTCAGTGATATTTTCTATCATTTTCAGTTAATCTTCCCTGCTGGTTTTTCACATTGAAGGGAATGATTGGAATAACTGGAAATCCAGTTACTTTGCCAATAACCTACTTCAGGTACATAATTTCATTTACATTTATACTATGTTTGCATTCACCTTTTCCCTTTTTTTTTTTTCTCCTTTTTCTATATTTTCTTTTTCTCCTACTTGAAAGCAGTAAATAGACTGGACAAAGACTCAAGCCTAAAAATACTCATGTAGAGATATTCATTATTATTTATTGTTTCATTTTTCCAATTCTCTTGTACTTAGGAGTTCTGATATTTTCATACAGCATTATTTGTAGTTCCAAATCAATAATACTTGAATGCGGTAACGACAGTATCCGAAAGCTTCTTCATACAACTTGTTTCCATTCTAGTCCACAATTTCCTTGCTATTGCTCTTCTGAAATATTACACACAATAAATATAACTTAAAAATAAATACATCATAGTCATATTTTATTGAAGTTGTGGACAAATATAATGGTGCTTCTTGTATTAGTTCCTCTTCTGAAAAAAAGAAATAAGAATAAAAAATCTTGAACTAGTTAAAATCTTCTGCTGAATCTAAGAATACCGTTGTATGCATGCAAACTCTTGAGACCATGTACACATTTAAGGGACCCATACTGAATTCTGTGCTGAAAGAAGTGTCTGTAGATTAAATTATTTAACAGATATTTTTAATGAACTAAAGTACTGACAGCTTGGTTTTCTATCATGTAAATGCATAAAAAAAATATTACATTCATAGAATCATAGGGGTTGGAAGGGACCTCTAGAGATCACTGAGTCCAACCCAACTGCCAAAGCAGGTTCACTACACCAGGTCGCACAAGTAGGCGTCCAGGCAGGTCTTGAATATCTCCAGAGAAGGAGACTCCACAACCCCCCTGTGCAGCTGTGCCAGTGCTCCGTCACCCTCACCATAAAGAAGTTCCTGCGCACATTCGTGCGGAACCTCCTGTGCTGCAGTTTCTGTCCAGCTTTTACTTTTAAAGCATTTCAAATGGCTATGTCTTCAGTAACTAATAGATTTTGCTGTTAATGTTTTACCATGTACCCTTGAAATACAAGTCATACACTCTTGTGAAAAAGTGTGTAGCACCCACTCAAACTGTGTTAACTTCGACTTACTGCTTATATTTTTTAGCTGATCAAAAATTTATGTAAAACAAGAACACGAAAAAGTATCCTTGCTAGTAATGCATTAACAAGGTCACCTGGTCCCATGATTCCTAAGATACACAGAGGCTAGTAACCTGTAATTCTGGTATTTCTACACAGTATTATAGTAGTCACAGGATGGATCAGACCAGGAAGGACCTTAAAGATCACAGAATCATGGACTGACTTGGGTTGGAAAATCATCTAGTTCCAACCCTCATGATGCAAGCAGAGTTTCCACTTAGTAGATCAGGCAGCCCATGATCCCATTCAATGTGTCCTTGAAGAACTCCAGGGGTGGGGCATCCACAGCTCCTCTGGGAAGCCTGTGCTAGTGCCTCATCATCCTCTCAGTAAAAAATTTTCTCCTAAAACCTAATCTAAACCTTCCTTCTTCTAGATCATTCCCCCTTGTACTGTGACAATCAGTGCTCCTAAAAAGTCCATCTTTATTTTCATACAAGCTGTCTTTAAGAACTGTACAACACCAGTCTATGACCCACATACTGCTTTTTTATTATTATTTTATACATAACTGCATGCCACTGCAACTATCTTATTAATATAACACAAAAAAAAATGAGTTAGTTCATACTGCTAGTTCATACATTTTAATTATCACTTCTTGAAATCTTTCCAATTATTATAGATTAAAAATAAAGAAAAAAAAAAAAGAAAGCAAACAGTTGTGCTATGTATCAGTCTTTCCTATACGGTACGTATATAAAACACAGCCTTCTTCAAACAAAGGCAACTACATAAGTCATCATGAAAATAATATTAATTTATTGTTAATTAAAAACATATAAAGACTAAAATAATTTCAGTCTCCAACATGCATCACTGTATTTAGAGAAATTTCCTCTGTTATTTTCATTAATTTTAGTCTAATAACGGGACTTCTGTTTTCAAGCATTGTTCTGAAAGTATAGAATAATAACAAGAGTTTAACTAAAACAGGTATATAGTTGAAGTAACACCCCTGTTTAATACTTTGGAGAAAAGCATATTCTGTTTCTTTTCCGTTACTTTACTAATAATATGAATCAGAGTAATTTTTTTATCAGTGTAGTCTTTTGGATACAATTTGCTTGTAGCTACTGAAATACAAATCACGTTAGTATTCATATTTATAATCACTCAAGAGTTTACAATGCTTTATAATATCTGTGAGGAGGTTAGCAAGGAAGCAATGCTGGAATAGTGTTGTAGAATTGAAGAGACAAAGACCTTATTTCTTTTCTGATGGGGTTTGTTGGCGAGTATCTTTCCCTCTACGTTCTTTTCCACTGCTTTCTCTGTGAAATGTTTGCTGATGGGAGGCACAAATTGATGGTTGTTAGAAGCAGTTGAACAGCTTAGCAGCTCCATGCTGTTCTCTAGCAAGCATGTTTGCTTCATAAGAATGACCAATTTGGCACTCCAACAACTCCTGTCTCTCCATTTACAACTGAAAATACGCAATTGTTCCTCTAAAGGAAAGCAAAGGGACATAGGGATTAAAAGAGATGTATTAAGCAGTTCAGAAAATATAATCCAATTAACACTTTAGTTCCTGTTCTATTAAGTGTGACAGATGTAAGTTGAGACTTTCTATTTCCCAGTAACAATGAATAGACACCTATACAACTATTTAAATGCTTTGTGTCAGAATTTACTAGTTCTCATTCCTACATGACTTCACTGGAATAAAAATCAAATTACTCTTATATACCATCATCTTCTATTTAGGCAGACAATGTAAACTGACATAAGTTTTTCAAATATATATATATGAAAGCATTTCTGAATAAGTATGTTGAGAGAAAGAGTTATTCTTAATTTAAACACGGACTATGGCAAAATAATTCCCTTAACTCCCAGCACTTAATTCTTTTACTGGTTTGCTCTTCAAGCTACAAATCAAAGGCCAGAGCTCAAGAAAGGAAAACTCTGTAAGCTACTTCAACTGAAAGCAAGATAAATGAATGCAATAAATGAAGGCAAGATAGCCACTTAGTTCTCACTATGATAGGCTTCCTTTTTCTGAGTTAGAGATGGAGTTAGTCAAATAGTCATTGTATTTTAAAAATTCCAGAGGAAACAGGTATTGTTCACCTACATTCTCAGTCAGGCCACAGCACAGACTCATCGTTATACTCCATTAGCTAATATCACCGAAGAAAGCACAGGCTTGCCACAAACATACACATAGCCAATTTTTTAACAGCTTGCAGTTTCTTTGCCTGCTTTTTTCCTGATCACTACAGAAACTTCTAAAGTTTCTGCCATATACAGATGGATAACAGAAAGGGATGGATCTAATGAGACATATCTAATATTCAAATAAAAAATTACTCCTGAGTGCAGAGGACATGTAGGACTCTGCCTTAAGCCAAGTAGTAGGCAAACAAGACATTGGTGCTTCTTTCTGTCTTCAACTCATCCTCTGCTGATTATAAAGGATAAAAAAAAACTTCATTTTGCTGGACAAAACTAACACAGACATTCACCTTTTTTGATCTACAAAATAACACTGTAGTATTATTAAGAACTGACTCCTAATACGTTATCATGTATTTAAAAACTGTACCAATTTTTACCTTAAGAAAACTTATAGATGGTGTTAGAAATAACTGCCACCAAGAATCACCACTATTTAAGACAGACATCCGAAAGGTACTAAAAATGTGTTGTAGAAGATTAAGGTAATGTTGTACTTTGCAATAACTTAGAATGTACATTTATAATTTAAAATGACTGCAACAGACATGATGAGATGCTATAATCACTAGATGTTCCCGTATGTGTACCAACAAAGAAGCAAACAAAAAACTCCATACTGCATCATAAAATACAAAGCAGACTTTAAGCTGTATGCAGTACATTTTGCCCTGAGACTCTCTGTTAACATTATGATATGGTAATCCTTTAGAAACTATCATACCCACTTATGTGAGAATTGATAGTAAAAATTGTACTTTTAGTTAACAGCAAGACTCTACAAGTAAGGAGAAAATATTCTACTTCAGTGGAAAAATCTATTTCCTCTGAAGTTTACATCATGGTCTAGCTCTCATTTAAACACAAAGAATCATCATCGTTATTATTAGATGTCTTTATTATCTCTCAAGTTTCATATGGTTCACAAGTTTCTTATGATGTAGACATAAATGACAACAAACGTTATGGCACTGTACTCCTTTTAGCTATACAGACTGAAAATCTCAACTTGGCTCAATGTATTTTATTTTCATTAAATTTCCCCAAGCTAATAAAATACAGAAATTTGATGAAACACCATAAATATCCGCTAGAGTTTGTGTGAGCTGGCATATCATATTAAGCAGGATGCAATATTTCTTGTGGTCACATATGTTAATAGAATTAGATAAAATGATATAGCATAAGAGTTTCTTGGATCCCTTTTTCTGATTCTTAAATTACTCTGTTCTTTGTAATGATTAGGATAACATTAGGCAATCATTTAATCTTGTGTTTAAGGAAATTGTTTCTGGCTCACATACTGCATCTATTCTCTCACCACACTGAAACCTTAATAAATAGTTTACATTCTGAGACATCCATCTGTAGGAGCAGTTTCTCATGCAACCTATTTCCAATAACACTAATTGAGCAGAACACTTAGATGTCTTTTGCAATAGTCATTTAATAAACCTAACACTCTTATACCTACAGCAAATGCTTATCCAAATAACTAAACTGAGTCTTTAAACTATTTTCCCTAGGAACTTACATTAAAAATTATTCCCAATAAAATTGCTTCCACAAGATTTATCACATCAGCCCTGTCTACACTCCAAAAATCAACAGCCTTGACCTCAGAATATTATTGTCAGTAATCTTTATCAGTTGCATAATGGTCAAGATGTCAATGCAGAAACATAAAACACTCTTCATCTCAGCACAATTATATTACACAGATCCCTAAGTTCATCTTTCCTTTCCAATAAATAAAAATTAAAAAAAAAGTGACCTACCAAAGTAACATATAAAAATTGAATGTTTCTCAAGCTTTGCAGTACCTTGTATCAGAGGCACCAGGACAGTAAAGAAAAGCACAGAAGCTGATGCTGTGGATTAAGCATAGTTAGTAGCCTAAACTTTAGGACACCATACATAATTTATGAAGAGGGAAAAAAAAGGAAAATAAAACAATCAAGCAAGCAACCTAAAAACAAAAACAAAAACAAACAAACAAACAAAAAGGACAACAACAACAAAAAAGTTCTTGTTAAAGAATATGAGGACAACATTGGTGCCACTTTATGACACACCAATATATACATGTACATACAAGATTTGTGACAAGATTTCAAGAATTTCTCCAAGATACATTGTTAATCTAACAGTTAAGCAAAAGTGTTGACTTAGTGGAGTTCTCTGATAGCTTCTGATACTATTAGCCTTATGTGAAAAAGAACACACTTGTCTTTAGAAAAGAGGAAAATACTAGATACAATACTGGAATATGAATACCCACCATTCATATTTCTAAACCAAGAGAACTGTGCAATGTTTTATGTTCTTATATCTCTAAAATTCCAGAGTACATATCAGTTAATTCTTCATATCTCACTCTTTATAAGAAAATACCTAATATTTGCATAACCTGGAAAACTGAATTTTAACCAGTTCTAAGAAAAATTAAATTAGTAAAGACTTCTATCATGTCTTTCTTAAGAGTCATGTGAATTCCCACTTAAGGAGAAAGTGATTATCTTCAGTACAGGTGGGAAGAAACAGAAAGGCCAGTTATGAGCTGCTTTCAAAATGTGTAATTAATGTCCCTGCCTTCTGCAGGGGAAAATTATCAAAGAGAGGAAGATGGAAAACACAAGGAACATGGGAAAGGCCTCCACAGTAGGGAACAAAGCTGATCCTGAACACAACTGAATTTGGATGCTGTCTAATTTACACTTTTTGTCAATGTGATAAAAGAAACACCCAGAGGTTTCTTTTACACACCTATAGAAACCTGAAAAAAAAATCTATGGCTGATAAGGAAAAATGTGTGCTGTACATGGTAAAAAAATGCTACTGTTCTGTATAATATAAATTTCATGTTTCTCTAACAATCATAGAACAGAGAGCAAATAATATAGAGAGGGTGCTCAATGGAAACAGACCTCAAATGGAGAGAAGTATTATGGAAACTGATCAGGAAATGATTTTATTCTAGATTTTTATATATGTACATATATATAGATGGCACAGAAAAAAAAAAGTATCTCCAATTCATTGCAGTCATTGGCACTCTGTATGGGACATAGAATACTAATTTCTTATAAAATCATTAGAATGAATTTTGTATGTGAAGGCTATTGCATTTTGTTCTAAAAATGCAGAAGAAAACAACACACCTTACAAACTATTCCTCTTTTCTTACATATAACACCTTGCATATACTGCTGATCCAATTCTCAATGAATAAATGAATTTTGCAGAACACATCAGGAATATAGGGAGAATGACTAAGAGAACGTGGTTAGTTATGTCTGGTGATCTATGTGCCTTTTGTTCTTGAAGGTTTACAATTGCAGACTTCTTAGCTGAGGCATTTGACATAGCAGTCCCCACCCTCACTAGCTGATCTTAGCTTTGAGGAATTGTCATAGGATACTGTTTCATAGAAAAGAGAAAGAGTCAAATCAATTATAGGACCACATCATAGTCTCTGGAAGTGCAAAAACAGGGAAATTCATTTCTGCAGCTTTTTAAGTTTAGATCTGAAAAAAAGAATTAAAAATTAAAAAAAAAATGCAAGAATAGAATTTCAGCTGTGGAGAATAGCCATTGGTGTAGTTTTCTTCATATGAAAAAAAAAAAGCCAAGTTCAAAGAACAATTGTGCTTAAAACTGCAGATGTTGATGAATTATCCAAAGAAAAGCACAGGATTTGTATGGCCATCCAGAACATCACTTGCCTTTCACACTGCAGTCACTGCTGCTTTCACATTTCAGCAGTCACCATTGCTGAAAGGCACTGCCCACTAGCTCACCATGCTCCACTCTTTGGTCCTCACAAATTAGTAAGCATCAATCAATGTCAGTGAGTGCAATTTTTTCCACAGGGAGGAATTCAATTACACACCTTTGCTTCATACATGCTACCATGTCGGACGCCATTTTGACAGACTTCCCCTCTGCTGCCATCTGTTCCACAGCAATAAAATGTGATGGAATATTAAAGGGAAGGTTATGTCTCTGCTCTCATACCACCAACATCTGCCTCTGATGTCATGAGACAACATAATAAAATAGGAGGCATTACTCTCTGAGCAGCCTCCATTCTGTAATTGTCAAAACCAAAACAAAACAAAGACACTTCTTGAAGGAAAATCTGGATGAAGAAAAATACCAACAGAAATTTCAATATATTATAATGATTTCTATGAACACAGTTTTCCTTATTGTTTTCTGGTTCTCATAAGAGGTTTGAAGATGCCATCTGACAACATCAAGGCTGCAGTAAGGAAAGGGAAAGCAACTCATTAAGACATGGAGAGTCTGTATGAATTCTCCCCTATGAATCTTTTCCATCAAGAACTGAAGCTGCCATTTATCTTTTCCTGACACCAAATCACAGCACCTTCCTTTTAGTGTAAAGCAACATCTTTTAAAACTGAGTCAACACACTACAGTGTAGGATTTTTTGCTGTCATTTTCAAGCAATGTGATACTTGATGTAATATATATTTTTATGTACATCAACTCAAATGGAGAGCAATTTAGGTCTTGTTTTATTATTGCTAGCTATTTTATAGTCATTCATCATTGTTTTCCCTTATACTAACAAATAGGTTTTGATAATATGCTGTATTCAAATTCTGAAGAAGTACAGGACTTCAAGGATAATATGAAGTCTACCAAAATAATTCCTTTAGAGTGGCTATAAAAATTCTGCTACAGGTGTTATTCAGTAACACCTGCTGGAATATAAGTAAATAACTAAATCTTTAGACTTGAAATAATTGTGCTATTAAATTCAGTTATAAAGTGCAGATCTTTCTGCTAAAAATAACAATAATAATTAAAAAATAATAAAAAAAAAACCTCAAAGTGCAAGAGTAAGGAGAATTATGAACTACTTTAGATACTGTCCTGTATAGCATTGGGCCTGCCAATACTGAATGTCTTACAAGACAAGGAAAGGTACATTTTAAGATCGTAGAAGAAAGGAAATGTATCAAAGGTAGACTGAAGTTACTTTGCCTGACATACTCCCACATTGACTGTTAAAATGCTGCATGAGAGTTTAAAAATCACTTAACTTCTAGATTCATAGTATATGCTATTGTTCTTACTCTGATACTTCTGCAATAATCTTAAGAAATACAGCTCCCTAAAGATTTGCTGGTGTACACTTCCAACCTGCTACCACAAGAGGACCTTCATTCAAGTTGCTCACCTTAAATCAATCACCAAAAAGCAATTGTTCTGTCACCTGCAAGAAGTTCATCAGGAAGTTATCTGGACACTCTGGAAATACAAGTTTATCTTACACAATTTCAGTAATAACTGGAGCAGCTAAAAAGCCCCACACCCCATTAAACCACAAGTTGTTGTGTTTGCAGAGTAGGCTGAAACTGTTTCACTCCTGCTGAAACAGTGTTCGCTCTCCAACACACCTTTACTCTGTGAACAGAAAACTTCTAGGAAGGGTAATAGATGTTTTGCAAATGGCTCAGTTAATCTAAAACCAAATAAAGAAGCTCCTAGGAAGAAGAGCAATTTCTAGATGGCCATTATGTACAGCTCTCATTTCCAAATTCAGAAGCAGAGCAAAATGTACTATATGCACCAAAATGTCCTCTCTTACTTTATGGAAAATCTTCCTAAAACATACTGAAGAATACAGATTAAGCACACATCCTGCTCTTCATACCAGTATGAGAACTAAGTATCAGACTAACATTCTTTAGTCAGTGTAAAGAGAAAATAGATATCTGGGCCTATAACATGCACATTTCTTTCAACTTGTAAGTACATGAGATGGTATTGCTTACAGCTGGAACACAATATTCTTATTAAAAGAAAAAAAAATCTTTTCATATTGCAAACAGACATGAAGAAATGTATTTCTCCAAACACCTCTCTAAAACCTTAACGTCACATTCCAATTCAAAGCAAGTGTGCATAACCTGAAAAGTCTAATACTATTTCAAACAAGCTTAAGGTACATAAAATCCTCCCTGTATTCCGCATAAATGTAAAGTGTATTTGATCAATTTTACATTCTTCCTCACATAATTTTTTAAGAACTGATTTTAAATCAGATTCTGCAGATTCCATTCATATAAAATATTATTCAACTAGAGCTTAAGCTTATACATTGACATAAATAATTATTAAAAATATTATAACAGTATTAACAAAGTGAATTGTAAAGAAATAGAATGCAAAAAAAAGTTAGATTTTTTTTTTTTGCACAACAGTATTCATTCAGCGAAGTGTATTTATTTAATAGAATAAAAATATAAGAGAAGTAGGACCGTTTCTGCAAGTATTGACAATAAATGAAAATAGATGCCTCATTCCATGCTCGTGTTGACCATAAAAGTAATAATTTCTCAGAAATTTTCTATTTACCACTACTTTTTTCTGTTACTTTCATAACGAAACTCACAAGGTAAACTATTAGAACAGAAAAGCTGAACATCAGACAGCTAAAACATCTAAGAAAGCTAAAAATGCTCTCCTGTTATGCCTTCATTTTGCCAAAAATGTTTAATCTCTGTTATCTTTGTTATCTTGCTCTTAATTTTTGTTATTACTGTTACAAACAATTTCTGTTTGAGAATTATTTCATCACTGCCTGCTGCTTATTTCCTATCAGAATTTTAAATCCATCTGTTTGCTAGGGTATTTATCATAGCAATTGAAGATATAAAAAATATATAGAGAATATGCACTCCTTGTCAATACTTTCTGGCCCTATTATCATTATTCTGTCATCACTGTGGCGTAAAGCACCTTCTTAATCCATTTTTTGTTAGTGATATAAACTAGTAGGGCAAAACACTTACAAACTCTTAAAAAATTTCTAACACCCTCACGATGTATGTGTGGTTAAAAAATAAAAATAAAATTCCAAATGCATATATACAAATCAGCCCAAACATTTTGGATTTAAGATCTTTCCATGGGCTTTTTCCTGCTTTCCTCTCTCCAGCTAGTTTCTTGAAAATGCCTGGTGCTACTAATGATGAAACAAAACCTACCTTCCTTGAATATAGACAACAAAGTCTAACCCTTAATTACTGAACTTCTCATGAATGACACTGTTAAATTTATATTTGATGCCAATAAGACTGTGCTGCTTACAAGGACTTCGAAGTGATACTAAATCAATTACATTCTAAGTATGCAGGCTTCACGTACTAATCTGTTTGAACACCAAACAATATCTGCACTCATGAAACGTATCAGTATCCCATCCCAAAATGCTGAACTGGCCTGTTTTCCAGTTTAGCCAATGATACCATAGTTTTTCCAACTTGTTACAGCATTCAGAACCTATGGAATTAGTATCCATGCACATTAGAATTACTAATGCTGCACTGGTTTTTAAAATAGGACATACAAACCAAGTTAATTAGTCTACCTGTGTATCACATATGATATTTATCACATCCATCATTTAAAAATAGTATTTGCTGTCAAGTATTTTGTGTACTGTCAGTTTCTTCAATGCAGTTTTATATAACAAGTAATAGTTTATCTTTCTTTTATTTTTTTTTCATTACAGTGTATCATCGCAAATTTGGTATACTGTGTGATTAATATTAAAATAAACAATGATTTTATCAGTTTCAGGTTACAGCAACTAAGTTGGAGTTTCTTAGTAAAAACGCCTAAAATAAGCACAGGTTAGAGGAATTAATCATTCATTCCTGCAGACTGCTAATATATTTCATCAGGCCATTGTATGATCTGAATAACAAGAACAATTGCATAATAAAACACATTACTGCTGACACATGCAACTTTATAAACTTTAAGATGTAACTCGTGTCACATCATGAGGTCCTTTGTAAAATTTTCTCATGTTTCTACTGAATCAGACTGACCTGATTTGACACTTCCCTTTATCAACAATTAAGATCAAAATTCTACATACCTATACAATCAAATATAACTAAAAGTGTACTAAAAATGAATTGCCACAATCTGACTCAGATCATTTTACCTAACAGCAAAAAGTAATTACAGCAAAAATGGGGTATGTGTGAAGGTGCTTTTCATATAGATAACAAAGAATTGACAAGTGATATCCTAGATTTACAAAAAATCTGGAAGACAAATAATGAAGACCAGGCTCTGAAAATAATAAAGCTCAAAGCACGCTGTGATTCAAACTAAACTCAACAATGTAGGTCATATGTAATTAGACAAATATATTTAAATATTTAAATCTTTTTTTTCTTTTTTTCCCAAGGATATTGTTAAAATAGATACTTTATTAGGCACTCAATATCACATGCCACACACTGGGGGACTACCTAGCATAACAATAAGATTTCTTGCTAAGATAAGTTCATCAGGTATTTTTTCTGTCATAAATGTTACTATAAATTACCCAAAGAGTACTGTGATGTGATATGAAAATCACCCTCATTCAGTACATCAGAACTTATAGCCTACGCTTTGTAATTATTTCTAGCTTAAAGTTTATAAATACCTAAAAGCAACTCTGAATGCTGTCTTTCTGCCACTGCTGAGTTTAGGCATTTCTGCTCATGTTACATTAATTTCCTAAATAAATTTTATCCAATTAGCTTTACTGAACAGAAAAAACAGTTTCTTCACAAAGAAAAGCATTTTATTTGAGTCTAATTAACTTTCACTTCTCGTGACATTTACTGACATGATTGATGTTGAAATAGGTTTTCATGTTGAAATAATGTTTTCATACCTGAAAATGTACCATCAATTTCACACTGAGATGCTTAATAAACATTAATTCTACACACGTGTTTAACTACTTCTAATGACAGATTGGGTGAGAAAAGCATGATACATAAGAGATTAGACTTGGACAACCTAGAGTAATCCATTTATTACTCTATTGTACTCTAAAATAATCCAGATTTGTATGAATTTGTAAAGAACTAAGTTTTATTCATTCAGATCCACATTGCCCTTAGAATAGGTACAAAAACACAGTAAGTATTCAAATCCAAGTCCATTTGGCAGAAATATGTTAAAAAATGCTGAAATGTTATTGATTCCTTCTGCTACATTCAAAAAACCTGACTCAACTATATTTCTACTGACATAACACGAGGGTTTTATTTAGATAGCAGCAAACACAAGCAAGTATTTTTCATTGCCATATTTCTCATCTCTATTTCCTCCCTCTACCTAGGAAACAGTTAATGCTCAGTACTGGTACTAGCTGTTTCCTGCAAGAGTCGCAGCAAATGTTGATAAGGGTCCACTGTCCCGAGGGAAATAATGCCTGCAAAAGTTCTCTTCCCCAGATGAAGATACATTTAGTGGTAAATAACACCTAACAGTAGACACTTCGTGACATGCCTCTATTTGATCTTTGTACTTTATGTCAGCTTTACTGCTCAGCTCAATCCTACTGCTCATGATCCCCCTTCAAATGAGTTCACCTTTCTGTTTCCCCCAGTATCTTTCTGCAAATATCAAAAAACAAATCAGAACTTTTGGGTATGTTCCATACAAGAACTTGGAAAGCAATGCTGTTTTCTGGATCTGCAATCCTCATTAAAAGAAAGAAAAAAAAAAAGAAAGAAAAAAAGGAGTACATTTTACACATATAAAACTTAATGAAAATAAAAGATAAAAGCTTCAGAGATGTGAACTAAAAATGCTTACATCTGAAAGCATAGCATATTTATAGTCCACTCACATTTCACCTTATACTTCATGCCCTGTCACCTGGCATTACTTAGCAAGCCACAGTGCTTCAAACCTCTCCTGAGAGTGCATCTCTTTGTTTAGGTTTTGTCTATAAGCCTATATGTACCTATATTCAGTCTAAGGTAGACACTACACAAAACATACCCAGTTCTTGACGCAAACGTTCACCTTTTATTTTCACTTCTCACAAAAGATCTGGAAATCACTTCATGCACTTTTCTCACTGGAAATAGTTCAAGTTACCACAGCCAAGTTCCCCTCTGACCAGAACAGTGTGACTTAAGAGCATAAAGCATGCACACAAATACGTATGTCTATTTATATGCACACACGTTTATGTGAGCATGTGTCTGTGTGTATATGCCATGAACACAGGGTCAGAAACCGAGTACGGAGCGTTTACTTACTAGTGCAGTCCGCTTGGACCTCTTTGGAAACCTGAAGGAGTCTCCGCTTTCCGTCCTGCCAGTCAGGTGCCGGGTTGTGTCCCTAGTCCATACAGGCCCCGAAGGAACTGCAAAGAGAGAGAAGCACATGCCACATCAGGCAGGTCTGTTTTGGTGGGGTCCAGCGCCGCTGCCTCTCGCTTCTTGGGGGTATCCCTGCTTTCCGAACAGACTCTTGCAAAAGAGTCATCTTTCTCAAGATTTTTCTGCCTTTTTTTTTTTCTACCACCGATTTATTAAGCCCTCCCGAGGCTTCCGCGCCCTAAAATCTGCTCGGGGGGGCTGGCAAGGAGCAGAGAGGGAAGGTACCTACAACTCTCTCCGATGAGGCCGGCAGAGAGAGAGAGACAGCGAGAGATAGGAAAGAGGGTGGAGAGCAGCAGCGAGCGAGGGGTGGGGAGGAGGGGGGTGCGGGCGGGGCGGGGGCGGTGGAGCGGCTCCCGCCGGAGGTGCGGTGTCGACTCGCTCTCCGCGCGCGGCACCGCTGGCAGCCGGCAGGCAGGCGGCGCAGGGAGGGCCGGGCCGGGCGGTACACTCCCCGCCGCGCCTCGCGCAGCCCCCGCCGCTCCGCCCGCTCACCTGCATTTCCTTAACGAGCCACTTGATGGCTGGCAGTCGCGGCCGCCCCCCGGCTCTGCCGCAACTTCGGCGCCCGCGGAGCCGCGCCGGCCGTGCGGGGCTGGAGCTGGGAAGGTGCCGTTGGGCTGCGGCTGAGTAGGCACAGTGTTGGCCGCTGCCCGCGGAACTTTCCGCTAGGAGGCCGGGGCAATAGGGCGAGGGTGGGGGCACAGGGAGGGAGCGGCGAGGGCTGCTCCGGGCCCCGCGGGTGCTTGCCGCGGCCGCGCAACGAGCCCGGCAGTGGAGTGCGCTCCGCCGCCGCCTCCCTCCGGCTCTGCCTCCTCCCACCGCTCTCCTCGTCGTGTGCGAAAGGAGCGAGTGATCTCCTCGCTATTAATAATAATAAGCCCTATCCCCAGTTTCCTTCTCTCCCTGGGAAAACAATTAATAATGCATTAAAGTAATGCACCTTTAAAGCCACTGGCTGGCAATAATAAAATAATAATATCACCACCACTTAAGGGATTGCTGCCGTGGATGTGGTGGTTAGGCACGTTTTCCTATCCTTCACGCTTAAGTGTGAGCACAAATTACCCCTCTGGTACTCAAAAGTCCCTTTCCCATACCAGAGCAACTATCATCATCACCATCAAAGAGAAAGGCTTTCTCCAAAGCTGAGTGGAGACACCACGTCCCTCGGTGGCTCTGTGGCTGGACTGCAAGCAGATAACATCCACCGCCCCCCCCTTCCGTTTGCCCCAGACCAATCTTGTCTCTTCTCCCTCCCCCTTTGCTTATATCGGTGGGTTAAGCATAGCATTTGGCCCTTTTAGTGTTTTCCCTTCCGTTCCTCCCTTGACGATAGTTTGCGTATTTTAAATAAAGATTTCATTCTGCCAACCCGCAGGAAGCTTTTAACAAGATGCAGCTGAGCGTGTCGATATCTTATATCTTTTTACTGCTGCTCCGGCGTATACATCAACTCCAAACTCATTTCTTTTCTTCTTCTGATACTGTAGCATCTCAGAGGCGGTGGCAGTGGCGGCAGCAGCAGCAGCACCAGAGTCCCCGGGGACACTTTTACTTTGCCCTCAAAGTATCTTGCAGAATGAGACTGCCTGAACCCCCACCCTCCCCGCACTACAGCAGAACGCTGGGGTGTTTGCTGCAAGATTCCCAGTCCCACTGACATCAGTAAGATCCGGGAGCAGACGGGGTGGGGGTGGGGATTTTCTTTCTGTTTAGAATACAGTTTTGTGTCTGTGCTATTTTTAATTAAGATTTTTCCAGAAATAGATCCCATCGAGATTTAATTTATGAAGGTACCTCTAATGCTGGTCAATACTGTCTTTGAAGATAAACATTTGCAATCCTTTGCCTCCCTGCAACTGTGCAAAAAATGCTCTTCACAGACTTTAAGTCTTTTTATGAAAGATTACAAAAGTGTATTGCTTTTTGTTTGTTTCTTTGTTTGTTGTTGATGGTAGCTTTTACTGTTTTGGATTTTACTGTTGGTTTTGTTTTTTTTTTTCACTTCATTTGTGTTAAACATACAACTTTTATCAGCATACCCATTATCTTCTGTTGCTTTTTAAGAGACACACTTATTTATTATTTATTCTTTCCCCACCGGGATGTTTAGAATCAAGGTGATTTCTTCCCATAATTCACATTTCCCATCCCTTAAATACGCGGTTCTACCATGCTAGCCCCTCTGGCACTCCACGACTGCTGAACCGCAGCCTCCTCTTCACGCTAACTCTCAAGCACGGGGCTGTACCTAACGAGAGTCACAGCGCGGGCCTAGGGTTCTGCCAACGCTCAGCGCAACCAGAAGGGCCTGTGGCAAAGACTGCGAAGTGCAATCTCCCTGCCGGCCGCGGGGTGCTGCGCGGGGTGCTCCGCCGGCCGCAGGCTGATCTGCCTGCGGAGCGCCGTGGGCGAGCCGCGTGAGAGCGGGGCGCGGTAGCCTCGGCTGCAAATGGTCCTAGGTCAGGGGGAGCAACCCGTCCCCGCCCGAGAAGGGGCTGCCAGGAGCTGCCGCTCCTAGACATGACGGCGTTGTTTCACGTGTTGAGGCTTCTGCTCTGAGGTTTACCTTGCAGCTCAAGCATTACACGTAAACGAGCAGAACAAGCAGTAGAGAGCCCTTCTTAAACCTGGTACCGGCCATTGCTGGTTTGCCTGGTAGATGCACTACAACTTAAGTTGACCTATTTAGTAGCAAGAAGGTATATTGTTCAGAAAAGAAAAGAAATATAAAAAGATCGATACAAAATCTCCTTCATGTAAAATAAAATAAAATGAAATAAAATTTTAAACGTGTATGTACAAAAGGGGAAGAGGCAGAAGTATGTACCTGTTGTATTACACACCTTTATTAAGGCACAGTGCCACATAGTGAATGAGAAATACTTCGTCTCAGTGGTTTTTTTTGTTTTGTGTTTGTGTGTGTGTGTGTGTGTGTTTCTTTCCTTTGTCAGAGCACTATGTACTGCTTAAATTTACAATTACATATGTCATCACTAATGTCTTCTTTACGAACATAAAACTTCTGATTTTGTCTGTATGGTCAAACACTGTCAAATGCAGTAGAAAATTGAGTTTTCTATCATGTAACACTCCTTGACAAATTGAAATCATATGTCTTTCATTCCTCTCTTCCTTTTGATCTTCAGTCTTTTCCTTCATTTGTTTTGGTTTTGTTTTGTTTTTCTTTGGGTTAGATATTTCCAGGCTGCATCTTATTCCTATCTTGTACTGCAAATCTCTTCACAAGAGCAGTCTACAGTTTGTGTTATAATGATATATGCTTTCACCTTTCCTGAGTACCAAAGTTTAATGCAATTTAGTGTCCTCAGTGATCACTTCACCATTACTTTTATGCAGACAGAATCAAGCACCTGTTCTGCATCCCATGCATCCCATGCATTATACTGTGCTGTTTTAAGTTTGTGAAGGGTGCGATGAATTCTAGATTAGAAAGTGTTTGTGCGAAAACAAGTCTGAAAATCCATGGAGGGGAAAAAAATCACATAGAAGAAAATGGAAAAAAAAATGTTCCGAACATTAATTTAGGATTGTAAATATATATTTTTATTGTATCACAAATATTCTTAGAAGTAACTAAGCTGAATCTGGAGACAGTACTTCACCTATATCAAAACAAGGTACAGTATGAAACGTTATTTGTGCACTTGCTTCCTTGCTTCTTTAGAAATTAACTTAAATTTCAAATATTCTATTTTGTAAACCACCACTACTTCTTTAGGGACTTTTTTTGTTTGTTTGTTTTTCAAGTGATGAGTGTGGCAGAGGTTGGACGTTTAAAAATATTGACAATGAAGATAGTGCAAAAAAAAAAAAAAAGCCTAGAAAAACTGCAAATCTGACAGTTCTAGGGTGTAGGATGACAATTTATTTTACTTCTACCTTTAGGTCTCTGTGGGTTTTGTTTGTTTGTTTGTTTTCAAACAAATGAAACTACTCAGCCTTGTGCTTTTTGTGGAGCATCTCCAAAGAAAAGCCACACACATTTTGGATGACAAATATTAATAGTCACAATGAACAAACAGGTATTGAATCATCTTATCCAAAAATAAAATTCAGGAAACAAGAAAAAAAATATATAAATATATATACGTACATATGGAGAAGAACACCCCAAGATACCTATTGTGAAACTTGTCTTGATCAGTTTTTTCTAGGACAGAGTTTACCATTTCTTGCAATGATGTGAGAAGTTGACCCAGAAATTTGCAACCAGCTGGAATTTAAAAAGGACAATTCCTGTTAAAAAAAAAAAAAAAAAAAGTGTGCCTATGGGCGGCTAGGAAGCTATGACATCATTAATCCGTGTGACACAGCTCCATCAGCAGAAACTCTGTAGCTATAATTACCCTATTCACACTTGTCAGAACTAAACACTAAGGGAGGACAGAAAGCATTCAAAGGAACAATTAGACAGTAGCAGGATTAATTGTATCCTTTCCTAATAATCGTGTCTTAAGCAGACAGGTGGAAAGCTGCAAGTGAAAAGGTGATCCATATCTTACTTCTCCATGTATGCAAAACATAACTGCCTATTGTTCAGATAATCAAAGTTTGTGTCTGTACTCTCCACGTACTCCAAATCTGAATAGGATGGGAGAGGAATGAATTAAATACATATGCTCAAATATGCTTCCCAAATGAGAGAAATTTCTCTGAGAAAGTGTTTTCTACATTTGGATTACATGATTCCTAAGTACCCTGCTGAAATACCTTATAATTTTCATTGCTGAAATGGAGCTTATCTTTATACAGATGAGTAGAGGTGCATGCAAGAGCTGAAAGTCTCCTAGATAATAACAGAATTTTTTCCTGGAAAAGGACAGTAGCTCAGGGGATATCACTAATATAGTAATAAGGAAGTAAATCCTTTTACTGCAGGAGATTCATAATTAACTACACTACTTTATAAACCAACAACTATGTTTACAAGTGAAAGTATTTTAAGAGTGTTAGTGATACCTCTTACATTTGCAAGTATCATTGTTAAAAAGAAAAAAGTAGATCATACTAAAATGTTACACATTTATTTTTATTTTTATTTATTTATTTATTGTCAAAAGGCTAAATGGATCTTTGGATCCCCATTATTTGGAAAGCATTTTTCCTTGCATGAGTAAATGCCATAGTTGTGGGTTTTTTGGTTTGTTTGTTTGTTTTGATTATTCCCTTTATGTGTTAACAGTCTTACCCTGCACTAAAGAATTGCCTTTATTTTTAAGAACATAAAGTTGAAATCTAGAGCTTAGGTCAGAGTGCTTGGATCTCATTAAGTATGTTTCCCTTTATGTCCCTCTCCCTCAACCATTATTTGAACACCTTTGTTTTAATTCATAGATGTACTGCCCCTTGTTCATCTCACTAGAGCACTAGCTAAGGAACAAAACACTACTGTGTAATTTTGTTGAGCATGCTTAGCTTCTGTAACCACTTGCTTAACTGTAGCTAAACAAACCAATGAAAAAATGAAAATTATCTTCCAGCATTTGGGTCAAATTCAGTTTCTAACTTATAAATCTACCTCAGACTAAATGTGAACAACTATGTATCCAACATCAATTTATATATTCTTCTTTATTTGGCTGAAACGTCTGACATTAAATCTGAAGGACTGACCAGATCACATGTCTACCTTGTGTATCAAAATACTCATACAAGCCTCTAAAATTTCTGCAGATTTCAGTGTGCATCAAGACATGAGTTGAAATTTCATGACATTGTAGTTCATTATGGATTCAGATTCTAAATTTCAGTAATCAAATGACTACTTCATTTCTCTTGAGGACATTGTTATATTTTACCATTCGATTTAGTGAAAACAGGTTTGGCCTCCAAATGCATAACCTGCTCTCTGTTATGAAGCAGAAGAGTTAGTAATTGTTTGACAAGTGTTTCATTAATCCACCCTCAGATACTGTGGTTGGATTTCTTATATACTTGGAGTGCAACAACTTAAGAGAACTTACTTCCATCTGAAATGAGAAAAAAGAATACTGTTCTCACCATAAAGAATCTTTTTTTTATTAACTCATGCAAGATATGTCTTGTTTTTTATCTTTGACTAAAAAGAAGACAGTTGTTAAAAATGAAGAAAAAGTATGAACTTGAGAGAAAAAGGTGAATCTTTTTGGGGAAAAATATAGAAAGAAAAGATGATAACTGATGATAGAACTCCTTAAGGCAAATAATGATGTACTTTGTAATAATGATAATAAAAAAATGCAGTTATTTTTGTGTTCATTTAATAATGACCTTCATCTCTACTACAGTGATGATTTATAGTCAGAAAAGTCTTTGGTTATGTCCCTTTGGTTATGTGTCAGATAAGCACATTTCTTTTTCTTATTTGTGAGCTAACACAATATATGCTGACTTTTTGTACATGAAATCATATCTTCATGAAGTGTGAAACCTTTTCCTTCTTCTAGAACAGTAACTTTATTAATTTTATCTTTTCATATTGGACTTTAGTGAATATATATTTAATTCTTCCACAAATTTAAACAACAACAAAAAATCCTAAAATTTTAATCCATATGTCAAGCCCACAAAATTTAAAGGTTCTGTCCATTGCTTCTGAAAAATACTTCATTGTTTTTAATACAAAGTAATGGGAATAAAGGCTTCAGATTTAAGAGTCAAAAGGGTGTTGCTCATAAACAGTTCATATTGTCTGGAGAACAGGAATGCTCATTCTGTATAACGTAATTTTTAGTGAAAAGCTAATCCAATTCAGATTCTTTATCTAAGGTTCAATTAGCCTTCAGTAGTCTATTTAAACTAAGATTTATTTTCACTTTTGTGCTTTATATTGCCTCTTGCAACTGTAATTGGAAGAAGTACTGTTTATTTTGCTTTAGTTTCCATTATGATTTTCATTACATAGATATGTGCAGATAGCTCTGATTGTAACAGTTTTCAGGTTCAAGCTGTTTATTGTACTTAGTCTTGGAGTTCGAGTTGCCACTAAAAACTGCACCCCAAACTCATAATATAACTTGTAGTTGATGTATGTTCCCTCAGATGAATGTAACAGCCATTTATTGTTTATGGAAATCGCTTTCGCACAAACTTGTTTTCATGATTCAGCAGTCTAAAAGTCTATGATTTGCAATACTAGATCTATCAGCAGTGAAGGGAGATTTGGGTCAAAGTGAAATTTTATTGTAGAAAGGATAGGTGAGAGGAATTGCACGGTCTAGGTCTGAATGATTGGTATTTCCAGCAATTTGCTATGACATTAGGTAAGTGATACAGTTTTGCACAGCTATACAGTGCCGGTACTGGTGTTGGCAAATATAATGATGGTGAAGGAACATTAAAGCCTATGGATGAACAAAATTAAATCTAAAGTGACACCGCTGTTGGGAAAATATTGCCAGAGAAAGCAATATTTTAAGATGTGGTGCAGTCTTTGCATACTCGAGAGAGTATCTTCAAGGTTTTATAGGAAAAATACTATAATGATCTGCCAGAGAAAAAAAATATTTTTAAACATTTTAAAGTTATAAGTCATTAAGTATTTCAGAGGATGAGAATGTCTACTTTTTTGGACAAAGTTCCATAATAAAATTTACAATCAACAACCTTCTCTGTAAGTATAATCTCAAACACAAATACTCTTTGAAAAAATAACACACTTGTGAAAAAATTACTCAGCATTAATTGATTACTCAAAGTGAAGTATATGCATTTTTAAAACTATGGATTGACAACTACAAAAACATACATACATAGATACATACATACATCAATGTGATTTAAACTATTATAAATATAAATCTCCTTACTTTGAGTATACAATACTACATACACCACCAAGAAGCTGGTGCATAGGCCATGTCAACATCTCACAGATTGTTTTGTACTTGCATGTTCTTGATAAAGTACATTAGTTATTGTTCATATCATCCAAAGCCAACCACAGAAGTATAGCTTATTCTATTCTCCATTTGATACGTAATAAGAAAGTCATAGAATTATAGAATCATATTATATAGAAAGCTACGTTGGAAGAGGCCTTAAAGATCATCTAGTTCCAGCTCCCCTGACATGGACAGGTTGGCCAACAAATTAGGCTGACCAGAATCCCATTCAACTTGGCCTTGAATACAGCATGTTACCCTTGATCAGGTTAAGCCACACTAGGTTTTCATGTGCCCACTTTTTTATCCTCTAAATGGCATCCCTCTCTTCTATTGTGTCAACTGTACCACTCACCTTGATATCATCAGCAAACTTGCTGACAGGGTGCACTCAATCCCACTGTTGATATTGAATTGATTGATTGAGATATTGAAGAGCACTCATCCCAACACAGAGTTCTGGGGGACACCACCCATGACTGGCTTCCATGTGGACATAGATCTGTTGTTCACAACCCTTTGGCTACAATCATCAAACCAATTCTTTATCCACCAAATATTCCTGACATGAAATCCATATACCTCCAGTTCATATGAATGAATGTGACCCTGGATCATAAAAAAGGCCTTGCAATAATCCAAGTAACCCTTCCTTTGTTTGCTGATGCCATCACTCCATTGCAGAAGGCCACCAGATTGGTCAGGTACAACCTGCCTTTGGTGAAGCCATACTGGCTTTCTTGGATCGCCTCATCATCACACACATGCCTTAACATTTCTTCCTGGAGGATCTGTTCCATGATCTTTCCAGGCACAGACGTGAGCCTCACCATCCTGTAGTTCTTCAAGTCTTCCTTTCTTTCTTTCTTAAAAACGGTAGTGATGTTTACCTTAAAATTGTTACAGGGCTGACTTCATATTATTTCAAGTATAGTACTAATTCAAGTACATATATTGCCTAGTGATGTGGTCAATGTCCTGTCCCAGGAGACTTTCAAGGTGAGCTTGGATAAGGCCCCAGGCAGTCTCATCTAGCTGTAGTATCCCTGTTCATTGCAGAGGAGTTGTACTAGATGGCCTTCAGAATTTCCTTCCAACTCTAAAGATTCTATGATTTTGTGATTCTAAGTAACTGATAAACTAAGATGTACTCTTCTAATTTTCCTTTTTCACTGTTGCATTTAGAATATGGTGCCATCCGTAAGTTCCAAAATATTTTTCAGGCTTAAAATGAATCATAGACAAGTTCGATTCCACTATGACAAGAATTCTGAACTTAACAAGCAAAGTGAAGCTGAAAAGAGTAGGTGGGGTTTAGTGGGAACATTAAGCACAAAGAACAAAATCTGATTTCTGCTCTCATTTTCAATAATGTTCTACTTTCATTTGAAACTAGAAAAATCTTCTATCTATGCTTTCTTTTAGACTGCCTCATCTATTTAGATTCTCTCCTGGGAATATTTGTACAGTGCCAAATGAGGCTGCTATATACAATTGCAAGGGGTAAAAGTGATACTTGGTCTTGTAAATGTGGTTAGAACTATAGCTTGCAGAAATATACATTTCTTTTCATGTTCTATCAGATCAAAACATTCAAACATACCTTAATAAATCTGCTGAGAAAAAACATAGTAGTTTCTGAATACAGAGTTCCATATGATATGGAATAGCTGTTGCCACAGCATTACAAAGTATTTGCATATGCTATGAGACCACTAGGCTGTAACTAAACACAAGATTCTACATTATTAGTTTTTAGGCCTTAAAGTTGTAATAAAGACAAAGTTTGATTTTGTATTTTGTTCTTAATTAGGATCTCCTCTACACTCCTGTCACAGCTGTGTGCCAGATCTAAAGCAGCTTTATGAACTCAGAATTGAGCTTGTGAATACCATTAGATGAAATCCACTGTATCATTGCCTGAACTTCAGCACTAATGAGAAGGCAGTACAGTAAAAATCCTCCCACTGGCGTGTTGTGTCCAGTTCTGGGTTCCCTGGTACAAAAAAGACAGGAGTCTGCTGGAAAGAGTCCAGCAGAAGGCCACAAAGATGATTTAAGGGCCTCTCTTATGAGGAAAGGGTGAGAGACCTGGGTCTGTTCAGCCTTGAAAAAAAGAAGACACAGAAGGGATCTGACCCACATCTATAATATCTAAGGAACAGGATGTGAAGAGATGTGGCCAGATTCTTTTCAGCAGCGTGTTGCAACAGGACAAGGAGAAATGGCCACAAACTGAAGCATAGTAAACTCCGCACAAATATGTGTGGGAACTTCTTCACAGTGAGGGTGATGGAGCACTGGAACAGGCTGCACAGAGAGGTGCTGGAGTCTCCTTTTCTGGAGAAGGCCCTCCTGGACGCTTACCTTTGCAACCTGGTCTAAGTAGCTTGCTTTGGAAAGGAGGTTGGTAGAGGTCCCTTCCAACCCCTACAATTCAGTGATTCTGTGATTCTGTGAAAATAGTAAAATCTCCAGGTTTTTTTAATGATCAGTATGTTTGAATTACAAAGAAGCAATAACAAATAAAACCCTTGTAATTCCAGCTAAGTAATGCTATTCAATTAAGTTTCGAATTTTCTGCAGGGTGAGGGAAGCTTAAAGTAGTATTACAGAGTCCTTGACATTGTGTCTTAAACACCTCTAATAAAATAGTAAAAACGGGGCATCCAGGGTGGTGCTTCTTTTGATATCCTATGTAAATTATTTTCACAACAGTATATCTTCTTCCATTATGATCCATTGTTTAGTATACTACTAAAATCTTGAGCTCAGGTTCTTCTTATGCTTCATATAAGTAACAGAATATTTGGCACAGCCCCAGAGAAATTATGCCCATCTGGTTTGGCTGGGACAAGACTCTTTGCCCTGCTCAGGCTGGCACTGGGACTACCAAGGCCCATAGCATCTGTACATTCCAGCTAAACTAAAGTTAAAAGAAAAATGCAATCTCAGATATTGCCCAAAGTTTTGGAATATTTAAACATAATATTTTATTTCCAGACCAAAAAAAAAATAATAATAATCATAGAATGGTTTAGGTTCGAAGGGGCCTTAAAGATCATTTGTCTAAACAGATATTCTGTCTAAACAGTGATTGCTACAAAACAGAAGTGCTTTAAACTTTACCACAGAACATAGAAATTCAGTAGATTTACCTTTTAGAGAAGTTGAATTTTCAGCTTCAGGTCACAGAAGATGTTAGTCCCTCAGAATGATATGAAGGGAAGCAAAATAATTACCTTAGCTGTATCTTGCAGGTAGATTGTACAAACCTTCTAATATTTCTGCTTTTTTAACAATTATGCCATCCTAATTCAGGTATCAAGTCCATATTTTTGGGACTCATTCTGCTCTTCTATCTACATATTAGATGACTTCTTGATAGTCAATTAACCAGTTAACTTTCTATGAATTCTTGTAGAAAGGAGCAATTAAGAGTAAGCATTTACATGTAGTCATCTGTCAACGTCTGTTAGGTCAATTAGCCACTAACTAAAGTAATATAAAAAATGTAGCACAAAATATTTGCGACAAGTTGTTTGTGTAATATGATTTTGTTTATAAGGGAGTGGTGGTGATGGAGTAGTTTCAGTAGAGAGTCAGACTTGAGGCTGATAATAACATGTACGTTTTAGAAATATGTCCTAGAACCTGAAATGTACAGTATCCTAGTATGTATATTCCTTAATAAAAGAAAGGAAGGAGGGAAGGAGGGAAAGAAGGAAGGAAGGAAAAGGGAACTCGGAACTCGGAACTCGGAACTCGGAACTCGGAACTCGGAACTAGGAAGGAAGGAAGGAAGGAAGGAAGGAAGGAAGGAAGGAAGGAAGGAAGGAAGGAAGGAAGGAAGGAAGGAAGGGAGGGAGGGAGGGAGGGAGGGAGGGAGGGAGGGAGGGAGGGAGGGAGGGAGGGAGGGAGGGAGGGAGGGAGGGAGGAAGGAAGGAAGGAAGGAAGGAAGGAAGGAAGGAAGGAAGGAAGGAAGGAAGGAAGGAAGGAAGGAAGGAAGGAAGGAAGGAAGGAAGGAAGGAAGGAAGGAAGGAAGGAAGGAAGGAAGGAAGGAAGGAAGGAAGGAAGGAAGGAAGGAAGGAAGGAAGGAAGGAAGGAAGGAAGGAAGGAAGGAAGGAAGGAAGGAAGGAAGGAAGGGAGGGAGGGAGGGAGGGAGGGAGGGAGGGAGGGAGGGAGGGAGGGAGGAAAGGAGGGAGGAAAGGAGGGAGGAAAGGAGGGAGGAAAGGAGGGAGGGAGGAAAGGAGGGAGGGAGGAAAGGAGGGAGGGAGGAAAGGAGGGAGGGAGGAAAGGAGGGAGGGAGGAAAGGAGGGAGGGAGGAAAGGAGGGAGGGAGGAAAGGAGGGAGGGAGGAAAGGAGGGAGGAAAGGAGGGAGGAAAGGAGGGAGGGAGGAAAGGAGGGAGGAAAGGAGGGAGGGAGGAAAGGAGGGAGGAAAGGAGGGAGGGAGGAAAGGAGGGAGGGAGGAAAGGAGGGAGGGAGGAAAGGAGGAGGGAAATAATAAAAGCTTTCATAGCACCAATTATTTACATTGAAAAAATGTTATTGCTTGAAACATGAACATACAAAAATGCGTATGTTGCTAAAATATTTTCCTTTAGAGGAATAAATAAAAAAATAAAAATAAAAATCACAAAGATTCCTAATTAAGCATCTGTAAAGACAAATTTCAGCATAGAACTAAGCAATGAATAATGTTGTGCTCTTCTTATTTGAAAAACTATGGTATACACAGCTCAGTCCTTATGAAGTACCTAGATTCAGTTGTTCAATGTTTTCCAAACACAGGGAAAATCCCTATAGGCTTGTTGTGTTCCTGGCAGCCATAATGAGTGCCTCAGACATTCTGCCCTCAAACATCCTACCTACTGCCTTATTTCTATCCCCCAATTCAAGTTCTACTTAATCAACAACAGAAGAAAAAATTATTCTTTACAGCAGGGACCACAAATTTCTGTCCCATATGATAAACATCTCTATTTTTCTTGCGGGCCTACCTACCTCTGTGCCAGTCCCTGCTAGAGATCTCCCTGCTTCAGAAATGTTCATCATCTTAGTACTCTCCTTTCTATGTAGGCTAAAATACTTCTGTAATTCTCAAGGTGTTAGGGCTCCAAGTTGATTCTTAGCATTGCACCGTTTTTAAATTGGTTTCCATTTAGTTTCTTGTGAAGTATAGGTAGTAATCCTGGGTATTTTAAGTTCTCACAGAAAAAATGGATAAGTATTTTCTTTGGTGAATGTGAACAATGCGGATCTGATCTTTCACTACCACAGCTACTATCTTCTATGTCCTGGGAATGACATCATTTCTGAAATGCTTGTTGGTTTCATAAATATTTTTGGTTTTGTCTTCGGTTTTCTAATTATGATGTCAAGCAATTTGAGCTCTCTCACTGGGACTAGGGTGTAGAGAATAAAGGAACCTTTATAAAATAAATTAATATTCATTACTGCTTTCATCATTTTTTTTGTCTCTAACACTTTAACCTCTTTGGCGGTATGATTGATTCTTAAGAATGGAGATGGAGGCAACAACAAAGAAAAGCAAAGAAAACAAAAAACCAAAGAGGAATTGAAATTTCATCTGTTTATTTTCATTACTGCTTAAATTGTAGCAAGGAAATTTCAGTATTAATATAGAAATATTAATATACTATTAATCAGTTTAAATTGCTCTTACACACCACACTTCTACTTTTTGCTATATTTAAGATAGTTTTAGCATTACTGTGTTATCAGTGTTATTGATGTTACTATGTTATTTTCATGTATTATTTTCAATTTTTTCATGGAATATGTATGATTATATTTTGTTTATGTAATTTAATTAAATGTCCTAAATGATCAAAGAAGTTCTGATAAACATGTATTCTTTTTGTTTTCATTTTATCAAAATAGAAATGGTTTTAAACTAAAGGAGGGGAGATTTAGTCTAGATGTCAGAGGGAAATATTTTCTGAGAGGGTAGTGAAGTGCAGGAACAAGCTGCTCAGAAAAACTGCGGATATCCCATCCATGCATGTGTTCAAGGCCAGGTTGGTTGGGACCCTGGACAGTCTGATCTAGTACCTGATTTTGTGAGTGGCAATCCTACCCATGGCATGGGATTTGGAAGTGGATGATCTTCAAGGTCCATTCCAACTTAAGTCATTTGGTAATTTGTTAATTCTATAATTACAATTGATAAGACTTAAAAATAATTGTGGATTGCAGTAGTTTAGTTGTAAATGACTGTTGTGAATACAATGTGCCTAAATATCTAATTCTGCCAATGTATGCTATGTATACCAGTTTTTCTATAAATATGTGTGCTTAGTGAGATTCTTTGGATTTAATTGTGGTTACTATCATAGTTAAAACATTTTAACTGAGTGCAAATATCCAAACAAGAATTTCAGAAACATATGAGTTGTTATACACTGGGTATTTGGAAAATCTGATAAGACTTATTACTTTCTGTTGTGGTTTAACCTCTGCAAACAGTACCACAGTCTCCCTCTCACTGCCCCTAGTCAGAGTGGGTTAGAGAATTAGAAATGTAATAGTGCAACAACTAAAGAGTTGGCATAAAGTTCAAAGGGGAGAACACAAACTACATGCGCAAGCAGAGCAAAACAAGGAAATCATTCACCACTTCCCATTGACAGGAAGATAAGTTCAGCCATTTCCAGGAAAGCGGGGCTCATCATGCACGTAATTAATGCAAGCCCATGTGCAGCATGAATGCGAGCCCAGCCTATCCTTTGGCAGCCCCCTGTGCTGCATTACTATGGCAGTGTCTCTTTCCCCACTTGGTGGCCTAGTCCAGCCCTTGCTTTGCACCCACCACGTGAAAACAACCCTGTCTGCACTAGAAACCAGGGCACAGGGAGGGCAGAATGCAGTGCTGTCTTGAGTTATCTTAAATAATGTTATGCATTTTGTTACATTAGCTGAACTGGTGTTCAGCTGCGAACAGAAAAATAAATATACAGCTTTGCTCACCATTTTGATAATAGGCTTAGAGATTCTGAAAAGCAAAACAATCATCAATATTTATATATTTGTAAATCCAGTTTCTGCTGACATAATTACATTGACTGCAAATTTTCAAATGGAACCAGATACATGCTATCAGATACTCAACTCAAAAATTATATCATGTCTCTTAGCTGGACTTTCATAATGCCTATCTTACCATAGAAAAATATTACTTGCTTCACTATTACATGTTATTCATTTCATAAATTTTTGGCAGTGTGTACATTTATGAATAACTGTTTTCAAAATTTAAGTACAGGAAAAGTAAAATTTTATTAAAAATCTCTGACAAACACCTTGAGAAGTTACTATAAATGATAACCACATCTTCAAACTGGATCAATGTATTAGTTTCAAAGAAAAAAAGGTTGAATATCCCATTAGTGTTATGATTTGTTGCTTTTTTTTTAGTAAAAATATATATTAAAAATTGTTTTGTTTCCTATATACATTCACTATGTTACAGAAGTTATATATGACCCAAGAAAATTTCTCTCCACTCAATGTGACCCAAGCAAGCCAAAAGGTTGGACACTTGTCTGTCAGTGGTTTACTTTGGCAAGAAATCATAGCACTGCAAACAGTCCCCACTTCTGCCTTCTTTAAACCAAATTTTACTTCTCAGTATGACTCCATATTACACAGAATTTCCTTTTGGTAAGATTGGGCCAGGTGTCCTGACCTCCCAGTTTAGAGTACACTCCCAACATCTCACTGTCAAGGCAGAAAGACCTTGACTCTGTAAGCACTGCTTAGTAACAACAAACACATCAATGTGTTAATACCACTATTTTAAACAAAAATCCAAAACATAGAATTGTACAAGCCTCTATAATGAAAACCAACTCTATCCCAGAAAAAGACCTGATACATTTCAACATAAAAGCCATTTAAGAGGTAATGGTTTTTCAGCTCTTACATATCCATTTTTATGTACAGTTGTTGCACCTGTAATGTTCCTGGTTCTCCCACGCAATGTGCTTTCAGAATCAAAGAAAACACAGGTTGGAAGGGACCCCCAAGAATCATCAAGTCCAGCTCCTGGCTGCACATAGAACCTTCCAAAATTCAAGCCCTACATCTGAGAGATTTGTACGAAAGCTCCTTGAACACTATCAGCTTGGGACAATGACCACTGCCTTGGGAAGCCTGTACTGGTTCCCAACAACCCTCTGGTGAATAACCTCTTCCTAATCCTCAAACTGACCCCCTCCTGTCACAACTCCCTCAGGTCTACAGCTGTCACCATAGAGGAGAACTTATCGCTGCCCCTCTGCTCCCTGTGAGAAGCTATAGACTGCATGAGGCCTCTCCTCAGACTCCTCTTCTCTGGACTGAACAAACAAAGGGATCTCAGCTGCTCCTCATACAGATTGATCTCTAGATCCTTCACCATCTTTGTAGCCCTCCTTTGGACGTTCTTAAATAGCTCTATGTCTTCTTACATTGTGGGGCCCAAACCTGTACACCGTATTTGCGGTGAGGCTGTACCAGAAAGGAGGATAATCATGACTGATGCTACATGGTGTTCATTATCCCCAGTGCTTTTAGTGCTTTGCAGAAAATGGCTGTTATGGCAGAGGGTCACTGCAGCTACAGAATCCTCAAGAGCAGCCCCAGGACAGCACACAGACATGGCAGTGAAAAACTGTCACACCAGAACTGCCTCTGACATATGCATACGCCGTTCACCACCACAATCCACAGCAAATCTTGTTTGAGATAGGCACCATAATAAATCCAGTCTTCTCACCAGTCTGGCTGCAAAAATCTTGGGTATAGATTTGATAAAGGGACAATGTTTGGATCCTAAAGCTTGATTTTAAAAACAATGAGATCAACCGAGTAAATGGAAATCACTTCAATTAGTCACCCATGGTCACAGCTGAATACTTGATAAAGAAAGGCAACTCTCCTCTACTTATTTCTCACATTATTGCAAAACCTTCCTTCTCTTTTTAGCACTTTTCTCGTTCTTCAAAGATTAAAATTATCAGGCAGTTTGAACAAACACATTGTCTTTGGCTTCCCACTACTTACAGAGACTAAAACAAAACCATATTTTAATTAAAACACTTTATTTAATTGGTGCTGTGAATCTCTAGTTGCGTTTGGCAATGAATCACAAATTGACATAATCTTTTTTTAGATCTTCACCACAGGTTTTCTGTTGTTATTTTTTAAACCCACAAATTTTGCATTCCTCCCACTGCCTGCCCCCACATATGGTGTCTTAAGATTCTAAAATTGTACAAATCTCCCTGGCATGCATTACAGCCCAGCTGTATTTAAACAGTTATGCTTTCTACTCGCTGTTAATTTATATTATTCTCTGACTCTTCTTCTGTTTTGTTTTGTTTTTATTTGTTTGATTTTTTTTTTAAGTTTCTCATTATGCACTGTCTATTTCAATCTAAGGATAATGCTGTCTTGTCAGAAAGATAACTCAGTAAGTTTGACATCCTTCCAGAAATCAAACCTAAGAGTGTTAAGTATGTGTATATCACTGAGTCAGTCCTCTCTACTTATCTTAGATCTGTGCCTTCAAATCACAGTATTTCCTTTTTCTTTTTTTCTGTGCTATATACATACATAATAGTAAGTACACTAACCAGTTTAATTCCCCTTAATTTCAAAACACTACTTATTGTTTGTGCCATTAAAGTACATTCAGAGTAACAAAAGAGATGGAAAACATACCATATAGTTAGATACAAAACCCTGACAAGAGACAGCAATTTTTTTTCTAATTATATATGCAGTGTCAAAAAAGCACTGCTAGCACTTTACCACCACAATGTTCGTGAAGCCGCATGTCAGAGCAAGTGTCGAGTTTAATGAAATTACAATTAACATGCAATTTTACTACTCCAGCTCATGCTGATATTAGTTATTTATATTGTGTAAGTCTAAAATATATTAGGTTACTGTCAAGGAGATGAAGTCCAACCTCACCCTCACTACAGAAAGATTTATAATCCCAATTAACATTTGAAATATATAGGGATAGACTTACAAAATGTGAAATGTCAGTTACTAAAATCTGTGATCTGTTTCCCTAGATCTTATGATGCCATTTCTATAGCTTATTGCCAGAGGCAATATGTCTATGAGTCAATTATATATCAACATTTATTTTTCAGTGACTCCCTTAGAGGACTAAGGAATTAACTCTCTAGATGCTTATGCAGACTCATCACCATGCAATCAGAGTACCTCTGAAGTACTTAAAAACAGAAGAAACAGCACACATCCTTGTTCCTCTTGTCTCTAATGCTCACCTGTAAAATATTATTTAATTCAATTATTTGTTTTGTTTTTTGAGAGAGGGAAGTGAGAAAGGGAAATAAGATGCTGGCATATATATATCTATGGTAAATATAAAGGCTCTATGTATATCTTCCAATGAAAATATTTAATAAAGGAAAAGATAAAAAAAAGGAAAACAAAAAAAATATAAAAGAACATCTCGACAAAGAAACAAACAAACGTAACAACAACAGACACGTTGTTTTGCATTTAGTTCGGAAAAATACCAAGCCTGTGGGAATTCACAGTATCTGTGGGAGTGAGTGCTACAGGCTAGGTCCTGATCCTGTGAGATTTCTGTTTTCTTCACTCATGAGTCTCCCCGAATTGATCAGCAGTGGTGTGATTCTGTTAGAAGACATATGCATCAGAAGTCAAAGTAGAAGTGAAATACATGATTATTCTAAGACCTTATAAGCAGTGTCATGATCCAGTCTGAACTTCAAAGTAAAAAGTTTGAGTATTCAGTAGGTGAAAATATACCAAGAAATGAAACTATGTTGTAATGGCATTTATTGTTAAAAAGCTATCTGTCTTTCTGTTTGTGAACGAGTTGGAAGTTTCAAAAAGTATGCTATTTCATTTTCTACTCTATTTTGAACTAGTGGAGAATGAACACTGGGAATGTACAGCTTGGTGAAAGTTATGAAAATTTCATTAATATGCAGAATGTTCACTGACTGTGGGGAAAGGAGTGATTTTTGTCCCTTAAACTATACCAATTTATAGTACTATCACAAGGTCTCCAGCAGGATATCTGAGAAACAAATTATTAATCAAGAAGAATGTTGAAAAAAAAGCAAATTCTTCTGAGGAAGTAATTCCCTCTGGAATATCTTTTATTTTATTTTATTTTTTTCTAATTTCCTGTTAATTTTATTTAACAGTTTTTTGAGACACCAGTGCTGGATGCACATTAAGAAAGCAGAAGGTGGCTACAAAGGAAACCCAAAGACAGGTGTTTCCTGCATTATACACTTACTTTATACACTTCCAAAATAACTCCTGTATAATATCTGCTAATCGCACTACTGTTAGGAATTATGCTATGGTAAAATTACAGAATAAGTTTAAACATAGATTCATAATCATAGAATCATAGAACTATTTGATTTGGAAGGGACACTTAAATATCATCTAGTTCAAAATCTCTGAGATGAACAAGGATACCTTCAGTTAGATTTGGTTGCTCAGAGTCTTGTCCAGCCTGCATTTGAATTTCTCCAAGGATAGGGTAGCCACCAACATTGTGTGAAATCTTTTCCAGTGCTTTACCCTACTGGAATGAACCTTTCCCTTGTATGTTGTCTAAATCTACTCTTTTTTAGTTGCAAACCATTTCCTCTTGTCCTATCACAACAGATATTGCTAAAGAGTCAGTCTCTTTCTTATAGCTGCTTTTTGTATACTGAAGAGTAACTATCAGGTCTCCCCAGAGCCTTTTTTTTTCTCTAGACTGAACAGCCCCAGCTCTCTCAGTCTGTCCTCAAAGGAGAGGTGTCCTATCACTTGGTTCATTGTTGTGGCAGTACTCAGACTGCCTTCAAACAGATCTATATTTCCCCTGTTGTTAATATTATTTGAATGTGATAATGTTTGAGCTATACTGAATAAACATTGGTATTTAGATAGTATTGTACTGTATTGTGTTCAGCAATCAGTCAATAGATGACAAATGCAACCCCATTTCTCTAAGGAACACAAAAACATAAATTTATTTGGAAATGACTTTTTATTACTATTATTAAACTATGAGGGAAATATTAATCAGTTTACTGTAAATTATTATCTTCCAAACCTTATTTATCTATTATATCTACCTTCAAAACATGGCATGGTATCAGCAAACAGTGGGAATGGCTAGGAAGCAAAACCTTGATAAAACTTGCAAATAATGCATCAAGGAATAAAATAAAATCTATTTATCATAGTCACCTAACGTATTCAAGGTCTCCACCTTGGTCTGCTAATAAACCAGCTTAAAGCCTGAAAACTCTCCCACAATTTATTACTAAATATCTACAAACTTCCTAAAAAAAGCCTGTTTGTCCTAGAGATAAATGGCAAGGCAGAGTCTAATCCAAAGCATTATATATCAGTTTTGTGCTTCCAAAGAAGCATGACACCTAAAGCAGATACTGCTGAAAACCACTGTGTTTTTGTGTGAAAACCTGTTTGTTCACAAAAATGCTTTGTGGATTTTGCATGTTCCATTCATGAGTGGGACAATTAGGAAATGGGAAATCTGTGTGACAGTTTAATGGTTGTAAACTCCCAGCTGTTATGAAATAAATTGATAACCGTCACCTTATAACCTCTAAGCATCATCTCCTGAGCAAAATATCTTTGAATCAACAAGAATAACCAGTTGATGAGAAGCTTAGTAGTTTCAGTCCATCTTCCTTTTCTTTGTACATAATAGATTATGAAGTCATTGTGAAATGTGATCTATGAGCAGTAAGAACTTGTAGCAACTGACATAAACAGGGTGATAATCTGTTCACAGATTAATTGGTCATAATAGTAACAATCCTGGATAATAATAGTAATACTCTTGCACATGCATCCAGTCACATCACATTCTGTGAAGACAAATGAGAAATAATATAACAAAGCAATTTTATACTTTTTGAGAAACTGCTCATAATGTTTATGTCAGGTGGAATTGTCCTAGGATGTGTAATACTGTAAAACCTTCAGTATGTTCCCTATATCTTCAACACATTCTGGCAAAATGCCTTGTGCCTCTACAGTAAAATATAACTTTTTTCAATAGCTGGTTATGTATTTATATGGATGTAAAGCCCACTTCATCCTTTAATTTAATCTCTGGAAATACTCTGAGAAATTTTATTCCCTTATTCAACACAGTATTCAGTGGCACCTGATATTTTTCACATAAAACTGTGTAAGATTCACCTTTGATTGTAGTAGGTTTTATAAAATAACTATATTTGTTTTATACAGGTTTCAAGAACAAGTAGCAGTAGAGTATTGAAAATTTCAGATATTTATTTATTTATGGAAAAAATGTTCTTTGTTGATCCTCTTCATTATGTGATGTGGGCAAAGATAATGAGAAATCTTGAAGAAAAACTATATAGCTTCTACCATATAAAAAATAATGACAAAAGTGAGCTAAAAATCAAAGATTCATTCTTAAAAGCTATAATTTAGCTGAAATCCAGAAAAAAAAATTGGTAGTATGTGAGCCTTTGTAAGATATGTTGCTGTTTCTGAGACATTTGAAAGAGTCGAACATGAGAGTTTTTTAAAGTTTGTAAATGATGCTGTACCCATATCTGATATAAAACTGGCCCATTCTATTAGATACATGCCTTCATACATAACTGCAGAACACCTGTCTCACACAATTTTCAAAATGATCAGCATCTATTTTGTTTTCTCCATACGGTAGAATGGAGAAACCATACGATTTCCAAAGGACACATTGTGTAAATATATATATCTAAAGAATATAAAAGTCTCAATAAATCTTATTTGTTATGAAATAAAATGTCCTCATACTTTCCTGATCCCACAGTATCCTCTCCCCTGTCCATTGATGTTTCTCTTTTGTTGGTAGAAAGTATGGACATTTGTTAAAAAGCATTAATTATGACTAATTTCACTCTCTTTGTCTATTTTGTATCCAGCATACACTGTACAAGTATCTAAGTACTAGCTACTGTTCATAGAGAACATCTTCTGGAGCATATTCAAGATGAATTTCCTAATCAAAGGATAGCCTGCCAAAGAGACATCCTAAATAGTAAAATATAGAGACAATATAACAAGAGTTAAGTTTTGTGTTCAAAATGATCATAAAAAGAGTGACGGAGAACTGGCACAGGCTGCCCAGGGGAGTTATGGAGTCTCCTTCTCTGGAGCTATTCAAGACCCGCCTGGACGCCTACCTATGCGACCTGGTGTAGGGAACCTGCTTTGGCAGGGGGTTGGACTCAATGATCTCTTGAGGTCCCTTCCAATCCCTACAATTCTGTGATTCTGTGATTATGTCTCTCCCTAGTAAGCTTGAGCGTGATTCATTACAACATGAAAGAATAAAATCATGGTCTCTGCATACATTTCTACTGGATTTATGTTTTACTGATGTAAGGATACAGATTTCTACTGGATTTATGTTTTACTGATGTAAGGATACAGTTTATCTTGATGACATCATAGTTTTGATTGTAACAAAAGTGTCCTCTTGGTCATACAGTAAAGGATGTTCTTAACCATCAAGGCCCCTTCTAGTGTCCTTGTCATCTCAGCAGAACATATAGGTGTATTTTGTTTTGTGCTCCCTTTGACTGCAGTAAATCACAGATGATCGATTGGAGGAAGCAACTGTAGAAAAACTAAACCACTAAAACTACTGACTGACAAAGAGAAGACCCTCCTTGGCCATCATTTTCACATGTCATCACCTCACCTTTTCAAACAGCTTTGAATATTCATCAATCAAATATCATCTTACTCGTGAAAAACTACACCTTGCTAGGTACTGCGACTGTGATTTTTGAGATTTTTATATAATGTTGAGATAATTGATGACATTACATTTTCTGATGATGATAGTCTGTACTAAGAGTTCAGGAGTACTCTTCAGAGTGTTGTAAAAATTGGAAAAAAAAAATAACAACCTTTGATTTCCAAGATTTTGAGAGCATACCTCTTATATGTACGTATACTGTTCATTTAGTTTTGTCTCAACATATGCTGTATGAAATAATGTAAAAGACTGGCTATCACTTTAAAACAAACTGACTACATAGAACTTCTGTGTAATCTTGGGCCTATTATCATCAATACATGCTACAACATGGATAAATTTATTTTTCTGAAACTTATCCAAGATTTACTTTAGCATCTTACTTCCAAGAGTAGTTAGTGTAACCTGCCACAGCAGATGACATATACCTTTCTACAGAGCAGTTTGGTCACCTACCATTTCTGACTCAGATTAACTTGCTTAATGACTAGCAGTGCTAAAAACCAAATTGTTCAATCCTATTTTTTGTGTCTTAAATGCTAACTATGTAAACAAAAATGATGAGATTTTGTTATACAGTACTTAACGTACTTGTTTAATTGTCCTCTCTTTCTAAAAATAAAAAGTAAATTATTGTTTTGGGGTAAAAAATACTGCATATAATGTGCATGAGCTACTAGACTTTAGGGAACTATGTGCATATTATCCTCCAGAATTAATTCCTTATCCCTCTTCCAAAATCTTCTCCAGATGCTGTTACAGTTAATTATATAATCTTTTCATTCTGTTAAATAAATATAAATATAAATATAAATATATTAAATATATATATATAATATAAATATAAATATATTATATATATATATATATATATATTCCCAGAATCCACTCCTTTGCTCTCAACTCCTCCACTCCTCTACACCCTCAGCATGTTCCAACCCCCCACCACAGTCAGGGTTACCTACCACTAGATCAAGTACTAGATTAGATTGCTCAGGGCTCCATCCAACCTGGCCTTAAACACCTCCAGGGACAGGACATCCACAGCTTCTCTGGGTAACCTGTTCCAGCATCTCACCATTATATCAGTAATAATATACCTTGTGATGTCCAATCTGAATCTCCATTCCTTTAGATTAAAAACATTCCTCCTTGTCCTATCACTATCTACCCCTGTAAAATGTTGATTTCCCTCAAGTTTATAAACTTCCTTTAAATACTGGAAGGCTGCAATTAGGTCTCATGGAACCTTCCCTTTTCCAGTCTGATAAAAACCATGTTCTTCTGCCTATCTTCATAGGATAGGTGCTAAAGTCCTTGGGTCATTTTCCTGGCCCTCCTCTGGACCCTCTCCAAAAGCTCGACATCTTTCCTGTGCTGGGGTCCCAGACTTGGATACAGTGCTCCAGTTGGGGCCTCACAAGTGCGGAATAGAGAGTGGCAATCACCACTCTCATTCTGCTTGCCTCCTCTCTTCTGATGGAACCCACGATGCCACAGACCTTCTGGGCTGCAAGTGCATGCTAGCTCATGTTAAGTTTTTTATCTACCAGAGCCCCTAAGTCCTTATTGGCAGGACTACTCTCAAAGAGTTCTTCTTCAAAATCTTGTGCTTTACTTTGTTGAACAAAAAAGATGGATCTCCTGGAAAGAGTCCAGCAGAGGGCCACAAAGTTGATTAAGGGCCCAGAACACTTCTCTTACGAGGAAAGGCTGAGAGACCTGGGTCTGCTCAGCCTTGAGAAAAGAAGATTCAGAGGGGATCTGATGCATGTCTATAAATATCTGAGGAATATGAGGCAAAGGGATGAGGCTAGACTCTTCTTAGCAGAGTGTGGTGACAGGACAAGAAGAAATGGCCATAAACTGAAGCATAGGAAGTTCTGCACAAATGTGTGTGGGAAATTCATCACAGTGAGGGTAACGGAGCACTGGCACAGGCTGCACAGAGAGGTAGTGGAGTCTCCTTTTCTGGAGACGTTCAAGACCTACCTGAACGCCTACCTGTGCAACCTGGTCAATGAAGCCTGTTTTAGCAGCGGTGTTGGACTCAATAATCTCTAGAGGTTCCTTCCAATCGCTACAATTATTCTGTGATTCTGTGATTAGGTTCACAGGGGCCATCTTTCATGTTTAAGGTCCTTCTCAATGGCATCTGTTTCTTCTCCCATATCAACTGCACCATTCAACTTGGTGTTCTCAGCAAATGTTCTGAGAGTGCACTCAATCACATCATTGATGTCACCAATATAGATGTTAGAGTACTGGCCCCAACATGGACCCCTAGTGGCCTGAACATAGAGTCATTGTCCACAACCTTCTGTGACCTTTCAACTAATTTCTTATCCACCAAATAATCCACCCTTCAAATCCATCTCTCTCCAATAGAGAGACAAGGATGTGGTAGGGAACAATGCAAAAGGCCTTGCACATGTACAGGTAGATGACATCAGCTGTCTTCCCTTTGCCTATCAGTGCTGTGACTCCAACATAGAAAGCCACCAGATTGATAAGGTATGACCTTACCTTGGTAAATCCACATTGGCTGTCTTGGATCACCAATCAATACCTAATACTTTGTATTTGCTTCTCCTTCCTCCTCATTCTTTTTCTCTGCTCCAGTATAGAGTCCTTTTATTTGAGGATAAACTCCATCATAAACTTCTCTGACATGAATCCTTCCCACAGACCAGAGTTTTTCAAGTTCTTCTCCCATGTAGGTATCCTAATCCTACATAGGCTGTGCTTCAGGTAAATTCCTTCACAGCATATCCACCTGCCACAGTATAGGGTAGTCAGGGGATTGTACCATTGATATCTGCTCTAATGTAGTACTCCAGTACGTGCAGGGAGACAACCTAGTTCACCATGGTCCTCCCTACAGACTACACTATAATCCACTCTTGCAATGCACAGAGCACTTCTTTCAGTTTCTTCGCTGACACTTGTGTCTGCAGGCTTGTTTCTCTCATGTTTTCATTTATTCCTCTCTGAAATTCTGCACTCTTTCTTACTGTTTCATAAATACATTTTTGCAGAGGTTTGCTGCCAACTTTAATTACTTGCTCTGCCATGCCCTAAGGAGGGCCTGTTGGAACCAGGTGGAAATGGATGCATGTGTTACGAAGCAATCCTCAGCCCCATCTCACAGTGGAGCACCTGCAGCTCTAGCTGACTGTCAAAACTTTACCACATAAAACTAAAAATTTGCAAAACCACGTGATT